>NC_060121.1:23689413-23997881 GCF_021461395.2 Schistocerca americana | reverse complement strand
CTGTGTTTCATCGTCAACAAGAAGGTCAGAGAGATACAGGATACCTGAAGTGAAGCATCGGAATCTATAACTAGTGTCACAGGAATGGTTGAAAACATAGACAGTAAGGAGTGTCAGTTTTCTTGTACTTAAGTCCGCGTTGTGCGTTTTCTATTTAATTCCGATGCAACTTCTGTGTTTTATCGTCAATAAGAAGGTCCAAGGGATACAGTAAACATATAGTGAAGCATCGGAATCTAAAACTGGTCTCACAGGAATTGTTCAAAACATAGTCAGTAAGAAGAGCCAGTCTTCTTGTACTTAAGCTTGCAATGTGCCATTTGTATATAATTCCGATGCAATTTCTGTGTTTCATCGTCAATAGCAAGGTCAGAGGGATACAGTAAACATGAAGTGAAGCATCGGAATCTATAACTAGTGTCACAGGAATGGTTCTAACATAGACAGTATGAAGAGTCAGTCTTCTTGTACTTAAGTTGGCATAGTGCCTTCTCTATTTAATTCTGATGCAATTTCTGTGTTTCATCATCAATAAGAAGGTCAGAGCGATACAGTAAACCTGAAGTGAAGCATCGGAATCGATAGCTAATGTCACAGGAATAGTTCAAAACATAGACAGTAAGATGAGCCAGTCTTCTTGTACTTGAGACAGCATTGTGCCTATGTATTTAATTACGATGCAATTTCTGTGCTTCATCGTCAATAAGACGGTCAGAGGGATACAGTAAACCTGAAGTGAAGCATCGGAATCTATAACTAGTGTCACAGGAATGGTTCAAAACATAGACAGTAGGAAGAGCCAGTCTTCTTGTACTTGATTCGGCAATGTGCCTTTTGTATTTATTTCCAACGCAATTTCTGTGTTTCATCGTCAATAAGAATGTCAGAGGGATACAGTAAACGGGAATCTATAACTAGTGTCACAGGAATAGTTCAAAACATAGACAGTAAGAAGAGTCAGTTTTCTTGTACTTAAGTCCGCATTGTGCCTTTTCTATTTAATTCCGAAGCAATTTCTGTGTTTCATCGTCAATAAGAAGGTCCAAGGGATACATTAATCATTTAGTGAAGCATCAGAATCTAAAACTGGTCTCACTGGAAATGTTGAAATCATTGTCAGTAGGAAGAGTCAGTCTTCTTGTACTTAAGTCAGCATTGTGCCTTTTGTATTTAATTCTGATCCAATTGCTGTGTATCATCGTCAATAAGAAGGTCCAAGGGATACAGGAAACCTGAAGTGAAGCATCGGAATCTATAACTAGTGTCACAGGAATGGTTCAAACATAGACAGTAAGAAGAGTCAGTTTTCTTGTACTTAAGTCGACATTGTGCCTTTTCTATTTAATTCCGATGCAATTTCTGTGTTTCGACGTCAAAAAGAAAGTCCATGGGATACAGCAAACCTGAAGTAAAGCATCGGAGTCTATAACTAGTGTCACAGGAATGGTTCAAAACATAGACAGTAGGAAGAGCCAGTCTTCTTGTACATGATTCGGCAATGTGCCTTTTGTATTTAATTCCGATGCAATTTCTGTGTTTCATCGTCAATAAGAATGTCAGAGGGATACAGTAAACCTGAAGTGAGGCATCGGAATCTATAACTAGTGTCACAGGAATAGTTCAAACCATAGATAGTATGAAGAGTCAGTCTTCTTGTACTTAAGTCGGCATTATACCTTTTGTATTTAATTCCGATGCAATTGCTGTGTTTCATCGACAATAAGAAGGTCAGAGGGATACAGTAAACCTGAAGTGGAGCATCGAAATCTATAACTAGTGTCATAGGAATGGTTCAAAACATAGACAGTAAGAAGAGCCAGTCTTCTTGTACTTGAGTCGGCATTGTGCCTTTGTATTTAATTCCGATGCAATTTCTGTGTTTGATCGTCAATAAGAAGGTCAGAGGGATACAGTAAACCCGAAGTGAAGCATCGGAATCTATAACCAGTGTCTCAGGATGGTTCAAAACATAGACAGTAAGAAGAGTCAGTCTTGTTGTACTTAAGTCGGCATTATGGCTTCTGTATTTAGTTCCGATGCAATTTCTGTGTTTCATCGTCAATATGAAGGTCAGAGGGTTACAGTAAACCTGAGGTGAATCATCGGCATCTACAACTAGTGTCGCAGGAATGGTTCAAACCATAGCCGGTAGGAAGACTCAGTCATCTTGTACTTAAGTCGGCATTGTGAGTTTTGTAATGAATTCCGATGCAATTTCTGTGTTTCATCGTCGATAAGAAGGTTTAAGGGATACAGTAAACCTGAATTGAAGCATCGGAATCTATAACTAGTGTCACAGGAAAGGTTCAAAACATAGACAGTAAGAAGAGTTAGTCTTCTTGTACTTAAGTCGGCATTGGGCTTTTTCTACTTAATTCCGATGCAATTTCTGTGTTTCATCGTCAATAAGAAGGTCCAAGGGATACAGTAAACCTGAAGTGAAGCATCGTAATCTATAACTAGTGTCATAGGAAAGGTTGAAAACATAGACAGTAAGAAGAGTCAGTCCTCTTGTACTTAAATCGGCATTGTGCCTTTTGTATTTAATTCCGATGCAATTTCTGTGTTTCATCGTCAATAAGAAGATCAGAGGGATTCAGTAAACCTGAAGTGAAGCATCGGAATCTATAACTAGTGTCACAGGAATGGTTCAAAACATAGACAGTAAGAAGAGTCAGTCTTCTTATACTCAAGTTGGTATTGTGCCTTTTGTATTTAATTCCGATGCAATTTCTGTGTTTCATCGTAAATAAGAAGGTCCAAAGGTCACAGTAAACCTGAAGTGATGCATCCGAATCTATAACTAGTGTCACAGGAATGGTTCAAAACATAGGCAGTAAGAAGAGTCAGTCTTCTTGTACTTAAGTCGGAAATGTACCTTTTGTATTTAATTCCGATGCAATGTCTGTGATTCATCGTCAATAAGAATGTCCAAAGGATACAGTAAACATATAGTGAAGCTTCGTAATCAAAAACTGGTCTCACAGGAAATGTTCAAAACATAGTAATTAAGAAGAGTTAGTCTTCTTGTACTTATGTCGCCAATGTGCCTTTTCTATTTAATTCCCTGGCAATTTCTGTGTTTCGTCGTCAATACGAAGGTCCAAGGGATGCAGTAAACCTGAAGTGAATCATAGGTATCTAGAACTAGTGTCACTGGAATGGTTCAAATCATTGACAGTAAGAAGAGTCAGTCTCCTTGTACTTAAGTCGTGCCTTTTCTATTTCATTCCGATGCAATTTCTGTGTTTGATCGGCAATAAGAAGGTCAGAGGGATACAGTAAGCCCGAAGTGAAGCATCGGAATCTATAACCAGTGTCACAGGAATGGTTCAAAACATAGACAGTAAGAAGAGTCAGTCTTGTTGTACTTAAGTCGGCATTATGGCTTCTGTATTTAATACCGATGCAATTTCTGTGTATCATCGTCAATAAGAAGGTCAGAGGGTTACAGTAAACCTGAGGTGAAGCATCGGAATCTACAACTAGTGTCACAGGAATGGTTCGAAACATAGACAGTAAGAGAAGACAGTCTTCTTGTACTTAAGTCGGCATTGGGCCTTTTATATTTAATTCCGATGCAATTTCTGTGTTTCATCGTCAACAAGAAGGTCAGAGGGATACAGAAATAGTGTCACATTAATGGTTCAAAACATAGACAGTCGGAAGAGTCAGGCTTCTTGTACTTATGGCGGCATTGTGCCTTTTCTATTTAATTCCGATGCAATTTCTGTGTTTCGTTGTCAATAGGAAGGTCGAAGGGATACAGTAAACCTGAAGAGAAGCATAGGAATCTATAACTAGTGTCACAGGAATGGTTCAAAACATAGACAGTAGGAAGAGCCAGTCTTCTTGTACTTGATTCGGCAATGTGCGTTTTGTATTTAATTCCGATGCAATTTCTGTGTTTCATCGTCAATAAGAATGTCAGAGGGATACAGTAAACCTGAAGTGAAGCATCGGAATCTATAACTAGTGTCACAGGAATAGTTCAAACCATAGATAGTATGAAGAGTCAGTCTTCTTGTACTTAAGTCGGCATTGTACCTTTTGTATTTAATTCCGATGCAATTGCTGTGTTTCATCGTCAATAAGAAGGTCAGAGGGATACAGTAAACCTGAAGTGGAGCATCGAAATCTATAACTAGTGTCATAGGAATGGTTCAAAACATAGACAGTAAGAAGAGCCAGTCTTCTTGTACTTGAGTCGGCATTGTGCCTATGTATTTAATTCCGATGCAATTTCTGTGTTTGATCGTCAATAAGAAGGTCAGAGGGATACAGTAAACCCGAAGTGAAGCATCGGAATCTATAACCAGTGTCTCAGGATGGTTCAAAACATAGACAGTAAGAAGAGTCGGTCTTGATGTACTTAAGTCGGCATTATGGCTTCTGTATTTAATTCCGATGCAATTTCTGTGTTTCATCGTCAATAAGAAGGTCAGAGGGTTACAGTAAAGCTGAGGTGAATCATCGGCATCTACAACTAGTGTCGCAGGAATGGTTCAAACCATAGCCGGTAGGAAGACTCAGTCATCTTGTACTTAAGTCGGCATTGTGAGTTTTGTAATGAATTCCGATGCAATTTCTGTGTTTCATCGTCGATAAGAAGGTTCAAGGGATACAGTAAACCTGAATTGAAGCATCGGAATCTATAACTAGTGTCACAGGAAAGGTTCAAAATATAGACAGTAAGAAGAGTTAGTCTTCTTGTACTTAAGTCGGCATTGGCCTTTTTCTACTTAATTCCGATGCAATTTCTGTGTTTCATCGTCAATAAGAAGGTCCAAGGGATACAGTAAACCTGAAGTGAAGCATCGGAATCTATAACTAGTGTCATATGAAAGGTTGAAAACATAGACAGTAATAAGAGTCAGTCCTCTTGTACTTAAATCGGCATTGTGCCTTTTGTATTTAATTCCGATGCAATTTCTGTGTTTCATCGTCAATAAGAAGATCAGAGGGATTCAGTAAACCTGAAGTGAAGCATCGGAATCTATAACTAGTGTCACAGGAATGGTTCAAAACATAGACAGTAAGAAGAGTCAGTCTTCTTATACTCAAGTTGGTATTGTACCTTTTGTATTTAATTCCGATGCAATTTCTGTGTTTCATCGTAAATAAGAAGGTCCAAAGGTCACAGTAAACCTGAAGTGATGCATCCGAATCTATAACTAGTGTCACAGGAATGGTTCAAAACATAGGCAGTAAGAAGAGTCAGTCTTCTTGTACTTAAGTCGGAAATGTGCCTTTTGTATTTAATTCCGATGCAATGTCTGTGATTCATCGTCAATAAGAATGTCCAAGGGATACAGTAAACATATAGTGAAGCTTCGTAATCAAAAACTGGTCTCACAGGAAATGTTCAAAACATAGTAAATAAGAAGAGTCAGTCTTCTTGTACTTATGTCGCCAATGTGCCTTTTCTATTTAATTCCGAGGCAATTTCTGTGTTTCGTCGTCAATACGAAGGTCCAAGGGATGCAGTAAACCTGAAGTGAATCATAGGAATCTAGAACTAGTGTCACTGGAATGGTTCAAATCATTGACAGTAAGAAGAGTCAGTCTTCTTGTACTTAAGTCGTGCCTTTTCTATTTCATTCCGATGCAATTTCTGTGTTTGATCGTCAATAAGAAGGTCAGAGGGATACAGTAAGCCCGAAGTGAAGCATCGGAATCTATAACCAGTGTCACAGGAATGGTTCAAAACATAGACAGTAAGAAGAGTCAGTCTTGTTGTACTTAAGTCGGCATTATGGCTTCTGTATTAATTACCGATGCAGTTCCTGTGTATCATCGTCAATAAGAAGGTCAGAGGGTTACAGTAAACCTGAGGTGAAGCATCGGAATCTACAACTAGTGTCACAGGAATGGTTCGAAACATAGACAGTAAGAGAAGACAGTCTTCTTGTACTTAAGTCGGCATTGGGCCTTTTATATTTAATTCCGATGCAATTTCTGTGTTTCATCGTCAACAAGAAGGTCAGAGGGATACAGAAATAGTGTCACATTAATGGTTCAAAACATAGACAGTCGGAAGAGTCAGGCTTCTTGTACTTATGGCGGCATTGTGCCTTTTCTATTTAATTCCGATGCAATTTCTGTGTTTCGTTGTCAATAAGAAGGTCGAAGGGATACAGTAAACCTGAAGTGAAGCATAGGAATCTATAACTAGTGTTACAGGAATTGTTCAAAACATAGACAGTAAGAAGAGTCAGTCTTCTTGTACGTAAGTCGGCATTGTGAGTTTTGTAATTAATTCCGATGCAATTTCTGTGTTTCATCGTCAATAAGAAGGTTCATGGGATACAGTAAACCTGAATTGAAGCATCGGAATCTAAATCTAGTGTCACAGGAAAGGTTCAAAACACAGGCAGTAAGAAGAGCGAGTCTTCTTGTACTTGAGTCGGCATTGTGCCTCTTGTATTTAATTCCAATGCAATTTCTGTGATTCGTCGTCAATAAGAGGGTCCAAGGGATACAGTAAACCTGAAGTGAAGCATCGGAATCTATAACTAGTGTCACAGAAAAGGTTCAAAACATAGACAGTATGAAGAGTTAGTCTTCTTGTACTTAAGTCGGCATTGGGCCTTTTCTACTTAATTCCGATGCAATTTCTGTGTTTCATCGTCAATAAGAAGGTCCAAGGGATACAGTAAACCTGAAGTGAAGCATCGGAATCTATAACTGGTGTCACAGGAAAGGTTCAAAACATAGACAGTAAGAAGAGTCAGTCCCCTTGTACTTAAATCGGCATTGTGGCTTTTGTATTTAATTCCGATGCAATTTCTGTGTTTCATCGTCAATAAGAAGATCAGAGGGATTCAGTAAATCTGAAGTGAGGCATCGGAATCTATAACTAGTGTCACAGGAATGGTTCAAAACATAGACAATAAGAAGAGTCAGTCTTCTTGTACTCAAGTCGGTATTGTGCCTTTTGTATTTAATTCCGATGCAATTTCTGTGTTTCACCGTAAATAAGAAGGTCCAAAGGTCACAGTAAACCTGAAGTGATGCATCGGAATCTATAACTAGTGTCACAGGAATGGTTCAAAACATAGCCGGTAGGAAGAGTCAGTCATCTTGTACTTAAGTCGGCATTGTGAGTTTTGTTATTAATTCCGATGCAATTTCTGTGTTTCATCGTCAATAAGAAGGTTCAAGGGATACAGTAAACCTGAATTGAAGCAACGGAATCTATAACTAGTGTCACAGGAATGGTTCAAAACATAGGCAGTAAGAAGAGTCAGTCTTCTTGTACTTAAGTCGGAATTGTGCCTTTTGTATTTAATTCCGATGCAATGTCTGTGATTCATCGTCAATAAGAATGTCCAAGGGATACAGTAAACATATAGTGAAGCTTCGTAATCAAAAACTGGTCTCACAGGAAATGTTCAGAACATAGTCATTAAGAAGAGTCAGTCTTCTTGTACTTATGTCGCCAATGTGCCTTTTCTATTTAATTCCGAGGCATTTCTGTGTTTCGTCGTCAATACGAATGTCCAAGGGATGCAGTAATTCTGAAGTGAATCATAGGAATCTAGAACTAGTGTCACTGGAATGGTTTTAATCACTGACAGTAAGAAGAGTCAGTCTTCTTGTACTTAAGTCGTGCCTTTTCTATTTCATTCCGATGCAATTTCTGTGTTTGATCGTCAATAAGAAGGTCAGAGGGATACAGTAAGCCCGAAGTGAAGCATCGGAATCTATAACCAGTGTTGCAGGAATGGTTCAAAACATAGACAGTAAGAAGAGTCAATCTTGTTGTACTTAAGTCGGCATTATGGCTTCTGTATTTAATTCCGATGCAATTTCTGTGTTTCATTGTCAATAAGAAGGTCAGAGGGTTACAGTAAACCTGAGGTGAAGCATCGGTATCTACAACTAGTGTCACAGGAATGGTTCGAAACATAGACAGTAAGAGAAGACAGTCTTCTTGTACTTAAGTCGGCTTTGGGCCTTTTATATTTAATTCCGATGCAATTTCTGTGTTTCATCGTCAACAAGAAGGTCAGAGGGATACAGAAATAGTGTCACATTAATGGTTCAAAACATACACAGTCGGAAGAGTCAGGCTTTTTGTTCTTAAGGCGGCATTGTGCCTTTTCTATTTAATTCCGACGCAATTTCTGTGTTTCGTTGTCAATAAGAAGGTCGAAGGGATACAGTAAACCTGAAGTGAAGCATAGGAATCTATAACTAGTGTCACAGAAATTGTTCAAAACATAGACAGTAAGAAGAGTCAGTCTTCTTGTACGTAAGTCGTCATTGTGCCTTTTGTATTTAAATCCGATGCAATTTCTGTGTTTCATCGTCAATAAGAATGTCAGAGGGATACAGTAAACCTGAAGTAAAGCATCGGAATCTATAACTAGTGTCACAGGAATGGTTCAAAACATAGCCGGTAGGAAGAGTCAGTCATCTTGTACTTAAGTCGGCATTGTGAGTTTTGTAATTAATTCCGATGCAATTTCTGTGTTTCATCGCCAATAAGAAGGTTCATGGGATACAGTAAACCTGAATTGAAGCATCGGAATCTATAACTAGTGTCACAGGAAAGGTTCAAAACACAGGCAGTAAGAAGAGCGAGTCTTCTTGTACTTGAGTCGGCATTGTGCCTCTTGTATTTAATTCCAATGCAATTTCTGTGATTCGTCGTCAATAAGAGGGTCCAAGGGATACAGTAAACCTGAAGTGAAGCATCGGAATCTATAACTAGTGTCACAGAAAAGGTTCAAAACATAGACAGTATGAAGAGTTAGTCTTCTTGTACTTAAGTCGGCATTGGGCCTTTTCTACTTAATTCCGATGCAATTTCTGTGTTTCATCGTCAATAAGAAGGTCCAAGGGATACAGTAAACCTGAAGTGAAGCATCGGAATCTATAACTGGTGTCACAG
The DNA here is from genome assembly GCF_021461395.2 of Schistocerca americana. Classification (NCBI taxonomy): domain Eukaryota; kingdom Metazoa; phylum Arthropoda; class Insecta; order Orthoptera; family Acrididae; genus Schistocerca; species Schistocerca americana. The sequence continues at coordinate 23,988,982 of NC_060121.1, read as the reverse complement.
GAAAGGTTCAAAACATAGACAGTAAGAAGAGTCAGTCCCCTTGTACTTAAATCGGCATTGTGGCTTTTGTATTTAATTCCGATGCAATTTCTGTGTTTCATCGTCAATAAGAAGATCAGAGGGATTCAGTAAATCTGAAGTGAGGCATCGGAATCTATAACTAGTGTCACAGGAATGGTTCAAAACATAGACAATAAGAAGAGTCAGTCTTCTTGTACTCAAGTCGGTATTGTGCCTTTTGTATTTAATTCCGATGCAATTTCTGTGTTTCACCGTAAATAAGAAGGTCCAAAGGTCACAGTAAACCTGAAGTGATGCATCGGAATCTATAACTAGTGTCACAGGAATGGTTCAAAACATAGCCGGTAGGAAGAGTCAGTCATCTTGTACTTAAGTCGGCATTGTGAGTTTTGTTATTAATTCCGATGCAATTTCTGTGTTTCATCGTCAATAAGAAGGTTCAAGGGATACAGTAAACCTGAATTGAAGCAACGGAATCTATAACTAGTGTCACAGGAATGGTTCAAAACATAGGCAGTAAGAAGAGTCAGTCTTCTTGTACTTAAGTCGGAATTGTGCCTTTTGTATTTAATTCCGATGCAATGTCTGTGATTCATCGTCAATAAGAATGTCCAAGGGATACAGTAAACATATAGTGAAGCTTCGTAATCAAAAACTGGTCTCACAGGAAATGTTCAGAACATAGTCATTAAGAAGAGTCAGTCTTCTTGTACTTATGTCGCCAATGTGCCTTTTCTATTTAATTCCGAGGCATTTCTGTGTTTCGTCGTCAATACGAATGTCCAAGGGATGCAGTAATTCTGAAGTGAATCATAGGAATCTAGAACTAGTGTCACTGGAATGGTTTTAATCACTGACAGTAAGAAGAGTCAGTCTTCTTGTACTTAAGTCGTGCCTTTTCTATTTCATTCCGATGCAATTTCTGTGTTTGATCGTCAATAAGAAGGTCAGAGGGATACAGTAAGCCCGAAGTGAAGCATCGGAATCTATAACCAGTGTTGCAGGAATGGTTCAAAACATAGACAGTAAGAAGAGTCAGTCCTCTTGTACTTAAATCGGCATTGTGGCTTTTGTATTTAATTCCGATGCAATTTCTGTGTTTCATCGTCAATAAGAAGATAAGAGGGATTCAGTAAACCTGAAGTGAAGCATCGGAATCTATAACTAGTGTCACAGGAATGGTTCAAAACATAGACAGTAAGAAGAGTCAGTCTTCATGTACTCAAGTCGGTATTGTGCCTTTTGTATTTAATTCCGATGCAATGTCTGTGATTCATCGTCAATAAGAATGTCCAAGGGATACAGTAAACATATAGTGAAGCTTCGTAATCAAAAACTGGTCTCACAGGAAATGTTCAAAACATAGTCATTAAGAAGAGTCAGTCTTCTTGTACTTATGTCGCCAATGTGCCTTTACTATTTAATTCCGAGGCAATTTCTGTGTTTCGTCGTCAATAAGAAGGTCCAAGGGATACAGTAAACCTGAAGTGAAGCAACGGAATCTAAAACCGGTCTCACAGGAAAGGTTCAAAACATAGAGAGTAGGTAGAGCCAGTCATCTTGTATTTGAGTCGGCATTGTTCCTATTGTATTTAATTCCGATGCAATTTCTGTGTTTCAGCGTCAATAAGAAGGTCAGAGGGATACAGTAAACTTGAACTGAAGCATCGGAGTCTATAACTAGCGTCACAGTAATGGTTAAAACATAGACAGTAGGAAGAGTCAGTCTTCTTGTACTTAGGTCGGCATTGTGCCTTTTTTATTTTATTCCGATGCAATTTCTGTGTTTCATCGTCAATATGAAGGTCCAAGGGATACAGTAAACATATAGTGAAGCATCGGAATCTAAAACTGGTCTCACAGGAATTGTTCACAACATAGTCAGTAAAAAGAGTCAGTCTTCTTGTACTTAAGTCGTCATTGTGCCTTTAGTATTTAATTCCGATGCAATTTCTGTGTTTCATCGTCAATAAGAATGTCAGAGGAGTACAGTAAAACAGAAGTGAAGCATTGGAATCTATAACTAGTGTCACAGGAATGGTTCAAATCATAGACAGTTGGAAGAGTCAGTCTTCTTGTACTAAAATCGGCATTGTGTGTTTTCTATTTAATTCCGATGCAATTTCTGTGTTTCTTCGTCAATAAGAATGTCAGAGGGATACAGTAAACCTGAAGTGAAGCATCGGAAGCTATAACTAGTGTCACAGGAATGGTTCAAAACATAGACACTAGGAAGAGTCACTCTTCTTGTACTTATGTCGGCATTGTGCCTTTTCTATTTAATTCCAATGCAATTTCTATGTTTCGTCGTCAATAATAAGGTCCAAGGGATACAGTAAATCTGAAGAGAAACATCGGAATCTATAACTAGTGTCACAGGGAAGTTTCAAAACATAGACAGTAAGAAGAGTCAGTCTTCTTCTACATAAGTCGGCTTTGTGCCTTTTGTATTTAATTCCGATGCAATTTCTGTGTATCATCGTAAATAAGAAGGTCAGAGGGATACAGTAAACCTGAAGTGAAGCATCGGAATCTGTAACTAGTGTCACAGGAATGGTTTAAAGCATAGACAGTAGGAAGTGTCAGTCTTCTTGTACTTAAGTCGGCATTGTTCCTTTTCTATTTAATTCCGATGCACTACATGAATTTTGTCGTCAATAAGAATGTCACAGGGATACAGTAAACCTGAAGTGAAGCATCGGAATCTGTAACTAGTGTCACAGGAATGGTTCAAAACATACACACCAAGAAGAGTCAGTCTTCTTGTACTTAAGTGGGCATTGTGACTTTTGTGTTTAATTCCGATGCAACTTCTGTGTTTCATCGTCAATAAGCGGGTCCAAGGGATACGGTATACCTGAAGTGATGCATCGGAATCTATAACTAGTGTCACTGGAATGGTTTAAAACCTAGACATTAGGAAGAGTCAGTGTTCTTGTACTTAAGTCGGCATTGTGCATTTTGTATTTAATTCCGATGCAATTTATGTGTTTCATCCTCAGTAAGAAGGTCCAAGGGATACAGTAAACCTTAAGTGAGCACCGGAAACTATAACTAGTGTCACAGGAATGGTTCAAAACATAGACAGTAAGAAGAGTCAGTCTTCTTGTACTGAAGTCGGCATTGTGCCTTTTGTATTTCATTCCGATGCTATTTCTGTGTTTCACCGTCAATAAGAAGGTCCAAGGGATACAGTAAACATATAGTGACGCATCGGAATCTAAAACTGGTCTCACAGGAAATGTTCAAATCATAGTCAGTAAGAAGAGTCAGTCTTCTTGTACTTGAGTCGGCATTGTGCTTTTAATATTTAATTCCGATGCAATTTCTGTGTTTCATCGTCAATAAGAGGGTCCAAGGGATACAGTAAACCTGAAGTGATGCATCGGAATCTATAACTAGTGTCACTCGAATGGTTAAAAGCATAGACATTAGGAAGAGTCAGTGGTCTTGTATTTAAGTCGGCATTGTGCATTTTGTATTTAATTCCGATGCAATTTCTGTGTTTCATCCTCGGTAAGAAGGTCCAAGGGATACAGTAAACCTGAAGTGAAGCACTTGAAACTATAACTAGTGTCACAGGAATGGTTCAAAACATAGACAGTAAGAAGAGTCAGTCTTCTTGTACTGAAGTCGGCATTGTGGCTTTTGTATTTCATTTCGATGCTATTTCTGTGTTTCATCGTCAATAAGAAGGTCCAAGGTATACAGTAAACATATAGTGCAGCATGGGAATCTAAAACTGGTCTCACAGGAAATGTTCAAATCATAGTCAGTAAGACAAGTCAGTCCTCTTGTACTTAAGTCGGCATTGTGCTTTTAATATTTAATTTCGATGCAATTTCTGTGTTTCGTCGTCAATAAGAGGGTCCGTGGGATACAGTAAACCTGAGGTGAAGCATCGGAATCTACAACTAGTGGCACAGGACTGGTTCGAAACATAGACAGTAAGAGAAGACAGTCTTCTTGTACTTAAGTCGGCATTGGGCCTTTTCTATTTAATTCCGATGCAATTTCTGTGTTTCGACGTCAATAAGAAGGTCCATGGGATACAGTAAACCTGAAGTGAAGCATCGGAATCCAAAACCGGTCTCACAGGAAAGGTTCAAAACACAGGCAGTAAGAAGAGCGAGTCTTCTTGTACATGAGTCGGCATTGTGCCTCTTGTATTTAAGTCCGTTGCAATTTCTGTGTTTCGTCGTCAATAAGAAGGTCCAAGGGATACAGTAAACCTGAAGTGAAGCATCGGAATCTATAACTAGTGTCACAGGAAAGGTTCAAAACATAGACAGTAAGAAGAGTTAGTCTTCTTGTACTGAAGTCGGCATTGGGCCTTTTCTACTTAATTCCGATGCAATTTCTGTGTTTCATCGTCAATAAGAAGGTCCAAGGGATACAGTAAACCTGAAGTGAAGCAGCGGAATCTATAACTGGTGTCACAGGAAAGGTTCAAAACATTAACAGTAAGAAGAGTCAGTCCTCTTGTACTTAATTCGGCATTGTGGCTTTTGTATTTAATTCCGATGCAATTCCTGTGTTTCATCGTCAATAAGAAGATCAGAGGGATTCAGTAAAGCTGAAGTGAAGCATCGGAATCTATAACTAGTGTCACACGAATGGTTCAAAACATAGACAGTAAGAAGAGTCAGTCTTCTTGTACTCAAGTCGGTATTGTGCCTTTTGTATTTAATTCCGATGCAATATCTGTGTTTCATCGTAAATAAGAAGGTCCAAAGGTCACAGTAAACCTGAAGTGATGCATCGGAATCTATAACTAGTGTCACAGGAATGGTTCAAAACATAGCCGGTAGGAAGAGTCAGTCATCTTGTACTTAAGTCGGCATTGTGAGTTTTGTTATTAATTCCGATGCAATTTCTGTGTTTCATCGTCAATAAGAAGGTTCAAGGGATACAGTAAACCTGAATTGAAGCATCGGAATCTATAACTAGTGTCACAGGAATGGTTCAAAACATAGGCAGTAAGAAGAGTCAGTCTTCTTGTACTTAAGTCGGAATTGTGCCTTTTGTATTTAATTCCGATGCAATGTCTGTGATTCATCGTCAATAAGAATGTCCAAGGGATACAGTAAACATACAGTGAAGCTTCGTAATCAAAAACTGGTCTCACAGGAAATGTTCAGTACATAGTCATTAAGAAGAGTCAGTCTTCTTGTACTTATGTCGCCAATGTGCCTTTTCTATTTAATTCCGAGGCAATTTCTGTGTTTCGTCGTCAATACGAAGGTCCAAGGGATGCAGTAAACCTGAAGTGAATCATAGGAATCTAGAACTAGTGTCACTGGAATGGTTTTAATCACTGGCAGTAAGAAGAGTCAGTCTTCTTGTAATTAAGTCGTGCCTTTTCTATTTCATTCCGATGCAATTTCTGTGTTTGATCGTCAATAAGAAGGTCAGAGGGATACAGTAAGCCCGAAGTGAAGCATCGGAATCTATAACCAGTGTTGCAGGAATGGTTCAAAACATAGACAGTAAGAAGAGTCAAGCTTGTTGTACTTAAGTCGGCATTATGGCTTCTGTATTTAATTCCGATGCAATTTCTGTGTTTCATCGTCAATAAGAAGGTCAGAGGGTTACAGTATACCTGAGGTGAAGCATCGGTATCTACAACTAGTGTCACAGGAATGGTTCGAAACATAGACAGTAAGAGAAGACAGTCTTCTTGTACTTAAGTCGGCATTGGGCCTTTTATATTTAATTCCGATGCAATTTCTGTGTTTCATCGTCAACAAGAAGGTCAGAGGGATACAGAAATAGTGTCACATTAATGGTTCAAAACATAGACAGTCGGAAGAGTCAGGCTTTTTGTTCTTAAGGCGGCATTGTGCCTTTTCTATTTAATTCCGACGCAATTTCTGTGTTTCGTTGTCAATAGGAAGGTCGAAGGGATACAGTAAACCTGAAGTGAAGCATAGGAATCTATAACTAGTGTCACAGAAATTGTTCAAAACATAGACAGTAAGAAGAGTCAGTCTTCTTGTACGTAAGTCGTCATTGTGCCTTTTGTATTTAAATCCGATGCAATTTCTGTGTTTCATCGTCAATAAGAATGTCAGAGGGATACAGTAAACCTGAAGTAAAGCATCGGAATCTATAACTAGTGTCACAGGAATGGTTCAAAACATAGCCGGTAGGAAGAGTCAGTCATCTTGTACTTAAGTCGGCATTGTGATGTTTTGTAATTAATTCCGATGCAATTTCTGTTTTCATCGCCAAAAAGAAGTTTCATGGGATACAGTAAACCTGAATTGAAGCATCGAAATCTATAACTAGTGGCACAGGAAAGGTTCAAAACACAGGCAGTAAGAAGAGCGCGTCTTCTTGTACTTAAATCGGCATTGTGCCTCTTGTATTTAATTCCAATGCAATTTCTGTGATTCGTCGTCAATAAGAGGGTCCAAGGGATACAGTAAACCTGAAGTGAAGCATCGGAATCTATAACTAGTGTCACAGGAAAGGTTCAAATCATAGACAGTAAGAAGAGTTAGTCTTCTTGTACTTAAGTCGGCATTGGGCCTTTTCTACTTAATTCCGATGCAATTTCTGTGTTTCATCGTCAATAACAAGGTCCAAGGGATACGGTAAACCTGAAGTGAAGCATCGGAATCTATAACTGGTGTCACAGGAAAGGTTCAAAACATAGACAGTAAGAAGAGTCAGTCCTCTTGTACTTAAATCGGCATTGTGGCTTTTGTATTTAATTCCGATGCAATTTCTGTGTTTCATCGTCAATAAGAAGATAAGAGGGATTCAGTAAACCTGAAGTGAAGCATCGGAATCTATAACTAGTGTCACAGGAATGGTTCAAAACATAGACAGTAAGAAGAGTCAGTCTTCATGTACTCTAGTCGGTATTGTGCCTTTTGTATTTAATTCCGATGGAATTTCTGTGTTTCATCGTAAATAAGAAGGTCCAAAGGTCACAGTAAACCTGAAGTGATGCATCGGAATCTATAACTAGTGTCACAGGAATGGTTCAGAACATAGCCGGTAGGAAGAGTCAGTCATCTTGTACTTAAGTCGGCATTGTGAGTTTTGTAATTAATTCCGATGAAATTTCTGTGTTTCATCGTCAATAAAAAGGTTCAAGGGATACAGTAAACCTGAATTGAAGCATCGGAATCTATAACTAGTGTCACAGGAATGGTTCAAAACATAGGCAGTAAGAAGAGTCAGTCTTCTTGTACTTAAGTCGGAATTGTGCCTTTTGTATTTAATTCCGATGCAATGTCTGTGATTCATCGTCAATAAGAATGTCCAAGGGATACAGTAAACATATAGTGAAGCTTCGTAATCAAAAACTGGTCTCACAGGAAATGTTCAAAACATAGTCATTAAGAGGAGTCAGTCTTCTTGTACTTATGTCGCCAATGTGCCTTTACTATTTAATTCCGAGGCAATTTCTGTGTTTCGTCGTCAATAAGAAGGTCCAAGGGATACAGTAAACCTGAAGTGAAGCAACGGAATCTAAAACCGGTCTCACAGGAAAGGTTCAAAACATAGAGAGTAGGTAGAGCCAGTCATCTTGTATTTGAGTCGGCATTGTTCCTATTGTATTTAATTCCGATGCAATTTCTGTGTTTCAGCGTCAATAAGAAGGTCAGAGGGATACAGTAAACTTGAACTGAAGCATCGGAGTCTATAACTAGCGTCACAGTAATGGTTAAAACATAGACAGTAGGAAGAGTCAGTCTTCTTGTACTTAGGTCGGCATTGTGCCTTTTTTATTTTATTCCGATGCAATTTCTGTGTTTCATCGTCAATATGAAGGTCCAAGGGATACAGTAAACATATAGTGAAGCATCGGAATCTAAAACTGGTCTCACAGGAATTGTTCACAACATAGTCAGTAAAAAGAGTCAGTCTTCTTGTACTTAAGTCGTCATTGTGCCTTTAGTATTTAATTCCGATGCAATTTCTGTGTTTCATCGTCAATAAGAATGTCAGAGGAGTACAGTAAAACAGAAGTGAAGCATTGGAATCTATAACTAGTGTCACAGGAATGGTTCAAATCATAGACAGTAGGAAGAGTCAGTCTTCTTGTACTAAAATCGGCATTGTGCGTTTTCTATTTAATTCCGATGCAATTTCTGTGTTTCATCGTCAATAAGAATGTCAGAGGGATACAGTAAACCTGAAGTGAAGCATCGGAATCTATAACTAGTGTCACAGGAATGGTTCAAAACATAGACAGTAAGAAGAGTCAGTCTTCTTCTACATAAGTCGGCTTTGTGCCTTTTGTATTTAATTCCGATGCAATTTCTGTGTATCATCGTAAATAAGAAGGTCAGAGGGATACAGTAAACCTGAAGTGAAGCATCGGAATCTGTAACTAGTGTCACAGGAATGGTTTAAAGCATAGACAGTAGGAAGTGTCAGTCTTCTTGTACTTAAGTCGGCATTGTTCCTTTTCTATTTAATTCCGATGCACTACATGAATTTTGTCGTCAATAAGAATGTCACATGGATACAGTAAACCTGAAGTGAAGCATCGGAATCTGTAACTAGTGTCACAGGAATGGTTCAAAACATACACACCAAGAAGAGTCAGTCTTCTTGTACTTAAGTGGGCATTGTGACTTTTGTGTTTAATTCCGATGCAACTTCTGTGTTTCATCGTCAATAAGCGGGTCCAAGGGATACAGTATACCTGAAGTGATGCATCGGAATCTATAACTAGTGTCACTGGAATGGTTTAAAACCTAGACATTAGGAAGAGTCAGTGTTCTTGTACTTAAGTCGGCATTGTGCATTTTGTATTTAATTCCGATGCAATTTATGTGTTTCATCCTCAGTAAGAAGGTCCAAGGGATACAGTAAACCTTAAGTGAGCACCGGAAACTATAACTAGTGTCACAGGAATGGTTCAAAACATAGACAGTAAGAAGGGTCAGTCTTCTTGTACTGAAGTCGGCATTGTGCCTTTTGTATTTCATTCCGATGCTATTTCTGTGTTTCACTGTCAATAAGAAGGTCCAAGGGATACAGTAAACATATAGTGAAGCATCGGAATCTAAAACTGGTCTCACAGGAAATGTTCAAATCATAGTCAGTAAGAAGAGTCAGTCTTCTTGTACTTGAGTCGGCATTGTGCTTTTAATATTTAATTTCGATGCAATTTCTGTGTTTCGTCGTCAATAAGAAGGTCCGTGGGATACAGTAAACCTAAGGTGAAGCATCGGAATCTAAAACCGGTCTCACAGGAAGGGTTCAAAACATAGAGAGTAGGAAGAGCCAGTCGTGTTGTATTTGAGTCGGCATTGTGCCTTTTGTAGTTAATTCCGATGCAATTTCTGTGTTTTGTCGTCAATAAGAAAGTAAGAGGGATACAGTAAACCTGAGGTGAAGCATTGGAATCTACAACTAGTGTCACAGGACTGGTTCGAAACATAGACAGTAAGAGAAGACAGTCTTCTTGTACTTAAGTCGGCATTGGGCCTTTTCTATTTAATTCCGATGCAATTTCTGTGTTTCGACGTCAATAAGAAGGTCCATGGGATACAGTAAACCTGAAGTGAAGCATCGGAATCTAAAACCGGTCTCACAGTAAAGGTTCAAAACACAGGCAGTAAGAAGAGCGAGTCTTCTTGTACTTGAGTCGGCATTGTGCCTCTTGTATTTAAATCCGTTGCAATTTCTGTGTTTCGTCGTCAATAAGAAGGTCCAAGGGATACAGTAAACCTGAAGTTAAGCATCGGAATCTATAACTAGTGTCACAGGAAAGGTTCAAAACATAGACAGTAAGAGGAGTTAGTCTTCTTGTACTGAAGTCGGCATTGGGCCTTTTCTACTTAATTCCGATGCAATTTCTGTGTTTCATCTTCAATAAGAAGGTCCAAGGGATACAGTAAACCTGAAGTGAAGCAGCGGAATCTATAACTGGTGTCACAGGAAAGGTTCAAAACATAGACAGTAAGAAGAGTCAGTCCTCTTGTACTTAAATCGGCATTGTGGCTATTGTATTTAATTCCGATGCAATTTCTGTGTTTCATCGTCAATAAGAAGATCAGAGGGATTCAGTAAAGGTGAAGTGAAGCATCGGAATCTATAACTAGTGTCACAGGAATGGTTCAAAACATAGACAGTAAGAAGAGTCAGTCTTCTTGTACTCAAGTCGGTATTGTGCCTTTTGTATTTAATTCCGATGCAATATCTGTGTTTCATCGTAAATAAGAAGGTCCAAAGGTCACAGTAAACCTGAAGTGATGCATCGGAATCTATAACTAGTGTCACAGGAATGGTTCAAAACATAGCCGGTAGGAAGAGTCAGTCATCTTGTACTTAAGTCGGCATTGTGAGTTTTGTAATTAATTCCGATGCAATTTCTGTGTTTCATCGTCAATAAGAAGGTCCAAGGGATACAGTAAACCTGAAGTGAAGCATCGGAATCTATAACTGGTGTCACAGGTAAGGTTCAAAACAGAGAGAGTAGGTAGAGCCAGTCATCTTGTATTTGAGTCGGCATTGTTCCTATTGTATTTAATTCCGATGCAATTTCTGTGTTTCAGCGTCAATAAGAAGGTCAGAGTTATACAGTAAACTTGAACTGAAGCATCGGACTCTATAACTAGCGTCACAGTAACGGTTAAAACATAGACAGTAGGAAGAGTCAGTCTTCTTGTACTTAGGTCGGCATTGTGCCTTTTTTATTTTATTCCGATGCAATTTCTGTGTTTCATCGTCAATATGAAGGTCCAAGGGATACAGTAAACATATAGTGAAGCATCGGAATCTAAAACTGGTCTCACAGGAATTGTTCACAACATAGTCAGTAAAAAGAGTCAGTCTTCTTGTACTTAAGTCCTGATTGTGCCTTTTGTATTTAATTCCGATGCAATTTCTGTGTTTCATCGTCAATAAGAATGTCAGAGGAGTACAGTAAAACAGAAGTGAAGCATTGGAATCTATAACTAGTGTCACAGGAATGGTTCAAATCATAGACAGTTGGAAGAGTCAGTCTTCTTGTACTAAAATCGGCATTTTGCGTTTTCTATTTAATTCCGATGCAATTTCTGTGTTTCATCGTCAATAAGAATGTCAGAGGGATACAGTAAACCTGTAGTGAAGCATCGGAATCTATAACTAGTGTCACAGGAATGGTTCAAAACGTAGACACTAGGAAGAGTCACTCTTCTTGTACTTATGTCGGCATTGTGCCTTTTCTATTTAATTCCGATGCAATTTCTATGTTTCGTCGTCAATAATAAGGTCCAAGGGATACAGTAAACCTGAAGTGAAGCATCGGAATCTATAACTAGTGTCACAGGAAAGTTTCAAAACATAGACAGTAAGAAGAGTCAGTCTTCTTCTACATAAGTCGGCTTTGTGCCTTTTGTATTTAATTCCGATGCAATTTCTGTGTATCATCGTAAATATGAAGGTCAGAGGGATACAGTAAACCTGAAGTGAAGCATCGGAATCTGTAATTAGTGTCAAAGGAATGGTTTAAAGCATAGACAGTAGGAAGTGTCAGTCTTCTTGTACTTAAGTCGGCATTGTTCCTTTTCTATTTAATTCCGATGCTCTTCATGAATTTTGTCGTCAATAAGAATGTCACAGGGATACAGTAAACCTGAAGTGAAGCATCGGAATCTGTAACTAGTGTCACAGGAATGGTTCAAAACATACACACCAAGAAGAGTCAGTCTTCTTGTACTTAAGTGGGCATTGTGACTTTTGTGTTTAATTCCGATGCAACTACTGTGTTTCATCGTCAATAAGCGGGTCCAAGGGATACAGTATACCTGAAGTGATGCATCGGAATCTATTACTAGTGTCACTGGAATGGTTAAAAACATAGACATTAGGAAGAGTCAGTCTTCTTGTACTGAAGTCGGCGTTGTGCCTTTTGTATTTCATTCCGATGCAATTTCTGTGTTTCATCGTCAATAAGAAGGTCCAAGGGATACAGTAAACATATAGTGAAGCTTCGTAATCAAAAACTGGTCTCACAGGAAATGTTCAGTACATAGTCATTAAGAAGAGTCAGTCTTCTTGTACTTATGTCGCCAATGTGCCTTTTCTATTTAATTCCGAGGCAATTTCTGTGTTTCGTCGTCAATACGAAGGTCCAAGGGATGCAGTAAACCTGAAGTGAATCATAGGAATCTAGAACTAGTGTCACTGGAATGGTTTTAATCACTGGCAGTAAGAAGAGTCAGTCTTCTTGTAATTAAGTCGTGCCTTTTCTATTTCATTCCGACGCAATTTCTGTGTTTGATCGTCAATAAGAAGGTCAGAGGGATACAGTAAGCCCGAAGTGAAGCATCGGAATCTATAACCAGTGTTGCAGGAATGGTTCAAAACATAGACAGTAAGAAGAGTCAAGCTTGTTGTACTTAAGTCGGCATTATGGCTTCTGCATTTAATTCCGATGCAATTTCTGTGTTTCATCGTCAATAAGAAGGTCAGAGGGTTACAGTATACCTGAGGTGAAGCATCGGTATCTACAACTAGTGTCACAGGAATGGTTCGAAACATAGACAGTAAGAGAAGACAGTCTTCTTGTACTTAAGTTGGCATTGGGCCTTTTATATTTAATTCCGATGCAATTTCTGTGTTTCATCGTCAACAAGAAGGTCAGAGGGATACAGAAATAGTGTCACATTAATGGTTCAAAACATAGACAGTCGGAAGAGTCAGGCTTTTTGTTCTTAAGGCGGCATTGTGCCTTTTCTATTTAATTCCGACGCAATTTCTGTGTTTCGTTGTCAATAGGAAGGTCGAAGGGATACAGTAAAGCTGAAGTGAAGCATAGGAATCTATAACTAGTGTCACAGAAATTGTTCAAAACATAGACAGTAAGAAGAGTCAGTCTTCTTGTACGTAAGTCGTCATTGTGCCTTTTGTATTTAAATCCGATGCAATTTCTGTGTTTCATCGTCAATAAGAATGTCAGAGGGATACAGTAAACCTGAAGTAAAGCATCGGAATCTATAACTAGTGTCACAGGAATGGTTCAAAACATAGCCGGTAGGAAGAGTCAGTCATCTTGTACTTAAGTCGGCATTGTGAGTTTTGTAATTAATTCCGATGCAATTTCTGTTTTCATCGCCAAAAAGAAGGTTCATGGGATACAGTAAACCTGAATTGAAGCATCGAAATCTATAACTAGTGTCACAGGAAAGGTTCAAAACACAGGCAGTAAGAAGAGCGAGTCTTCTTGTACTTAAATCGGCATTGTGCCTCTTGTATTTAATTCCAATGCAATTTCTGTGATTCGTCGTCAATAAGAGGGTCCAAGGGATACAGTAAACCTGAAGTGAAGCATCGGAATCTATAACTAGTGTCACAGGAAAGGTTCAAATCATAGACAGTAAGAAGAGTTAGTCTTCTTGTACTTAAGTCGGCATTGGGCCTTTTCTACTTAATTCCGATGCAATTTCTGTGTTTCATCGTCAATAACAAGGTCCAAGGGATACGGTAAACCTGAAGTGAAGCATCGGAATCTATAACTGGTGTCACAGGAAAGGTTCAAAACATAGACAGTAAGAAGAGTCAGTCCTCTTGTAATTAAATCGGCATTGTGGCTTTTGTATTTAATTCCGATGCAATTTCTGTGTTTCATCGTCAATAAGAAGATAAGAGGGATTCAGTAAACCTGAAGTGAAGCATCGGAATCTATAACTAGTGTCACAGGAATGGTTCAAAACATAGACAGTAAGAAGAGTCAGTCTTCATGTACTCTAGTCGGTATTGTGCCTTTTGTATTTAATTCCGATGGAATTTCTGTGTTTCATCGTAAATAAGAAGGTCCAAAGGTCACAGTAAACCTGAAGTGATGCATCGGAATCTATAACTAGTGTCACAGGAATGGTTCAGAACATAGCCGGTAGGAAGAGTCAGTCATCTTGTACTTAAGTCGGCATTGTGAGTTTTGTAATTAATTCCGATGAAATTTCTGTGTTTCATCGTCAATAAAAAGGTTCAAGGGATACAGTAAACCTGAATTGAAGCATCGGAATCTATAACTAGTGTCACAGGAATGGTTCAAAACATAGGCAGTAAGAAGAGTCAGTCTTCTTGTACTTAAGTCGGAATTGTGCCTGTTGTATTTAATTCCGATGCAATGTCTGTGATTCATCGTCAATAAGAATGTCCAAGGGATACAGTAAACATATAGTGAAGCTTCGTAATCAAAAACTGGTCTCACAGGAAATGTTCAAAACATAGTCATTACGAAGAGTCAGTCTTCTTGTACTTATGTCGCCAATGTGCCTTTACTATTTAATTCCGAGGCAATTTCTGTGTTTCGTCGTCAATAAGAAGGTCCAAGGGATACAGTAAACCTGAAGTGAAGCAACGGAATCTAAAACCGGTCTCACAGGAAAGGTTCAAAACATAGAGAGTAGGTAGAGCCAGTCATCTTGTATTTGAGTCGGCATTGTTCCTATTGTATTTAATTCCGATGCAATTTCTGTGTTTCAGCGTCAATAAGAAGGTCAGAGGGATACAGTAAACTTGAACTGAAGCATCGGAGTCTATAACTAGCGTCACAGTAATGGTTAAAACATAGACAGTAGGAAGAGTCAGTCTTCTTGTACTTAGGTCGGCATTGTGCCTTTTTTATTTTATTCCGATGCAATTTCTGTGTTTCATCGTCAATATGAAGGTCCAAGGGATACAGTAAACATATAGTGAAGCATCGGAATCTAAAACTGGTCTCACAGGAATTGTTCACAACATAGTCAGTAAAAAGAGTCAGTCTTCTTGTACTTAAGTCGTCATTGTGCCTTTAGTATTTAATTCCGATGCAATTTCTGTGTTTCATCGTCAATAAGAATGTCAGAGGAGTACAGTAAAACAGAAGTGAAGCATTGGAATCTATAACTAGTGTCACAGGAATGGTTCAAATCATAGACAGTAGGAAGAGTCAGTCTTCTTGTACTAAAATCGGCATTGTGCGTTTTCTATTTAATTCCGATGCAATTTCTGTGTTTCATCGTCAATAAGAATGTCAGAGGGATACAGTAAACCTGAAGTGAAGCATCGGAATCTATAACTAGTGTCACAGGAATGGTTCAAAGCATAGACAGTAAGAAGAGTCAGTCTTCTTCTACATAAGTCGGCTTTGTGCCTTTTGCATTTAATTCCGATGCAATTTCTGTGTATCATCGTAAATAAGAAGGTCAGAGGGATACAGTAAACCTGAAGTGAAGCATCGGAATCTGTAACTAGTGTCACAGGAATGGTTTAAAGCATAGACAGTAGGAAGTGTCAGTCTTCTTGTACTTAAGTCGGCATTGTTCCTTTTCTATTTAATTCCGATGCACTACATGAATTTTGTCGTCAATAAGAATGTCACATGGATACAGTAAACCTGAAGTGAAGCATCGGAATCTGTAACTAGTGTCACAGGAATGGTTCAAAACATACACACCAAGAAGAGTCAGTCTTCTTGTACTTAAGTGGGCATTGTGACTTTTGTGTTTAATTCCGATGCAACTTCTGTGTTTCATCGTCAATAAGCGGGTCCAAGGGATACAGTATACCTGAAGTGATGCATCGGAATCTATAACTAGTGTCACTGGAATGGTTTAAAACCTAGACATTAGGAAGAGTCAGTGTTCTTGTACTTAAGTCGGCATTGTGCATTTTGTATTTAATTCCGATGCAATTTATGTGTTTCATCCTCAGTAAGAAGGTCCAAGGGATACAGTAAACCTTAAGTGAGCACCGGAAACTATAACTAGTGTCACAGGAATGGTTCAAAACATAGACAGTAAGAAGGGTCAGTCTTCTTGTACTGAAGTCGGCATTGTGCCTTTTGTATTTCATTCCGATGCTATTTCTGTGTTTCACTGTCAATAAGAAGGTCCAAGGGATACAGTAAACATATAGTGAAGCATCGGAATCTAAAACTGGTCTCACAGGAAATGTTCAAATCATAGTCAGTAAGAAGAGTCAGTCTTCTTGTACTTGAGTCGGCATTGTGCTTTTAATATTTAATTCCGATGCAATTTCTGTGTTTCATCGTCAATAAGAGGGTCCAAGGGATACAGTAAACCTGAAGTGATGCATCGGAATCAATAACTAGTGTCACTCGAATGGTTAAAAGCATAGACATTAGGAAGAGTCAGTGTTCTTGTATTTAAGTCGGCATTGTGCATTTTGTATTTAATTCCGATGCAATTTCTGTGTTTCATCCTCGGTAAGAAGGTCCAAGGGATACAGTAAACCTGAAGTGAAGCACCTGAAACTATAACTAGTGTCACAGGAATGGTTCAAAGCATAGACAGTAAGAAGAGTCAGTCTTCTTGTACTGAAGTCGGCATTGTGGCTTTTGTATTTCATTCCGATGCTATTTCTGTGTTTCGTCGTCAATAAGAAGGTCCAAGGGATACAGTAAACATATAGTGAAGCATGGGAATCTAAAACTGGTCTCACAGGAAATGTTCAAATCATAGTCAGTAAGACTAGTCAGTCCTCTTGTACTTAAGTCGGCATTGTGCTTTTAATATTTAATTTCGATGCAATTTCTGTGTTTCGTCGTCAATAAGAAGGTCCGTGGGATACAGTAAACCTAAAGTGAAGCATCGGAATCTAAAACCGGTCTCACAGGAAGGGTTCAAAACATAGAGAGTAGGAAGAGCCAGTCGTGTTGTATTTGAGTCGGCATTGTGCCTTTTGTAGTTAATTCCGATGCAATTTCTGTGTTTTGTCGTCAATAAGAAAGTAAGAGGGATACAGTAAACCTGAGGTGAAGCATTGGAATCTACAACTAGTGTCACAGGACTGGTTCGAAACATAGACAGTAAGAGAAGACAGTCTTCTTGTACTTAAGTCGGCATTGGGCCTTTTCTATTTAATTCCGATGCAATTTCTGTGTTTCGACGTCAATAAGAAGGTCCATGGGATACAGTAAACCTGAAGTGAAGCATCGGAATCTAAAACCGGTCTCACAGTAAAGGTTCAAAACACAGGCAGTAAGAAGAGCGAGTCTTCTTGTACTTGAGTCGGCATTGTGCCTCTTGTATTTAAATCCGTTGCAATTTCTGTGTTTCGTCGTCAATAAGAAGGTCCAAGGGATACAGTAAACCTGAAGTTAAGCATCGGAATCTATAACTAGTGTCACAGGAAAGGTTCAAAACATAGACAGTAAGAAGAGTTAGTCTTCTTGTACTGAAGTCGGCATTGGGCCTTTTCTACTTAATTCCGATGCAATTTCTGTGTTTCATCTTCAATAAGAAGGTCCAAGGGATACAGTAAACCTGAAGTGAGGCAGCGGAATCTATAACTGGTGTCACAGGAAAGGTTCAAAACATAGACAGTAAGAAGAGTCAGTCCTCTTGTACTTAAATCGGCATTGTGGCTTTTGTATTTAATTCCGATGCAATTTCTGTGTTTCATCGTCAATAAGAAGATCAGAGGGATTCAGTAAAGGTGAAGTGAAGCATCGGAATCTATAACTAGTGTCACAGGAATGGTTCAAAACATAGACAGTAAGAAGAGTCAGTCTTCTTGTACTCAAGTCGGTATTGTGCCTTTTGTATTTAATTCCGATGCAATATCTGTGTTTCATCGTAAATAAGAAGGTCCAAAGGTCACAGTAAACCTGAAGTGATGCATCGGAATCTATAACTAGTGTCACAGGAATGGTTCAAAACATAGCCGGTAGGAAGAGTCAGTCATCTTGTACTTAAGTCGGCATTGTGAGTTTTGTAATTAATTCCGATGCAATTTCTGTGTTTCATCGTCAATAAGAAGGTCCAAGGGATACAGTAAACCTGAAGTGAAGCATCGGAATCTATAACTGGTGTCACAGGAAAGGTTCAAAACAGAGAGAGTAGGTAGAGCCAGTCATCTTGTATTTGAGTCGGCATTGTTCCTATTGTATTTAATTCCGATGCAATTTCTGTGTTTCAGCGTCAATAAGAAGGTCAGAGTTATACAGTAAACTTGAACTGAAGCATCGGACTCTATAACTAGCGTCACAGTAATGGTTAAAACATAGACAGTAGGAAGAGTCAGTCTTCTTGTACTTAGGTCGGCATTGTGCCTTTTTTATTTTATTCCGATGCAATTTCTGTGTTTCATCGTCAATATGAAGGTCCAAGGGATACAGTAAACATATAGTGAAGCATCGGAATCTAAAACTGGTCTCACAGGAATTGTTCACAACATAGTCAGTAAAAAGAGTCAGTCTTCTTGTACTTAAGTCCTGATTGTGCCTTTTGTATTTAATTCCGATGCAATTTCTGTGTTTCATCGTCAATAAGAATGTCAGAGGAGTACAGTAAAACAGAAGTGAAGCATTGGAATCTATAACTAGTGTCACAGGAATGGTTCAAATCATAGACAGTTGGAAGAGTCAGTCTTCTTGTACTAAAATCGACATTTTGCGTTTTCTATTTAATTCCGATGCAATTTCTGTGTTTCATCGTCAATAAGAATGTCAGAGGGATACAGTAAACATATAGTGAAGCATCGGAATCTAAAACTGGTCTCCCAGGAAATGTTCAAATCATAGTCAGTAAGAAGAGTCAGTCTTCTTGTACTTAAGTCAGCATTGTGCTTTTAATATTTAATTCCGATGCAATTTCTGTGTTTCATCGTCAATAAGAGGGTCCAAGGGATACAGTAAACCTGAAGTGATGCATCGGAATCTATAACTAGTGTCACTCAAATGGTTAAAAGCATAGACATTAGGAAGAGTCAGTGTTCTTGTATTTAAGTCGGCATTGTGCATTTTGTATTTAATTCCGATGCAATTTCTGTGTTTCAACCTCGGTACGAAGGTCCAAGGGATACAGTAAACCTGAAGTGAAGCACCTGAAACTATAACTAGTGTCACAGGAATGGTTCAAAGCATAGACAGTAAGAGGAGTCAGTCTTCTTGTACTTAAGTCCTGATTGTGCCTTTTGTATTTAATTCCGATGCAATTTCTGTGTTTCATCGTCAATAAGAATGTCAGAGGAGTACAGTAAAACAGAAGTGAAGCATTGGAATCTATAACTAGTGTCACAGGAATGGTTCAAATCATAGTCAGTAAGACGAGTCAGTATTCTTGTACTTAAGTCGGCATTGTGCTTTTAATATTTAATTTCGATGCAATTCCTGTGTTTCATCGTCAATAAGAAGGTCCGTGGGATACAGTATACCTAAAGTGAAGCATCGGAATCTAAAACCGGTCTCACAGGTAGGGTTCAAAACATAGAGAGTAGGAAGAGCCAGTCGTGTTGTATTTGAGTCGGCATTGTGCCTTTTGTAGTTAATTCCGATGCAAATTCTGTGTTTTGTCGTCAATAGGAAAGTAAGAGGGATACAGTAAACCTGAGGTGAAGCATCGGAATCTACAACTAGTGTCACACGACTGGTTCGAAACATAGACAGTAAGAGAAGTCAGTCTTCTTGTACTTAAGTCGGCATTGGGTCTTTTCTATTTAATTCCGATGCAATTTCTGTGTTTCGACCACAATAAGAAGGTCCATGGGATACAGTAAACCTGAAGTGAAGCATCGGAATCTAAAACCGGTCTCACAGGAAAGGTTCAAAACACAGGCAGTAAGAAGAGCGAGTCTTCTTGTACTTGAGTCGGCATTGTGCCTCTTGTATTTAATTCCGTTGCAATTTCTGTGTTTCGTCGTCAATAAGAAGGTCCAAGGGATACAGTAAACCTAAACTGAAGCATCGGAATCTATAACTAGTGTCACAGGAAAGGTTCAAAACATAGACAGTAAGAAGAGTCAGTCTTCTTGTACTTAAGATGGCATTGGGCCTTTTCTACTTAATTCCGATGCAATTTCTGTCTTTCATCGTCAATAAGAACTTCCAAGGGATACAGTAAACCTGAAGTGAAGCATCGGAATCTATAACTAGTGTCACAGGATAGGTTCAAAACATAGACAGTTAGAAGAGTCAGTCCTCTTGTACTTAAATCGGCATTGTGCCTTTTGTATTTAATTCCGATGCAATGTCTGTGTTTCATCGTCAATAAGAAGATCAGAGGGATTCAGTAAACCTGAAGTGAAGCATCGGAATCTATAACTAGTGTCACAGGAATGGTTCAAAACATAGACAGTAAGAAGAGTCAGTCTTCTTGTACTGAAGTCGGTATTGTGCCTTTTGTATTTAATTCCGATGCAATTTCTGTGTTTCATCGTAAATAAGAAGGTCCAAAGGATACAGTAAACCTGAAGTGATGCACCGGAATCTATAACTAGTGTCACAGGAAGGGTTCAAAACATAGCCAGTAGGAAGAGTCAGTCATCTTGTACTTAAGTCGGCATTGTGAGTTTTGTAATTAATTCCGATGCTTTTTCTGTGTTTCATCGTCAATAAGAAGGTCCAAGGGATACAGTAAACCTGAATTGAAGCATCGGAATCTATAACTAGTGTCACAGGAATGGTTAAAAACATAGGCAGTAAGAAGAGTCAGTCTTCTTGTACTTAAGTCCGCATTGTGCCTTTTGTATATAATTCCGATGCAATTTCTGTGTTTCATCGTCAATAAGAGGGTCCAAGGGATACAGTAAACCTGAAGTGGAGCAACGGAATCTGTAACCGGTCTCACAGGAAAGGTTCAAAACATAGGGAGTAGGTAGAGCCAATCATCTTGTATTTGAGTCGGCATTGTTCCTATTGTATTTAATTCCGATGCAATTTCTGTGTATCAGCGTCAATAAGAAGGTCAGAGGGATACAGTAAACCTGAAGTGAAGCATCGGAGTCTATAACTAATGTCACAGGAATGGTTACAACAAAGACAGTAGGAAGAGTCAGTCTTCTTGTACTAAAATCGGCATTGTGCGTTTTCTATTCAATTCCGATGCAATTTCTGTGTTTCATCGTCAATAAGAATGTCAGAGGGATACAGTAAACCTGAAGTGAAGCATCGGAATCTATAACTAGTGTCAGAGGAATGGTTCAAAACATAGACACTAGGAAGAGTCAGTCTTCTTGTACTTATGTCGGCATTGTGCCTTTTCTATTTAATTCCGATGCAATTTCTGTGTTTCGTCGTCAATAATAAGGTCCAAGGGATACAGTAAACCTGAAGTGAAGCATTGGAATCTATAACTAGTATCACAGGAAAGTTTCAAAACATAGACAGTAAGAAAAGTCAGTCTTCTTCTACATAAGTCGGCATTGTGCCTTTTGTATTTAATTCCGATGCAATTTCTGTATATCATCGTCAACAAGAAGGTCAGAGGGATACAGTAAACCTGAAGTGAAGCATCGGAATCTATAACTAGTGTCACAGCAATGGTTCAAAGCATAGTCAGTAGGAAGAGTCAGTCTTCTTGTACTTAAGTCGGCATTGTTCCTTTTCTATTTAATTCCGATGCAGTTCCTGAATTTTGTCGTCAATAAGAATGTCACAGGGATACAGTAAACCTGAAGTGAAGCATCGGAATCTATAACTAGTGTCACAGGAATGGTTCAAAACATACACACCAAGAAGAGTCAGTCTTCTTGTACTTAAGTGGGCATTTTGCCTTTTGTATTTAATTACAATGCAATTTCTGTGTTTCATCGTCAATAAGAAAGTCAGAGGGATACAGTAAACCAAACGTGAAGGATCGGAATCTATAACTAGTGTCACAGGAATAGTTCAAAACACAGACAGTAATAAGAGTCAGTCTTCTTGTACTTAAGTCGGCATTGTGCCTTTTCTATTTAATTCCGATACAATTACTGTGTTTTATCGTCAATAAGAAGGTCAGAGGGATACAGTAAACCTGAAGTGAAGCATCGGAATCTATACCTAGTGTTACAGGAATGGTTCAAAACATAGACTGTAAGAGGAGTCAGTCTTCTTGTACTAAAATCGGCATTGTGCCTTTTCTATTTAATTCCGATGCAATTTCTGTGTTTCATCGTCCATATGATGTCAGAGGGATACAGCAAACCTGAAGTGAAGCATCGGAATCTATAACTGGTGTCACAGGAATGGTTCAAAACATAGACACTAGGAAGACTCAGTCTTCTTGTACTTAAGTCGGTATTGTGCCTTTTCTATTTAATTCCGATGCAATTTCTGTGTTTCGTCGTCAATAATAAGGTCCAAGGGATACAGTAAACCTGAAGTGAAGCATTGGAATCTATAACTAGTATCACAGGAAAGTTTCAAAACATAGACAGTAAGAAAAGTCAGTCTTCTTCTACATAAGTCGGCATTGTGCCTTTTGTATTTAATTCCGATGCAATTTCTGTGTATCATCGTCAATAAGAAGGTCAGAGGGATACAGTAAACCTGAAGTGAAGCATCGGAATCTATAACTAGTGTCACAGCAATGGTTCAAAGCATAGTCAGTAGGAAGAGTCAGTCTTCTTGTACTTAAGTCGGCATTGTTCCTTTTCTATTTAATTCCGATGCAGTTCCTGAATTTTGTCGTCAATAAGAATGTCACAGGGATACAGTAAACCTGAAGTGAAGCATCGGAATCTATAACTAGTGTCACAGGAATGGTTCAAAACATACACACCAAGAAGAGTCAGTCTTCTTGTACTTAAGTGGGCATTTTGCCTTTTGTATTTAATTACAATGCAATTTCTGTGTTTCATCGTCAATAAGAAAGTCAGAGGGATACAGTAAACCAAACGTGAAGGATCGGAATCTATAACTAGTGTCACAGGAATAGTTCAAAACACAGACAGTAATAAGAGTCAGTCTTCTTGTACTTAAGTCGGCATTGTGCCTTTTCTATTTAATTCCGATACAATTACTGTGTTTTATCGTCAATAAGAAGGTCAGAGGGATACAGTAAACCTGAAGTGAAGCATCGGAATCTATACCTAGTGTTACAGGAATGGTTCAAAACATAGACTGTAAGAGGAGTCAGTCTTCTTGTACTAAAATCGGCATTGTGCCTTTTCTATTTAATTCCGATGCAATTTCTGTGTTTCATCGTCCATATGATGTCAGAGGGATACAGCAAACCTGAAGTGAAGCATCGGAATCTATAACTGGTGTCACAGGAATGGTTCAAAACATAGACACTAGGAAGACTCAGTCTTCTTGTACTTAAGTCGGTATTGTGCCTTTTCTATTTAATTCCGATGCAATTTCTGTGTTTCGTCGTCAATAATTAGGTCCAAGGGGTACAGTAAACCTGAGGTGAAGCATCGGAACCTATAACTAGTGTCACAGGAAAGTTTCAGAGCATAGACGGTAAGAAGAGTCAGTCTTCTTCTACTTAAGTCGGCATTGTGCCTTATGTATTTAAATCCGATGCAATTTCTGTGTTTCATCGTCAATAAGAATTACAGAGGGATACACTAACCCTGAAGTGAAGCATCCGGATCCATAACTAGTGTCACAGGAATGGTTCAAAGCGTAGACAGTAGGAAGAGTCAGTCTTCTTGTACTTAAGTCGGCATTGTGCTTTTTCTTTTCAATTCCGATGCAATTTCTGTATTTTGTCGTCAATGAGAATGTTACAGGGATACAGTAAACCTGAAGTGAAGCATCGGAATCTATAACTAGTGGCACAGGAATGGTTCAAAACATACACAGCAAGAAGAGTCAGTCTTCTTGTACTTATGTCGGCATTGTGCATTTTGTATTTAATTCCGATGCAATTTCTGTGTTCCATTGTCAATAAGAAGGTCCAAGGGATACAGTAAACCTGAAGTGATGCATCGGAATCTATAACTAGTGTCACAGGAATGGTTAAAAACATAGACAGTAGGAAGGGTCAGTTTCTTGTACTTAAGTCGGCATTGTGCATTTTGTATTTAATTCCGATGCAATTTCTGTGTTTCATCGTCAATACGAAGGTCCAAGGGATACAGTAAACCTGAAGTGAAGCGCCGGAATCTATAACTAGTGTCACAGGAATGGTTCAAAACATAGACAGTGAGAAGAGCCAGTCTTCTTGTGCATGAGTCGGTATTGTGACTTTTTGTATTTAATTCCGATGGAATTACAGTGTTTCATCGACAATAAGAAGGACAGAGGGATAGAATAACCCTGAAGTGAAGCATCGGAATCTATAACTAGTGTCACAGGAATGGTTCAAAGCGTAGACAGTAGGAAGAGTCAGTGTTCTTGTACTTAAGTCGGCGTTGTGCTTTTTCTATTTAATTCCGATGCAATTTCTGTATTTTGTCGTCAACAGGAATGTCACAGGGATACAGTAAACCTGAAGTGAAGCATCGGAATCTATAACTAGTGTCACAGGAATGGTTCATATCATACACAGCAAGAAGAGTCAGTCTTCTTGTACTTAAGTCGGCATTGTGCCTTTTGTGTTTAATTCCGATGCAATTTCTGTGTTTCATCGTCAATAAGAAGGTCCAAGGGATACAGTAAACCTGAAGTGATGCATCGGAATCTATAACTAGTGTCGCAGGAATGGTTAAAAACATAGACAGTAGGAAGAGTCAGTCTTCTTGTACTTAAGTAGGCATTGTGCATTTTGTATTTAATTCCGATGCAATTTCTGTGTTGCATCGGCAATAAGAAGGTCCAAGGGATACAGTTAACCTGAAGTGAAGCACCGGAATCTATAACTAGTGTCACAGGAATGGTTCAAAACATAGACAGTGAGAAGAGTCAGTCTTCTTGTACTTAGGTCGGCATTGTGCCTTTTTTATTTCATTCCGATGCTATTTCTGTGTTTCATCGTCAATAAGAAGGTCCAAGGGATTCAGTAAACATATAGTGAAGCATCGGAATCTAAAACTGGTCTCAAAGGAAATGTTTAAAACATAGAGAGTAAGAAGAGCCAGTCATCTTGTATCTGAGTCTGCAGTGTGCCTTTTGTAGTTAATTTCGATGCAATTTCTGTGTTTTGTCGTCAATAACAAGGTTGGAGGGATACAGTAAACCTGAAGTGAAGCATCGGAATCTATAACTAGTGTCACAGGAATGGTTCAAAACATATACAGTAAGCTAGAGTCAGTCTTCTTGTACTTAAGTCGGCATTGTGCCTTTAGCATTTAATTCCGATGCAATTTCTGTGTTTCTTCGTCAATAAGAGTGTCAGAGGGATACAGTAAACCTCAAGTGAAGCATCGGAATCTATAACTAGTGTTACAGGAATGGTTCAAAACATAGACAGTTGAAGAATCAGTCTTCTTGTACTTAAGTCGGCATTGTGCCTTTTCTATTTAATTCTGATGCAATTTCTGTGTTTCGTCGTCAATAAGAAGGTCCAAGGGATACAGAAAACCAGAAGTGAAACATCGGAATCTATATCTTGTGTCACAGGAATGGTTCAAAACATAGACAATAAAAAGAGTCAGTCTTCTTGTACTTAAGTCCGCATTGTGCCTTTTGTATTTAATTCCGATGCTATTACTGTGTTTCATCGTCAAAAAGAAGGTCAGAGGGATACAGTAAACCTAGAAGAGAAACATGGGAATCTATAACTAGTATTACAGGAATGGTTCAAAACATAGACTGTAAGAAGAGTCAGTCTTCCTTTACTTAAGTCAGCATTGTGCCTTTTCTATTTAATTCCGATGCAATTTCTGTGTTTCATCGTCAATAAGAATGTCAGAGGGATACAGTAAACCTAAAGTGAAGCATCGGAATCCATAACTAGTGTCACAGGAATGGTTCAAATTTTAGACACTAGGGAAAGTCAGTCTTCTTGTACTTAAGTCGGCATTGTGCCTTTTCTATTTAATTCCGATGCATTTCTGTATTTCGTCGTCAATAAGAAGGTCCAAGGGATACAGTAAACCTGAAGTGAAGCATCATAATCTACAACTAGTGTCACAGAAAAGGTTCAAAACATAGTCAGTAAGAAGAGTCAGTCTTCTTGTACTTAAGTCGGCATTGTGCCTTTTGTATTCAATTCCGATGCAATTTCTGTGTTTCATCGTCAATAAGAAGGTCAGAGGGATACAGTAAACCTGAAGTGAATCATCGGAATCTATAACTATAGTCACAGGAATGGTTCAAAACATAGAAAGTAAGAAGAGTCAGTCTTCTTGTACATGAGTCGGCATTGTGACTTTTGTATTTCATTCCGATGCAATTTCTGTGTTTCATCGTCCATAAGAAGGTCCAAGGGATACAGTAAACCTGAAGTGATGCATCGGAATCTATAACTAGTGTCACAGGAATGGTTAAAAACATAGACAGTAGGAAGAGTCAGTATTCTTGTACTTAAGTCGGCATTGTGCATTTTGTATTTAATTCCGATGCAATTTCTGTGTTTCATCGTCAATAAGAAGGTCCAAGGGATACAGTAAACCTGAAGTGAAGCGCCGGAATCTATAACTAGTGTCACAGGAATGGTTCAAAACATAGACAGTGAGAAGAGTCAGTCTTCTTGTACTTAAGTCGGCATTGTGCTTTTTGTATTTCATTCCGATGCTATTTCTGTGTTTCATCGTCAATAAGAAGGTCCAAGGGATACTGTAAACATATAGTGAAGCATCGGAATCTGAAACTGGTCTCACAGGAAATGTTCAAAACATAGAGTGTAAGAAGAGCCAGTCATCTTGTATCTGAGTCTGCATTGTGCCTTTTGTAGCTAATTCCGATGCAATTTCTGTGTTTCGTAGTCAATAAGAAGGTCCAATGGATACAGTAAACCTGAAGTGATGCATCGGAATCTATAACTAGTGTCGCAGGAATGGTTAAAAACATAGACAGTAGGAAGAGTCAGTCTTCTTGTACTTAAGTAGGCATTGTGCCTTTTGTATTCAATTCCGATGCAATTTCTGTGTTTCATCGTCAATAAGAAGGTCAGAGGGATACAGTAAACCTGAAGTGAATCATCGGAATCTATAACTATAGTCACAGGAATGGTTCAAAACATAGAAAGTAAGAAGAGTCAGTCTTCTTGTACATGAGTCGGCATTGTGACTTTTGTATTTAATTCCGATGCAATTTCTGTGTTTCATCGTCCATAAGAAGGTCCAAGGGATACAGTAAACCTGAAGTGATGCATCGGAATCTATAACTAGTGTCACAGGAATGGTTAAAAACATAGACAGTAGGAAGAGTCAGTATTCTTGTACTTAAGTCGGCATTGTGCATTTTGTATTTAATTCCGATGCAATTTCTGTGTTTCATCGTCAATAAGAAGGTCCAAGGGATACAGTAAACCTGAAGTGAAGCGCCGGAATCTATAACTAGTGTCACAGGAATGGTTCAAAACATAGACAGTGAGAAGAGTCAGTCTTCTTGTACTTAAGTCGGCATTGTGCTTTTTGTATTTCATTCCGATGCTATTTCTGTGTTTCATCGTCAATAAGAAGGTCCAAGGGATACTGTAAACATATAGTGAAGCATCGGAATCTGAAACTGGTCTCACAGGAAATGTTCAAAACATAGAGTGTAAGAAGAGCCAGTCATCTTGTATCTGAGTCTGCATTGTGCCTTTTGTAGCTAATTCCGATGCAATTTCTGTGTTTCGTAGTCAATAAGAAGGTCCAATGGATACAGTAAACCTGAAGTGAAGCATCGGAATCTATAACTAGTGTCACAGGAATGGTTCAAAACATAGACAGTAAGCTACAGTCAGTCTTCTTGTACTTAAGTCGGTATTGTGCCTTTAGTATTTAATTCCGATGCAATTTCTGTGTTTCGTCGTCAATTAGAATGTCAGAGGGATACAGTAAACCTAAAGTGAAGCATCGGAATCTATAACTGAAGTCACAGGAATGGTTCAAATTTTAGACACTAGGGAGAGTCAGTCTTCTTGTACTTAAGTCGGCATTGTGCCTTTTCTATTTAATTCCGATGCATTTCTGTATTTCGTCGTCAATAAGAAGGTCCAAGGGATACAGTAAACCTGAAGTGAAGCATCGGAATCTATAACTAGTGTCACGGAAAAGGTTCAAAACATAGGCAGTAAGAAGAGTCAGTCTTCTTGTACTTAAGTCGGCATTGTGCCTTTTGTATTCAATTCCGATGTAATTTCTGTGTTTCATCGCCAATAAGAAGGTCAGAAGGATACAGTAAACCTGAAGTGAAGCATCGGAATCTATAACTATAGTCACAGGAGTGGTTCAAAACATAGAAAGTAAGAAGAGTCAGTCTTCTTGTACATGAGTCGGCATTGTGACTTTTGTATTTAATTCCGATGCAATTACTGTGTTTCATCGTCAATAAGAAGATCGGACGGATACAGTAAACCTGAAGTGCAGCATCGGAATCTATAACTAGTGTCACAGGAATTGTTCAAAACATAGACACTAGGAAGACTCAGTCTTCTTGTACTTAAGTCGGCATTGCGCCTTTTCTATTTAATTCCGATGCAATTTCTGTGTTTCGTCGTCAATAATAAGGTCGAAGGGATACGGTAAACCTGAAGTGAAGCATCGGAATCTATAACTAGTGTCACAGGAAAGTTTCAAATCATAGACAGTAAGAAGAGTCAGTCTTCTTCTACTTAAGTCGGCATTGTGTCTTATGTATTTAAATCCGATGCAATTTCTGTGTCTCATCGTCTATAAGAAGGACAGAGGGATACAGTAAACCTGAAGTGAAGCATCGGAATCTATAACTAGTGTCACAGGAATGGTTCAAAGCGTAGACAGTGGGAATAGTCAGTCTTCTTGTACTTAAGTCGGCATTGTGCTTTTTCTATTTAATTCCGATGCAATTTCTGTATTTTGTCGTCAATAAGAATGTCACAGGGATACAGTAAACCTGAAGTGTAGCATCGGAATCTATAACTAGTGTCACACGAATGGTTCAAAACATACACAGCAAGAAGAGTCAGTCTTCTTGTACTTAAGTCGTCATTGTGCCTTTTGTATTTAATTCCGATGCAATTTCTGTGTTTCATCGTCAATAAGAAGGTCCAAGGGATACAGTAAACCCGTAGTGAAGCACCGGAATCTATAACTAGTGTCACAGGAGTGGTTCAAAACATAGACAGTTAGAAGAGTCAGTCTTCTTCTACTTAAGTCGGCATTGTGCCTTTTGTATTTCATTCCGATGCAATTTCTGTGTTTCATCGTCAATAAGAAGGTCCAAGGGATACAGTGAACCTGAAGTGATGCATCGGAATCTATATCTAGTGTCACAGGAAATATTCAAAGCATAGACAGTAAGAAGAGTCAGTCCTCTTGTACATGAGTCGGCATTGTGACTTTTGTATTTAATTCCGATGCAATTACTGTGTTTCATCGTCAATAAGAAGGTCAGCGGGATACAGTAAACCTGAAGTGAAGCATCGGAATCTATAACTAGTGTCACAGGAATGGTTCAAAACATAGACACCAGGAAGACTCAGTCTTCTTGTACTTTAAGTCAGCATTGTGCCTTTTCTATTTAATTCCGATGCAATTTCTGTGTTTCATCGTCAATAAGACGGTCCAAGGGATACAGTGAACCTGAAGTGAAGCATCGGAATCTATATCTAGTGTCACAGGAAAGGTTCAAAACATAGGCAGTAAGAAGAGTCAGTCTTCTTGTGCATAAGTCGGCATTGTGACTTTTTGTATTTAATTCCGATGCAATTACTGTGTTTCATCGTCAATAAGAAGGACAGAGGGATACAATAACCCTGAAGTGAAGCATCGGAATCTATAGCTAGTGTCACAGGAATGGTTCAAAGCGTAGACAGTAGGAAGAGTCAGTCTTCTTGTACTTAAGTCGGCATTGTGCTTTTTCTATTTAATTCCGATGCAATTTCTGTATTTTGTCGTCAATAGGAATGTCACAGGGATACAGTAAACCTGAAGTGAAGCATCGGAATCTATAACTAGTGTCACAGGAATGGTTCAAAATATACACAGCGAGAAGAGTCAGTCTTCTTGTACTTAAGTCGGCATTGTGCCATTTGTATTTAATTCCGATGCAATTTCTGTGTTTCATCGTCAATAAGAAGGTCCAAATGATACAGTAAACCTGAAGTGATGCATCGGAATCTATAACTAGTGTCACAGGTATGGTTAAAACATAGACAGTAGGAAGAGTCAGTCTTCTTGTACTTAAGTCGGCATTGTGCACTTTGTATTTAATTCCGATGCAATTTCTGTGTTTCATCGTCAATAAGAAGGTCCAAGGGATACAGTAAACCTGAAGTGAAGCACCGGAATCTATAACTAGTGTCACAGGAATGGTTCAAAACATAGACAGTGAGAAGAGTCAGTCTTCTTGTACTTAAGTCGGCATTGTGCATTTTGTGTTTAATTCCGATGCAATTTCTGTATTTCATCGTCAATAAGAAGGTCCAAGGGATACAGTAAACCTGAAGTGAAGCACCGGAATCTATAACTAGTGTCACAGGAATGGTTCAAAACATAGACAGTGAGAAGAATCAGTCTTCATGTACTGAGGTCGGCATTGTGTCTTTTGTATTTCATTCTGATGCTATTTCTATGTTTCGTCGTCAATAAGAAGGTCCAAGGGATACAGTAAACATATTGTGGAGCATCGGAATCTAAAACTGGTCTCACAGGAAATGTTCGTAACATAGAGAGTAAGAAGAGCCAGTCATCTTGCAACTGAGTCTGCAGTGTGCCTTTTGTAGTTAATTCCGATTCAATTTCTGTGTTTTGTTGTCAATAAGAAGGTTGCAGGGATACAGTAAACCTGAAGTGAAGCATCGGAATCTGTAACTAGTGTCACAGGAATGGTTAAAACATAGACAGTAGGAAGGGTCAGTGTTCTTGTACATAAGTTGGAATTGTGCCTTTTGTATTTAATCCCGATGCAATTTCTGAGTTTCGTCTCCAATAAGAAGGTCCAATGGATACAGTAAACCTGAAGTGAAGCATCGGAATCTATAACTAGTGTCACAGGAATGGTTCAAAACATAGACAGTTGGAAGAATCAGTCTTCTTGTACTTAAGTCGGCATTGTGCCTTTTCATTTAAATTCCGATGCAATTTCTGTGTTTCGTCGTCAATAAGAAGGTCCAAGGGATACAGAAAACCTGAAGTGAAACATCGGAATCTATATCTTGTGTCACAGGAATGGTTCAAAACATAGATAATAAAAAGAGTCAGTCTTCTTGTACTTAAGTCCGCATTGTGCCTTTTGTATTTAATTCCGATGCTATTACTGTATTTCATCGTCAAAAAGACGGTCTGAGGGATACAGTAAACCTGAAGTGAAACATGGGAATCTATAACTAGTATTACAGGAATGGTTCAAATCATAGACTGTAAGAAGAGTCAGTTTTCCTTTACTTAAGTCAGCATTGTGCCTTTTCTATTTAATTCCGATGCAATTTCTGTGTTTCATCGTCAATTAGAATGTCAGAGGGATACAGTAAACCTAAATTGAAGCATCGGAATCTATAACTAGTGTCACAGGAATGGTTCAAATTTTAGACACTAGGGAGAGTCAGTCTTCTTGTACTTAAGTCGGCATTGTGCCTTTTCTATTTAATTCCGATGCAATTTCTGTGTTTCGTCGTCAATAAGAAGGTCCAAGGGATTCAGTAAACATATAGTGAAGCATCGGAATCTAAAACTGGTCTCAAAGGAAATGTTTAAAACATAAGGAGTAAGAAGAGCCAGTCATCTTGTATCTGAGTCTGCAGTGTGCCTTTTGTAGTTAATTTCGATGCAATTTCTGTGTTTTGTCGTCAATAACAAGGTTGGAGGGATACAGTAAACCTGAAGTGAAGCATCGGAATCTATAACTAGTGTCACAGGAATGGTTCAAAACATAGACAGTAAGCTAGAGTCAGTCTTCTTGTACTTAAGTCGGCATTGTGCCTTTAGTATTTAATTCCGATGCAATTTCTGTGTTTCTTCGTCAATAAGAGTGTCAGAGGGATACAGTAAACCTCAAGTGAAGCATCGGAATCTATAACTAGTGTTACAGGAATGGTTCAAAACATAGACAGTTGAAGAATCAGTCTTCTTGTACTTAAGTTGGCATTGTGCCTTTTCTATTTAATTCCGATGCAATTTCTGTGTTTCGTCGTCAATAAGAAGGTCCAAGGGATACAGAAAACCAGAAGTGAAACATCGGAATCTATATCTTGTGTCACAGGAATGGTTCAAAACATAGACAATAAAAAGAGTCAGTCTTCTTGTACTTAAGTCCGCATTGTGCCTTTTGTATTTAATTCCGATGCTATTACTGTGATTCATCGTCAAAAAGAAGGTCAGAGGGATACAGTAAACCTAGAAGAGAAACATGGGAATCTATAACTAGTATTACAGGAATGGTTCAAAACATAGACTGTAAGAAGAGTCAGTCTTTATTTACTTAAGTCAGCATTGTGCCTTTTCTATTTAATTCCGATGCAATTTCTGTGTTTCATCGTCAATAAGAATGTCAGAGGGATACAGTAAACCTAAAGTGAAGCATCGGAATCCATAACTAGTGTCACAGGAATGGTTCAAATTTTAGACACTAGGGAAAGTCAGTCTTCTTGTACTTAAGTCGGCATTGTGCCTTTTCTATTTAATTCCGATGCATTTCTGTATTTCGTCGTCAATAAGAAGGTCCAAGGGATACAGTAAACCTGAAGTGAAGCATCATAATCTACAACTAGTGTCACAGAAAAGGTTCAAAACATAGTCAGTAAG
The DNA here is from genome assembly GCF_021461395.2 of Schistocerca americana. Classification (NCBI taxonomy): domain Eukaryota; kingdom Metazoa; phylum Arthropoda; class Insecta; order Orthoptera; family Acrididae; genus Schistocerca; species Schistocerca americana. The sequence continues at coordinate 23,956,537 of NC_060121.1, read as the reverse complement.
AAGAGTCAGTCTTCTTGTACTTAAGTCGGCATTGTGCCTTTTGAATTCAATTCCGATGCAATTTCTGTGTTTCATCGTCAATAAGAAGGTCAGAGGGATACAGTAAACCTGAAGTGAATCATCGGAATCTATAACTATAGTCACAGGAATGGTTCAAAACATAGAAAGTAAGAAGAGTCAGTCTTCTTGTACATGAGTCGGCATTGTGACTTTTGTATTTAATTCCGATGCAATTTCTGTGTTTCATCGTCCATAAGAAGGTCCAAGGGATACAGTAAACCTGAAGTGATGCATCGGAATCTATAACTAGTGTCACAGGAATGGTTAAAAACATAGACAGTAGGAAGAGTCAGTATTCTTGTACTTAAGTCGGAATTGTGCATTTTGTATTTAATTCCGATGCAATTTCTGTGTTTCATCGTCAATAAGAAGGTCCAAGGGATACAGTAAACCTGAAGTGAAGCGCCGGAATCTATAACTAGTGTCACAGGAGTGGTTCAAAACATAGACAGTGAGAAGAGTCAGTCTTCTTGTACTTAAGTCGGCATTGTGCTTTTTGTATTTCATTCCGATGCTATTTCTGTGTTTCATCGTCAATAAGAAGGTCCAAGGGATACTGTAAACATATAGTGAGGCATCTGAATCTGAAACTGGTCTCACAGGAAATGTTCAAAACATAGAGTGTAAGAAGAGCCAGTCATCTTGTATCTGAGTCTGCATTGTGCCTTTTGTAGCTAATTCCGATGCAATTTCTGTGTTTCGTAGTCAATAAGAAGGTCCAAGGGATACAGTGAACCTGAAGTGAAGCATTGGAATCTATATCTAGTGTCACAGGAAAGATTCAAAACATAGACAGTAAGAAGAGTCAGTCTTCTTGTGCATGAGTCGGCATTGTGACTTTTTGTAATTAATTCCGATGAAATTACTGTGTTTCATCGTCAATAAGAAGGACAGAGGGATACAATAACCCTGAAGTGAAGCATCGGAATCTATATCAAGTGTCACAGGAAAGATTCAAACCATAGACAGTAAGAACAGTCAGTCTTCTTGTGCATGAGTCGGCATTGTGTCTTTTTGTATTTAATTCCGATGCAATTACTGCGTTTCATCGTCAATAAGAAGGACAGAGGAATACAATAACCCTGAAGTGAAGCATCGGAATCTATATCAAGTGTCACAGGAATGGTTCAAAGCGTAGACAGTAGGAAGAGTCAGTCTTCTTGTACTTAAGTCGGCATTGTGCATTTTGTATTTAATTCCGATGCAATTTCTGTGTTTCATCGTCAATAAGAAGGTCCAATGGATACAGTAAACCTGAAGTGAAGCATCGGAATCTATAACTAGTGTCACAGGAATGGTTCAAAACATAGACAGTAAGCTACAGTCAGTCTTCTTGTACTTAAGTCGGTATTGTGCCTTTAGTATTTAATTCCGATGCAATTTCTGTATTTTGTCGTCAATAAGAATGTCACAGGGATACAGTAAACCTGAAGTGTAGCATCGGAATCTATAACTAGTGTCACACGAATGGTTCAAAACATACACAGCAGGAAGAGTCAGTTTTCTTGTACTTAAGTCGGCATTGTGCCTTTTGTATTTCATTCCGATGCATATTCTGTGTTTCATCGTCAATAAGAAGGTCCAAGGGATACAGTGAACCTGAAGTGATGCATCGGAATCTATATCTAGTGTCACAGGAAAGGTTCAAAGCATAGACAGTAAGAAGAGTCAGTCCTCTTGTACATGAGTCGGCATTGTGACTTTTGTATTTAATTCCGATGCAATTACTGTGTTTCATCGTCAATAAGAAGGTCAGCGGGATACAGTAAACCTGAAGTAAAGCATCGGAATCTATAACTAGTGTCACAGGAATGGTTCAAAACATAGACACTAGGAAGACTCAGTCTTCTTGTACTTTAAGTCTGCATTGTGCCTTTTCTATTTAATTCCGATGCAATTTCTGTGTTTCATCGTCAATAAGACGGTCCAAGGGATACAGTGAACCTGAAGTGAAGCATCGGAATCTATATCTAGTGTCACAGGAAAGGTTCAAAACATAGACAGTAAGAAGAGTCAGTCTTCTTGTGCATAAGTCGGCCTTGTGACTTTTTGTATTTAATTCCGATGCAATTACTGTGTTTCATCGTCAATAAGAAGGACAGAGGGATACAATAACCCTGAAGTGAAGCATCGGAATCTATAACTAGTGTCACAGGAATGGTTCAAAGCGTAGACAGTAGGAAGAGTCAGTCTTCTTGTACTTAAGTCGGCATTGTGCTTTTTCTATTTAATTCCGATGCAATTTCTGTATTTTGTCGTCAATAGGAATGTCACAGGGATACAGTAAACCTGAAGTGAAGCATCAGAATCTATAACTAGTGTCACAGGAATGGTTCAAAATATACACAGCGAGAAGAGTCAGTCTTCTTGCACTTAAGTCGGCATTGTGCCTTTTGTATTTAATTCCGATGCAATTTCTGTGTTTCATCGTCAATAAGAAGGTCCAAATGATACAGTAAACCTGAAGTGATGCATCGGAATCTATAACTAGTGTCACAGGAATGGTTAAAACATAGACAGTAGGAAGAGTCAGTCTTCTTGTACTTAAGTCGGCATTGTGCACTTTGTATTTAATTCCGATGCAATTTCTGTGTTTCATCGTCAATAAGAAGGTCCAAGGGATACAGTAAACCTGAAGTGAAGCACCGGAATCTATAACTAGTGTCACAGGAATGGTTCAAAACATAGACAGTGAGAAGAGTCAGTCTTCATGTACTTAGGTCGGCATTGTGTCTTTTGTATTTCATTCTGATGCTATTTCTGTGTTTCGTCGTCAATAAGAAGGTCCAAGGGATACAGTAAACATATTGTGAAGCATCGGAATCTAAAACTGGTCTCACAGGAAATGTTCGTAACATAGAGAGTAAGAAGAGCCAGTCATCTTGCATCTGAGTCTGCAGTGTGCCTTTTGTAGTTAATTCCGATTCAATTTCTGTGTTTTGTCGTCAATAAGAAGGTTGCAGGGATACAGTAAACCTCAATGAAGCATCGGAATCTATAACTAGTGTCACAGGAATGGTTCAAAACATAGACAGTTGGAAGAATCAGTCTTCTTGTACTTAAGTCAGCATTGTGCCTTTTCTATTTAATTCCGATGCAATTTCTGTGTTTCATCGTCAATTAGAATGTCAGAGGGATACAGTAAACCTAAATTGAAGCATCGGAATCTATAACTAGTGTTACAGGAATGGTTCAAAACATAGACAGTTGAAGAATCAGTCTTCTTGTACTTAAGTTGGCATTGTGCCTTTTCTATTTAATTCCGATGCAATTTCTGTGTTTCGTCGTCAATAAGAAGGTCCAAGGGATACAGAAAACCAGAAGTGAAACATCGGAATCTATATCTTGTGTCACAGGAATGGTTCAAAACATAGACAATAAAAAGAGTCAGTCTTCTTGTACTTAAGTCCGCATTGTGCCTTTTGTATTTAATTCCGATGCTATTACTGTGTTTCATCGTCAAAAAGAAGGTCAGAGGGATACAGTAAACCTAGAAGAGAAACATGGGAATCTATAACTAGTATTACAGGAATGGTTCAAAACATAGACTGTAAGAAGAGTCAGTCTTCCTTTACTTAAGTCAGCATTGTGCCTTTTCTATTTAATTCCGATGCAATTTCTGTGTTTCATCGTCAGTAAGAATGTCAGAGGGATACAGTAAACCTAAAGTGAAGCATCGGAATCCATAACTAGTGTCACAGGAATGGTTCAAATTTTAGACACTAGGGAAAGTCAGTCTTCTTGTACTTAAGTCGGCATTGTGCCTTTTCTATTTAATTCCGATGCATTTCTGTATTTCGTCGTCAATAAGAAGGTCCAAGGGATACAGTAAACCTGAAGTGAAGCATCATAATCTACAACTAGTGTCACAGAAAAGGTTCAAAACATAGTCAGTAAGAAGAGTCAGTCTTCTTGTACTTAAGTCGGCATTGTGCCTTTTGTATTCAATTCCGATGCAATTTCTGTGTTTCATCGTCAATAAGAAGGTCAGAGGGATACAGTAAACCTGAAGTGAATCATCGGAATCTATAACTATAGTCACAGGAATGGTTCAAAACATAGAAAGTAAGAAGAGTCAGTCTTCTTGTACATGAGTCGGCATTGTGACTTTTGAATTTAATTCCGATGCAATTTCTGTGTTTCATCGTCCATAAGAAGGTCCAAGGGATACAGTAAACCTGAAGTGATGCATCGGAATCTATAACTAGTGTCACAGGAATGGTTAAAAACATAGACAGTAGGAAGAGTCAGTATTCTTGTACTTAAGTCGGCATTGTGCATTTTGTATTTAATTCCGATGCAATTTCTGTGTTTCATCGTCAATAAGAAGGTCCAAGGGATACAGTAAACCTGAAGTGAAGCGCCGGAAACTATAACTAGTGTCACAGGAATGGTTCAAAACATAGACAGTGAGAAGAGTCAGTCTTCTTGTACTTAAGTCGGCATTGTGCTTTTTGTATTTCATTCCGATGCTATTTCTGTGTTTCATCGTCAATAAGAAGGTCCAAGGGATACTGTAAACATATAGTGAAGCATCGGAATCTGAAACTGGTCTCACAGGAAATGTTCAAAACATAGAGTGTAAGAAGAGCCAGTCATCTTGTATCTGAGTCTGCATTGTGCCTTTTGTAGCTAATTCCGATGCAATTTCTGTGTTTCGTAGTCAATAAGAAGGTCCAAGGGATACAGTGAACCTGAAGTGAAGCATCGGAATCTATATCTAGTGTCACAGGTAAGGTTCAAAACATAGACCGTAAGAAGAGTCAGTCTTCTTGTGCATGAGTCGGCATTGTGACTTTTTGTAATTAATTCCGATGAAATTACTGTGTTTCATCGTCAATAAGAAGGACAGAGGGATACAATAACCCTGAAGTGAAGCATCGGAATCTATATCAAGTGTCACAGGAAAGATTCAAACCATAGACAGTAAGAACAGTCAGTCTTCTTGTGCATGAGTCGGCATTGTGTCTTTTTGTATCTAATTCCGATGCAATTACTGCGTTTCATCGTCAATAAGAAGGACAGAGGAATACAATAACCCTGAAGTGAAGCATCGGAATCTATATCAAGTGTCACAGGAATGGTTCAAAGCGTAGACAGTAGGAAGAGTCAGTCTTCTTGTACTTAAGTCGGCATTGTGCATTTTGTATTTAATTCCGATGCAATTTCTGTGTTTCATCGTCAATAAGAAGGTCCAATGGATACAGTAAACCTGAAGTGAAGCATCGGAATCTATAACTAGTGTCACAGGAATGGTTCAAAACATAGACAGTAAGCTACAGTCAGTCTTCTTGTACTTAAGTCGGTATTGTGCCTTTAGTATTTAATTCCGATGCAATTTCTGTATTTTGTCGTCAATAAGAATGTCACAGGGATACAGTAAACCTGAAGTGTAGCATCGGAATCTATAACTAGTGTCACACGAATGGTTCAAAACATACACAGCAGGAAGAGTCAGTTTTCTTGTACTTAAGTCGGCATTGTGCCTTTTGTATTTCATTCCGATGCATATTCTGTGTTTCATCGTCAATAAGAAGGTCCAAGGGATACAGTGAACCTGAAGTGATGCATCGGAATCTATATCTAGTGTCACAGGAAAGGTTCAAAGCATAGACAGTAAGAAGAGTCAGTCCTCTTGTATATGAGTCGGCATTGTGACTTTTGTATTTAATTCCGATGCAATTACTGTGTTTCATCGTCAATAAGAAGGTCAGCGGGATACAGTAAACCTGAAGTGAAGCATCGGAATCTATAACTAGTGTCACAGGAATGGTTCAAAACATAGACACTAGGAAGACTCAGTCTTCTTGTACTTTAAGTCTGCATTGTGCCTTTTCTATTTAATTCCGATGCAATTTCTGTGTTTCATCGTCAATAAGACGGTCCAAGGGATACAGTGAACCTGAAGTGAAGCATCGGAATCTATATCTAGTGTCACAGGAAAGGTTCAAAACATAGACAGTAAGAAGAGTCAGTCTTCTTGTGCATAAGTCGGCCTTGTGACTTTTTGTATTTAATTCCGATGCAATTACTGTGTTTCATCGTCAATAAGAAGGACAGAGGGATACAATAACCCTGAAGTGAAGCATCGGAATCTATAACTAGTGTCACAGGAATGGTTCAAAGCGTAGACAGTAGGAAGAGTCAGTCTTCTTGTACTTAAGTCGGCATTGTGCTTTTTCAATTTAATTCCGATGCAATTTCTGTATTTTGTCGTCAATAGGAATGTCACAGGGATACAGTAAACCTGAAGTGAAGCATCAGAATCTATAACTAGTGTCACAGGAATGGTTCAAAATATACACAGCGAGAAGAGTCAGTCTTCTTGCACTTAAGTCGGCATTGTGCCTTTTGTATTTAATTCCGATGCAATTTCTGTGTTTCATCGTCAATAAGAAGGTCCAAATGATACAGTAAACCTGAAGTGATGCATCGGAATCTATAACTAGTGTCACAGGAATGGTTAAAACATAGACAGTAGGAAGAGTCAGTCTTCTTGTACTTAAGTCGGCATTGTGCACTTTGTATTTAATTCCGATGCAATTTCTGTGTTTCATCGTCAATAAGAAGGTCCAAGGGATACAGTAAACCTGAAGTGAAGCACCGGAATCTATAACTAGTGTCACAGGAATGGTTCAAAACATAGACAGTGAGAAGAGTCAGTCTTCATGTACTTAGGTCGGCATTGTGTCTTTTGTATTTCATTCTGATGCTATTTCTGTGTTTCGTCGTCAATAAGAAGGTCCAAGGGATACAGTAAACATATTGTGAAGCATCGGAATCTAAAACTGGTCTCACAGGAAATGTTCGTAACATAGAGAGTAAGAAGAGCCAGTCATCTTGCATCTGAGTCTGCAGTGTGCCTTTTGTAGTTAATTCCGATTCAATTTCTGTGTTTTGTCGTCAATAAGAAGGTTGCAGGGATACAGTAAACCTCAATGAAGCATCGGAATCTATAACTAGTGTCACAGGAATGGTTCAAAACATAGACAGTTGGAAGAATCAGTCTTCTTGTACTTAAGTCAGCATTGTGCCTTTTCTATTTAATTCCGATGCAATTTCTGTGTTTCATCGTCAATTAGAATGTCAGAGGGATACAGTAAACCTAAATTGAAGCATCGGAATCTATAACTAGTGTCACAGGAATGGTTCAAATTTTAGACACTAGGGAGAGTCAGTCTTCTTGTACTTAAGTCGGCATTGTGCCTTTTCTATTTAATTCCGATGCATTTCTGTATTTCGTCGTCAATAAGAAGGTCCAAGGGATTCAGTAAACATATAGTGAAGCATCGGAATCTAAAACTGGTCTCAAAGGAAATGTTTAAAACATAAGGAGTAAGAAGAGCCAGTCATCTTGTATCTGAGTCTGCAGTGTGCCTTTTGTAGTTAATTTCGATGCAATTTCTGTGTTTTGTCGTCAATAACAAGGTTGGAGGGATACAGTAAACCTGAAGTGAAGCATCGGAATCTATAACTAGTGTCACAGGAATGGTTCAAAACATAGACAGTAAGCTAGAGTCAGTCTTCTTGTACTTAAGTCGGCATTGTGCCTTTAGTATTTAATTCCGATGCAATTTCTGTGTTTCTTCGTCAATAAGAGTGTCAGAGGGATACAGTAAACCTCAAGTGAAGCATCGGAATCTATAACTAGTGTTACAGGAATGGTTCAAAACATAGACAGTTGAAGAATCAGTCTTCTTGTACTTAAGTTGGCATTGTGCCTTTTCTATTTAATTCCGATGCAATTTCTGTGTTTCGTCGTCAATAAAAAGGTCCAAGGGATACAGAAAACCAGAAGTGAAACATCGGAATCTATATCTTGTGTCACAGGAATGGTTCAAAACATAGACAATAAAAAGAGTCAGTCTTCTTGTACTTAAGTCCGCATTGTGCCTTTTGTATTTAATTCCGATGCTATTACTGTGTTTCATCGTCAAAAAGAAGGTCAGAGGGATACAGTAAACCTAGAAGAGAAACATGGGAATCTATAACTAGTATTACAGGAATGGTTCAAAACATAGACTGTAAGAAGAGTCAGTCTTCCTTTACTTAAGTCAGCATTGTGCCTTTTCTATTTAATTCCGATGCAATTTCTGTGTTTCATCGTCAGTAAGAATGTCAGAGGGATACAGTAAACCTAAAGTGAAGCATCGGAATCCATAACTAGTGTCACAGGAATGGTTCAAATTTTAGACACTAGGGAAAGTCAGTCTTCTTGTACTTAAGTCGGCATTGTGCCTTTTCTATTTAATTCCGATGCATTTCTGTATTTCGTCGTCAATAAGAAGGTCCAAGGGATACAGTAAACCTGAAGTGAAGCATCATAATCTACAACTAGTGTCACAGAAAAGGTTCAAAACATAGTCAGTAAGAAGAGTCAGTCTTCTTGTACTTAAGTCGGCATTGTGCCTTTTGTATTCAATTCCGATGCAATTTCTGTGTTTCATCGTCAATAAGAAGGTCAGAGGGATACAGTAAACCTGAAGTGAATCATCGGAATCTATAACTATAGTCACAGGAATGGTTCAAAACATAGAAAGTAAGAAGAGTCAGTCTTCTTGTACATGAGTCGGCATTGTGACTTTTGAATTTAATTCCGATGCAATTTCTGTGTTTCATCGTCCATAAGAAGGTCCAAGGGATACAGTAAACCTGAAGTGATGCATCGGAATCTATAACTAGTGTCACAGGAATGGTTAAAAACATAGACAGTAGGAAGAGTCAGTATTCTTGTACTTAAGTCGGCATTGTGCATTTTGTATTTAATTCCGATGCAATTTCTGTGTTTCATCGTCAATAAGAAGGTCCAAGGGATACAGTAAACCTGAAGTGAAGCGCCGGAAACTATAACTAGTGTCACAGGAATGGTTCAAAACATAGACAGTGAGAAGAGTCAGTCTTCTTGTACTTAAGTCGGCATTGTGCTTTTTGTATTTCATTCCGATGCTATTTCTGTGTTTCATCGTCAATAAGAAGGTCCAAGGGATACTGTAAACATATAGTGAAGCATCGGAATCTGAAACTGGTCTCACAGGAAATGTTCAAAACATAGAGTGTAAGAAGAGCCAGTCATCTTGTATCTGAGTCTGCATTGTGCCTTTTGTAGCTAATTCCGATGCAATTTCTGTGTTTCGTAGTCAATAAGAAGGTCCAAGGGATACAGTGAACCTGAAGTGAAGCATCGGAATCTATATCTAGTGTCACAGGTAAGGTTCAAAACATAGACCGTAAGAAGAGTCAGTCTTCTTGTGCATGAGTCGGCATTGTGACTTTTTGTAATTAATTCCGATGAAATTACTGTGTTTCATCGTCCATAAGAAGGACAGAGGGATACAATATCCTGAAGTGAAGCATCGGAATCTATATCAAGTGTCACAGGGAAGATTCAAACCATAGACAGTAAGAACAGTCAGTCTTCTTGTGCATGAGTCGGCATTGTGACTTTTTGTATTTAATTCCGATGCAATTTCTGTGTTTCATCGTCAATAAGAAGGACAGAGGGATACAATAACCCTGAAGTGAAGCATCGGAATCTATATCAAGTGTCACAGGAATGGTTCAAAGCGTAGACAGTAGGAAGAGTCAGTCTTCTTGTACTTAAGTCGGCATTGTGCATTTTGTATTTAATTCCGATGCAATTTCTGTGTTTCATCGTCAATAAGAAGGTCCAATGGATACAGTAAACCTGAAGTGAAGCATCGGAATCTATAACTAGTGTCACAGGAATGGTTCAAAACATAGACAGTAAGCTACAGTCAGTCTTCTTGTACTTAAGTCGGTATTGTGCCTTTAGTATTTAATTCCGATGCAATTTCTGTGTTTCGTCGTCAATTAGAATGTCAGAGGGATACAGTAAACCTAAAGGGAAGCATCGGAATCTATAACGCATGTCACAGGAATGGTTCAAATTTTAGACACTAGGGAGAGTCAGTCTTCTTGTACTTAAGTCGGCATTGTGCCTTTTCTATTTAATTCCAATGCATTTCTGTATTTCGTCGTCAATAAGAAGGTCCAAGGGATACAGTAAACCTGAAGTGAAGCATCGGAATCTATAACTAGTGTCACGGAAAAGGTTCAAAACATAGACAGTAAGAAGAGTCAGTCTTCTTGTACTTAAGTCGGCATTGTGCCTTTTGTATTCAATTCGGATGTAATTTCTATGTTTCATCGCCAATAAGAAGGTCAGAAGGATACAGTAAACCTGAAGTGAAGCATCGGAATCTATAACTATAGTCACAGGAGTGGTTCAAAACATAGAAAGTAAGAAGAGTCAGTCTTCTTGTACATGAGTCGGCATTGTGACTTTTGTATTTAATTCCGATGCAATTACTGTGTTTCATCGTCAATAAGAAGATCAGAGGGATACAGTAAACCTGAAGTGAAGCATCGGAATCTATAATTAGTGTCAAAGGAATTGTTCAAAACATAGACACTAGGAAGACTCAGTCTTCTTGTACTTAAGTCGGCATTGCGCCTTTTCTATTTAATTCCGATGCAATTTCTGTGTTTCGTCGTCAATAATAAGGTCGAAGGGATACGGTAAACCTGAAGTGAAGCATCGGAATCTATAACTAGTGTCACAGGAAAGTTTCAAATCATAGACAGTAAGAAGAGTCAGTCTTCTTCTACTTAAGTCGGCATTGTGTCTTATGTATTTAAATCCGATGCAATTTCTGTATTTCATCGTCTATAAGAAGGACAGAGGGATACAGTAAACCTGAAGTGAAGCATCGGAATCTATAACTAGTGTCACAGGAATGGTTCAAAGCGTAGACAGTGGGAATAGTCAGTCTTCTTGTACTTAAGTCGGCATTGTGCTTTTTCTATTTAATTCCGATGCAATTTCTGTATTTTGTCGTCAATAAGAATGTCACAGGGATACAGTAAACCTGAAGTGTAGCATCGGAATCTATAACTAGTGTCACACGAATGGTTCAAAACATACACAGCAAGAAGAGTCAGTTTTCTTGTACTTAAGTCGGCATTGTGCCTTTGTATTTCATTCCGATGCAATTTCTGTGTTTCATCGTCAATAAGAAGGTCCAAGGGATACAGTGAACCTGAAGTGATGCATCGGAATCTATATCTAGTGTCACAGGAAAGGTTCAAAGCATAGACAGTAAGAAGAGTCAGTCCTCTTGTACATGAGTCGGCATTGTGCCTTTTGTATTTAATTCCGATGCAATTACTGTGTTTCATCGTCAATAAAAGGTCAGCGGGATACAGTAAACCTGAAGTGAAGCATCGGAATCTATAACTAGTGTCACAGGAATGGTTCAAAACATAGACACTAGGAAGACTCAGTCTTCTTGTACTTTAAGTCAGCATTGTGCCTTTTCTATTTAATTCCGATGCAATTTCTGTGTTTCATCGTCAATAAGACGGTCCAAGGGATACAGTGAACCTGAAGTGAAGCATCGGAATCTATATCTAGTGTCACAGGAAAGGTTCAAAACATAGACAGTAAGAAGAGTCAGTCTTCTTGTGCATTAGTCGGCATTGTGACTTTTTGTATTTAAGTCCGATGCAATTACTGTGTTTCATCGTCAATAAGAAGGACAGAGGGATACAATAACCCTGAAGTGAAGCATCGGAATCTATAACTAGTGTCACAGGAATGATTCAAATCGTAGACAGTAGGAAGAGTCAGTCTTCTTGTACTTAAGTCGGCATTGTGCTTTTTCTATTTAATTCCGATGCAATTTCTGTATTTAGTCGTCAATAGGAATGTCACAGGGATACAGTAAACCTGAAGTGAAGCATCAGAATCTATAACTAGTGTCACAGGAATGGTTCAAAATATACACAGCGAGAAGAGTCAGTCTTCTTGTACTTAAGTCGGCATTGTGCCTTTTGTATTTAATTCCGATGAAATTTCTGTGTTTCATCGTCAATAAGAAGGTCCAAATGATACAGTGAACCTGAAGTGATGCATCGGAATCTATAACTAGTGTCACAGGAATGGTTAAAACATAGACAGTAGGAAGAGTCAGTCTTCTTGTACTTAAGTCGGCATTGTGCACTTTGTATTTAATTCCGATGCAATTTCTGTGTTTCATCGTCAATAAGAAGGTCCAAGGGATACAGTAAACCTGAAGTGAAGCACCGGAATCTATAATTAGTGTCACAGGAATGGTTCAAAACATAGACAGTGAGAAGAGTCAGCCTTCTTGTACTTAGGTCGGCATTGTGCCTTTTGTATTTAATTCCGATGCAATTTCTGTGTTTCATCGTCAATAAGAAGGTCCTAATGATACAGTAAACCTGAAGTGATGCATCGGAATTTATAACTAGTGTCACAGGAATGGTTAAAAACATAGACAGTAGGAAGAGTCAGTCTTCTTGTACTTAAGTCGGCATTGTGCATTTTGTATTTAATTCGGATGCAATTTCTGTATTTCATCGTCAATAAGAAGGACCAAGGGATACAGTAAACCTGAAGTGAAGCACCGGAATCTATAACTAGTGTCACAGGAATGGTTCAAAACATAGACAGTGAGAAGAGTCAGTCTTCATGTACTTAGGTCGGCATTGTGTCTTTTGTATTTCATTCTGATGCTATTTCTGTGTTTCGTCGTCAATAAGAAGGTCCAAGGGATACAGTAAACATATTGTGAAGCATCGGAATCTAAAACTGGTCTCACAGGAAATGTTCGTAACATAGAGAGTAAGAAGAGCCAGTCATCTTGCATCTGAGTCTGCAGTGTGCCTTTTGTAGTTAATTCCGATTCAATTTCTGTGTTTTGTCGTCAATAAGAAGGTTGCAGGGATACAGTAAACCTGAAGTGAAGCATCGGAATCTATAACTAGTGTCACAGGAATGGTTGAAACATAGACAGTAGGAAGAGTCAGTGTTCTTGTACATAAGTTGGAATTGTGCCTTTTGTATTTAATCCCGATGCAATTTCTGAGTTTCGTCGTCAATAAGAAGGTCCAATGGATACAGTAAACCTGAAGTGAAGCATCGGAATCTATAACTAGTGTCACAGGAATGGTTCAAAACATAGACAGTTAGAAGAATCAGTCTTCTTGTACTTAAGTCGGCATTGTGCCTTTTCATTTAAATTCCGATGCAATATCTGTGTTTCGTCGACAATAAGAAGGTCCAAGGGATACAGAAAACCTGAAGTGAAACATCGGAATCTATATCTTGTGTCACAGGAATGGTTCAAAACATAGATAATAAAAAGAGTCAGTCTTCTTGTACTTAAGTCCGCATTGTGCCTTTTGTATTTAATTCCGATGCTATTACTGTGTTTCATCGTCAAAAAGACGGTCTGAGGGATACAGTAAACCTGAAGTGAAACATGGGAATCTATAACTAGTATTACAGGAATGGTTCAAATCATAGACTGTAAGAAGAGTCAGTTTTCCTTTACTTAAGTCAGCATTGTGCCTTTTCTATTTAATTCCGATGCAATTTCTGTGCTTCATCGTCAATTAGAATGTCAGAGGGATACAGTAAACCTAAATTGAAGCATCGGAATCTATAACTAGTGTCACAGGAATGGTTCAAATTTTAGACACTAGGGAGAGTCAGTCTTCTTGTACTTAAGTCGGCATTGTGCCTTTTCTATTTAATTCCGATGCATTTCTGTATTTCGTCGTCAATAAGAACGTCCAAGGGATACAGTAAACCTGAAGTGAAGCTTCGGAATCTAATTAGTGTCACTGGAACGGTTCAAAACGTAGACAGTAAGCTAGAGTCAGTCTTCTTGTACTTAAGTCGGCATTGTGCCTTTAGTATTTAATTCCGATGCAATTTCTGTGTTTCTTCGTCAATTAGAGTGTCAGAGGGATACAGTAAACCTAAATTGAAGCATCGGAATCTATAACTAGTGTCACAGGAATGGTTCATATTTTAGACACTAGGGAGAGTCAGTCTTCTTGTACTTAAGTCGGCATTGTGCCTTTTGTATTCAATTCCGATGCAATTTCTTTGTTTCATCGCCAATAAGAAGGTCAGAGGGATACAGTAAACCTGAAGTGAAGCATCGGAATCTATAACTATAGTCACAGGAATGGTTCAAAACATAGAAAGTAAGAAGAGTCAGTCTTCTTGTACATGAGTAGGCATTGTGACTTTTGTATTTAATTCCCATGCAATTATTGTGTTTCATCGTCAATAAGAAGGTCAGAGGGATACAGTAAACCTAAAGTGAAGCATCGGAATCTATAACTAGTGTCACAGGAATGGTTAAAACATAGACAGTAGGAAGAGTCAGTGTTCTTGTACATAAGTTGGAATTGTGCCTCTTGTATTTAATCCCGATGCAATTTCTGAGTTTCGACGTCAATAAGAAGGTCCAATGGATACAGTAAACCTGAAGTGAAGCATCGGAATCTAATTAGTGTCACAGGAATGGTTCAAAACATAGACAGTAAGCTAGAGTCAGTCTTCTTGTACTTAAATCGGCATTGTGCCTTTAGTATTTAATTGCGATGCAATTTCTGTGTTTCTTCGTCAATAAGAGTGTCAGAGGGATACAGTAAACCTCAAGTGAAGCATCGGAATCTATAACTAGTGTCACAGGAATGGTTCAAAACATAGACAGTGGGAAGAATCAGTCTTCTTGTACTTAAGTCGGCATTGTGCCTTTTCAATTTAATTCCGATGCAATTTCTGTGTTTCGTCGTCAATAAGAATGTCCAAGGGATACAGAAAACCTGAAGTGAAACATCGGAATCTATATCTTGTGTCACAGGAATGGTTCAAAACATAGACAATAAAAAGAGTCAGTCTTCTTGTACTTAAGTCCGCATTGTGCCTTTTCTATTTAATTCCGATGCAATTTCTGTGTTTCGTCGTCAATAATAAGGTCGAAGGGATACGGTAAACCTGAAGTGAAGCATCGGAATCTATAACTAGTGTCACAGGAAAGTTTCAAATCATAGACAGTAAGAAGAGTCAGTCTTCTTCTACTTAAGTCGGCATTGTGTCTTATGTATTTAAATCCGATGCAATTTCTGTGTTTCATCGTCTATAAGAAGGACAGAGGGATAGAGTAAACCTGAAGTGAAGCATCGGAATCTATAACTAGTGCCACAGGAATGGTTCAAAGCGTAGACAGTGGGAATAGTCAGTCTTCTTGTACTTAAGTCGGCATTGTGCTTTTTCTATTTAATTCCGATGCAATTTCTGTATTTTGTCGTCAATAAGAATGTCACAGGGATACAGTAAACCTGAAGTGTAGCATCGGAATCTATAACTAGTGTCACAGGAATGGTTCAAAACATACACAGCAAGAAGAGTCAGTCTTCTTGTACTTAAGTCGGCATTGTGCCTTTTGTATTTAATTCCGATGCAATTTCTGTGTTTCATCGTCAATAAGAAGGTCCAAGGGATACAGTAAACCGGTAGTGAAGCACCGGAATCTATAACTAGTGTCACAGGAGTGGTTCAAAACATAGACAGTTAGAAGAGTCAGTCTTCTTCTACTTAAGTCGGCATTGTGCCTTTTGTATTTCATTCCGATGCAATTTCTGTGTTTCATCGTCAATAAGAAGGTCCAAGGGATACAGTGAACCTGAAGTGATGCATCGGAATCTATATCTAGTGTCACAGGAAAGGTTCAAAGCATAGACAGTGAGAAGAGTCAGTCCTCTTGTACATGAGTCGGCATTGTGACTTTTGTATTTAATTCCGATGCAATTACTGTGTTTCATCGTCAATAAGAAGGTCAGCGGGATACAGTAAACCTGAAGTGAAACATCGGAATCCATAACTAGTGACACAGGAATGGTTCAACACATAGACACTAGGAAGACTCAGTCTTCTTGTACTTTAAGTCAGCATTGTGCCTTTTCTATTTAATTCCGATGCAATTTCTGTGTTTCATCGTCAATAAGACGGTCCAAGGGATACAGTGAACCTGAAGTGAAGCATCGGAATCTATATCTAGTGTCACAGGAAAGGTTCAAAACATAGGCAGTAAGAAGAGTCAGTCTTCTTGTGCATAAGTCGGCATTGTGACTTTTTGTATTTAATTCCGATGCAATTACTGTGTTTCATCGTCAATAAGAAGGACAGAGGGATACAATAACCCTGAAGTGAAGCATCGGAATCTATAACTAGTGTCACAGGAATGGTTCAAAGCGTAGACAGTAGGAAGAGTCAGTCTTCTTGTACTTAAGTTGGCATTGTGCTTTTTCTATTTAATTCCGATGCAATTTCTGTATTTTGTCGTCAATAGGAATGTCACAGGGATACAGTAAACCTGAAGTGAAGCATCGGAATCTATAACTAGTGTCACAGGAATGGTTCAAAATATACACAGCGAGAAGAGTCAGTCTTCTTGTACTTAAGTCGGCATTGTGCCTTTTGTATTTCATTCCGATGCAATTTCTGTGTTTCATCGTCAATAAGAAGGTCCAAGGGATACAGTAAACCTGAAGTGAAGCACCGGAATCTATAACTAGTGTCACAGGAATGGTTCAAAACATAGACAGTGAGAAGAGTCAGCCTTCTTGTACTTAGGTCGGCATTGTGCCTTTTGTATTTAATTCCGATGCAATTTCTGTGTTTCATCGTCAATAAGAAGGTCCAAGGGATACAGTAAACCGGTAGTGAAGCACCGGAATCTATAACTAGTGTCACAGGAGTGGTTCAAAACATAGACAGTTAGAAGAGTCAGTCTTCTTCTACTTAAGTCGGCATTGTGCCTTTTGTATTTCATTCCGATGCAATTTCTGTGTTTCATCGTCAATAAGAAGGTCCAAGGGATACAGTGAACCTGAAGTGATGCATCGGAATCTATATCTAGTGTCACAGGAAAGGTTCAAAGCATAGACAGTAAGAAGAGTCAGTCCTCTTGTACATGAGTCGGCATTGTGACTTTTGTATTTAATTACGATGCAATTACTGTGTTTCATCGTCAATAAGAAGGTCAGCGGGATACAGTAAACCTGAAGTGAAACATCGGAATCCATAACTAGTGTCACAGGAATGGTTAAAACATAGACAGTAGGAAGAGTCAGTGTTCTTGTACATAAGTTGGAATTGTGCCTCTTGTATTTAATCCCGATGCAATTTCTGAGTTTCGACGTCAATAAGAAGGTCCAATGGATACAGTAAACCTGAAGTGAAGCATCGGAATCTAATTAGTGTCACAGGAATGGTTCAAAACATAGACAGTAAGCTAGAGTCAGTCTTCTTGTACTTAAATCGGCATTGTGCCTTTAGTATTTAATTGCGATGCAATTTCTGTGTTTCTTCGTCAATAAGAGTGTCAGAGGGATACAGTAAACCTCAAGTGAAGCATCGGAATCTATAACTAGTGTCACAGGAATGGTTCAAAACATAGACAGTGGGAAGAATCAGTCTTCTTGTACTTAAGTCGGCATTGTGCCTTTTCAATTTAATTCCGATGCAATTTCTGTGTTTCGTCGTCAATAAGAATGTCCAAGGGATACAGAAAACCTGAAGTGAAACATCGGAATCTATATCTTGTGTCACAGGAATGGTTCAAAACATAGACAATAAAAAGAGTCAGTCTTCATGTACTTAAGTCCGCATTGTGCCTTTTCTATTTAATTCCGATGCAATTTCTGTGTTTCGTCGTCAATAATAAGGTCGAAGGGATACGGTAAACCTGAAGTGAAGCATCGGAATCTATAACTAGTGTCACAGGAAAGTTTCAAATCATAGACAGTAAGAAGAGTCAGTCTTCTTCTACTTAAGTCGGCATTGTGTCTTATGTATTTAAATCCGATGCAATTTCTGTGTTTCATCGTCTATAAGAAGGACAGAGGGATAGAGTAAACCTGAAGTGAAGCATCGGAATCTATAACTAGTGTCACAGGAATGGTTCAAAGCGTAGACAGTGGGAATAGTCAGTCTTCTTGTACTTAAGTCGGCATTGTGCTTTTTCTATTTAATTCCGATGCAATTTCTGTATTTTGTCGTCAATAAGAATGTCACAGGGATACAGTAAACCTGAAGTGTAGCATCGGAATCTATAACTAGTGTCACAGGAATGGTTCAAAACATACACAGCAAGAAGAGTCAGTCTTCTTGTACTTAAGTCGGCATTGTGCCTTTTGTATTTAATTCCGATGCAATTTCTGTGTTTCATCGTCAATAAGAAGGTCCAAGGGATACAGTAAACCGGTAGTGAAGCACCGGAATCTATAACTAGTGTCACAGGAGTGGTTCAAAACATAGACAGTTAGAAGAGTCAGTCTTCTTCTACTTAAGTCGGCATTGTGCCTTTTGTATTTCATTCCGATGCAATTTCTGTGTTTCATCGTCAATAAGAAGGTCCAAGGGATACAGTGAACCTGAAGTGATGCATCGGAATCTATATCTAGTGTCACAGGAAAGGTTCAAAGCATAGACAGTGAGAAGAGTCAGTCCTCTTGTACATGAGTCGGCATTGTGACTTTTGTATTTAATTCCGATGCAATTACTGTGTTTCATCGTCAATAAGAAGGTCAGCGGGATACAGTAAACCTGAAGTGAAACATCGGAATCCATAACTAGTGACACAGGAATGGTTCAACACATAGACACTAGGAAGACTCAGTCTTCTTGTACTTTAAGTCAGCATTGTGCCTTTTCTATTTAATTCCGATGCAATTTCTGTGTTTCATCGTCAATAAGACGGTCCAAGGGATACAGTGAACCTGAAGTGAAGCATCGGAATCTATATCTAGTGTCACAGGAAAGGTTCAAAACATAGACAGTAAGAAGAGTCAGTCTTCTTGTGCATAAGTCGGCATTGTGACTTTTTGTATTTAATTCCGATGCAATTACTGTGTTTCATCGTCAATAAGAAGGACAGAGGGATACAATAACCCTGAAGTGAAGCATCGGAATCTATAACTAGTGTCACAGGAATGGTTCAAAGCGTAGACAGTAGGAAGAGTCAGTCTTCTTGTACCTAAGTTGGCATTGTACTTTTTCTATTTAATTCCGATGCAATTTCTGTATTTTGTCGTCAATAGGAATGTCACAGGGATACAGTAAACCTGAAGTGAAGCATCGGAATCTATAACTAGTGTCACAGGAATGGTTCAAAATATACACAGCGAGAAGAGTCAGTCTTCTTGTACTTAAGTCGGCATTGTGCCTTTTGTATTTCATTCCGATGCAATTTCTGTGTTTCATCGTCAATAAGAAGGTCCAAGGGATACAGTAAACCTGAAGTGAAGCACCGGAATCTATAACTAGTGTCACAGGAATGGTTCAAAACATAGACAGTGAGAAGAGTCAGCCTTCTTGTACTTAGGTCGGCATTGTGCCTTTTGTATTTAATTCCGATGCAATTTCTGTGTTTCATCGTCAATAAGAAGGTCCAAGGGATACAGTAAACCGGTAGTGAAGCACCGGAATCTATAACTAGTGTCACAGGAGTGGTTCAAAACATAGACAGTTAGAAGAGTCAGTCTTCTTCTACTTAAGTCGGCATTGTGCCTTTTGTATTTCATTCCGATGCAATTTCTGTGTTTCATCGTCAATAAGAAGGTCCAAGGGATACAGTGAACCTGAAGTGATGCATCGGAATCTATATCTAGTGTCACAGGAAAGGTTCAAAGCATAGACAGTAAGAAGAGTCAGTCCTCTTGTACATGAGTCGGCATTGTGACTTTTGTATTTAATTCCGATGCAATTACTGTGTTTCATCGTCAATAAGAAGGTCAGCGGGATACAGTAAACCTGAAGTGAAACATCGGAATCCATAACTAGTGTCACAGGAATGGTTCAACACATAGACACTAGGAAGACTCAGTCTTCTTGTACTTTAAGTCAGCATTGTGCCTTTTCTATTTAATTCCGATGCAATTTCTGTGTTTCATCGTCAATAAGACGGTCCAAGGGATACAGTGAACCTGAAGTGAAGCATCGGAATCTATATCTAGTGTCACAGGAAAGGTTCAAAACATAGACAGTAAGAAGAGTCAGTCTTCTTGTGCATAAGTCGGCATTGTGACTTTTTGTATTTAATTCCGATGCAATTACTGTGTTTCATCGTCAATAAGAAGGACAGAGGGATACAATAACCCTGAAGTGAAGCATCGGAATCTATAACTAGTGTCACAGGAATGGTTCAAAGCGTAGACAGTAGGAAGAGTCAGTCTTCTTGTACTTAAGTCGGCATTGTGCTTTTTCTATTTAATTCCGATGCGATTTCTGAATTTTGTCGTCAATAGGAATGTCACAGGGATACAGTAAACCTGAAGTGAAGCATCGGAATCTATAACTAGTGTCACAGGAATGGTTCAAAATATACACAGCGAGAAGAGTCAGTCTTCTTGTACTTAAGTCGGCATTGTGCCTTTTGTATTTAATTCCGATGCAATTTCTGTGTTTCATCGTCAATAAGAAGGTCCAAGGGATACAGTAAACCTGAAGTGAAGCACCGGAATCTATAACTAGTGTCACAGGAATGGTTCAAAACATAGACAGTGAGAAGAGTCAGCCTTCTTGTACTTAGGTCGGCATTGTGCCTTTTGTATTTAATTCCGATGCAATTTCTGTGTTTCATCGTCAATAAGAAGGTCCTAATGATACAGTAAACCTGAAGTGATGCATCGGAATTTATAACTAGTGTCACAGGAATGGTTAAAAACATAGACAGTAGGAAGAGTCAGTCTTCTTGTACTTAAGTCGGCATTGTGCATTTTGTATTTAATTCCGATGCAATTTCTGTATTTCATCGTCAATAAGAAGGTCCAAGGGATACAGTAAACCTGAAGTGAAGCACCGGAATCTATAACTAGTGTCACAGGAATGGTTCAAAACATAGACAGTGAGAAGAGTCAGTCTTCATGTACTTAGGTCGGCATTGTGTCTTTTGTATTTCATTCTGATGCTATTTCTGTGTTTCGTCGTCAATTAGAAGGTCCAAGGGATACAGTAAACATATTGTGAAGCATCGGAATCTAAAACTGGTCTCACAGGAAATGTTCGTAACATAGAGAGTAAGAAGAGCCAGTCATCTTGCATCTGAGTCTGCAGTGTGCCTTTTGTAGTTAATTCCGATTCAATTTCTGTGTTTTGTCGTCAATAAGAAGGTTGCAGGGATACAGTAAACCTGAAGTGAAGCATCGGAATCTATAACTAGTGTCACAGGAATGGTTCAAAGCGTAGACAGTAGGAAGAGTCAGTCTTCTTGTACTTAAGTCGGCATTGTGCTTTTTCTATTTAATTCCGATGCAATTTCTGTATTTTGTCGTCAATAGGAATGTCACAGGGATACAGTAAACCTGAAGTGAAGCATCGGAATCTATAACTAGTGTCACAGGAATGGTTCAAAATATACACAGCGAGAAGAGTCAGTCTTCTTGTACTTAAGTCGGCATTGTGCCTTTTGTATTTAATTACGATGCAATTTCTGTGTTTCATCGTCAATAAGAAGGTCCAAGGGATACAGTAAACCTGAAGTGAAGCACCGGAATCTATAACTAGTGTCACAGGAATGGTTCAAAACATAGACAGTGAGAAGAGTCAGCCTTCTTGTACTTAGGTCGGCATTGTGCCTTTTGTATTTAATTCCGATGCAATTTCTGTGTTTCATCGTCAATAAGAAGGTCCTAATGATACAGTAAACCTGAAGTGATGCATCGGAATTTATAACTAGTGTCACAGGAATGGTTAAAAACATAGACAGTAGGAAGAGTCAGTCATCTTGTACTTAAGTCGGCATTGTGCATTTTGTATTTAATTCCGATGCAATTTCTGTATTTCATCGTCAATAAGAAGGTCCAAGGGATACAGTAAACCTGAAGTGAAGCACCGGAATCTATAACTAGTGTCACAGGAATGGTTCAAAACATAGACAGTGAGAAGAGTCAGTCTTCATGTACTTAGGTCGGCATTGTGTCTTTTGTATTTCATTCTGTTGCTATTTCTGTGTTTCGTCGTCAATTAGAAGGTCCAAGGGATACAGTAAACATATTGTGAAGCATCGGAATCTAAAACTGGTCTCACAGGAAATGTTCGTAACATAGAGAGTAAGAAGAGCCAGTCATCTTGCATCTGAGTCTGCAGTGTGCCTTTTGTAGTTAATTCCGATTCAATTTCTGTGTTTTGTCGTCAAAAGAAGGTTGCAGGGATACAGTAAACCTGAAGTGAAGCATCGGAATCTATAACTAGTGTCACAGGAATGGTTAAAACATAGACAGTAGGAAGAGTCAGTGTTCTTGTACATAAGTTGGAATTGTGCCTTTTGTATTTAATCCCGATGCAATTTCTGAGTTTCGTCGTCAATACGAAGGTCCAATGGATACAGTAAACCTGAAGTGAAGCATCGGAATCTATAACTAGTGTCACAGGAATGGTTCAAAACATAGACAGTTGGAAGAATCAGTCTTCTTGTACTTAAGTCGGCATTGTGCCTTTCCATTTAAATTCCGATGCAATTTCTGTGTTTCGTCGTCAATAAGAAGGTCCAAGGGATACAGAAAACCTGAAGTGAAACATCTGAATCTATATCTTGTGTCACAGGAATGGTTCAAAACATAGACAATAAAAAGAGTCAGTCTTCTTGTACTTAAGTCCGCATTGTGCCTTTTGTATTTAATTCCGATGCTATTACTGTGTTTCATCGTCAAAAAGACGGTCTGAGGGACACAGTAAACCTGAAGTGATACATGGGAATCTATTACTAGTATTACAGGAATGGTTCAAATCATAGACTGTAAGAAGAGTCAGTTTTCCTTTACTTAAGTCAGCATTGTGCCTTTTCTATTTAATTCCGATGCAATTTCTGTGTTTCATCGTCAATTAGAATGTCAGAGGGATACAGTAAACCTAAATTGAAGCATCGGAATCTATAACTAGTGTCACAGGAATGGTTCAAATTTTAGACACTAGGGAGAGTCAGTCTTCTTGTACTTAAGTCGGCATTGTGCCTTTTGTATTCAATTCCGATGCAATTTCTTTGTTTCATCGCCAATAAGAAGGTCAGAGGGATACAGTAAACCTGAAGTGAAGCATCGGAATCTATAACTATAGTCACAGGAATGGTTCAAAACATAGAAAGTAAGAAGAGTCAGTCTTCTTGTACATGAGTAGGCATTGTGACTTTTGTATTTAATTCCGATGCAATTATTGTGTTTCATCGTCAATAAGAAGGTCAGAGGGATACAGTAAACCTGAAGTGAAGCATCGGAATCTATAACTAGTGTCACAGGAATGGTTAAAACATAGACAGTAGGAAGAGTCAGTGTTCTTGTACATAAGTTGGAATTGTGCCTCTTGTATTTAATCCCGATGCAATTTCTGAGTTTCGCCGTCAATAAGAAGGTCCAATGGATACAGTAAACCTGAAGTGAAGCATCGGAATCTAATTAGTGTCACAGGAATGGTTCAAAACATAGACAGTAAGCTAGAGTCAGTCTTCTTGTACTTAAATCGGCATTGTGCCTTTAGTATTTAATTGCGATGCAATTTCTGTGTTTCTTCGTCAATAAGAGTGTCAGATGGATACAGTAAACCTCAAGTGAAGCATCGGAATCTAGAACTAGTGTCACAGGAATGGTTCAAAACATAGACAGTGGGAAGAATCAGTCTTCTTGTACCTAAGTCGGCATTGTGCCTTTTCAATTTAATTCCGATGCAATTTCTGTGTTTCGTCGTCAATAAGAATGTCCAAGGGATACAGAAAACCTGAAGTGAAACATCGGAATCTATATCTTGTGTCACAGGAATGGTTCAAAACATAGACAATAAAAAGAGTCAGTCTTCTTGTACTTAAGTCCGCATTGTGCCTTTTGTATTTAATTCCGATGCTATTACTGTGTTTCATCGTCAAAAAGAAGGTCAGAGGGATACAGTAAACCTGAAGTGAAACATGGGAATCTATAACTAGTATTACAGGAATATTTCAAAACATAGACTGTAAGAAGAGTCAGTCTTCCTTTACTTAAGTCAGCATTGTGCCTTTTCTATTTAATTCCGATGCAATTTCTGTGTTTCATCGTCAATTAGAATGTCAGAGAGATACAGTAAACCTAAAGTGAAGCATCGAAATCTATAACTAGTGTCACAGGAATGGTTCAAATTTTAGATACTAGGTAGAGTCAGTCTTCTTGTACTTCAGTCCGCATTGTGCCTTTTCTATTTAATTCCGATGCATTTCTGTATTTCGTCGTCAATAAGAAGGTCCAAGGGATACAGTAAACCTGAAGTGAAGCATCGGAATCTATAACTAGTGTCACGGAAAAGGTTCAAAACATAGACAGTAAGAAGAGTCAGTCTTCTTGTACTTAAGTCGGCATTGTGCCTTTTGTATTCAATTCCGATGTAATTTCTGTGTTTCATCGCCAATAAGAAGGTCAGAGGGATACAGTAAACCTGAAGTGAAGCATCGGAATCTATAACTATAGTCACAGGAGTGGTTCAAAACATAGAAAGTACGAAGAGTCAGTCTTCTTGTACATGAGTCGGCATTGTGACTTTTGTATTTAATTCCGATGCAATTACTGTGTTTCATCGTCAATAAGAAGATCGGAGGGATACAGTAAACCTGAAGTGAAGCATCGGAATTTATAACTAGTGTCACAGGAATGGTTCAAAACATAGACACTAGGAAGACTCAGTCTTCTTGTACTTAAGTCGGCATTGCGCCTTGTCTATTTAATTCCGATGCAATTTCTGTGTTTCGTCGTCAATAATAAGGTCGAAGGGATACGGTAAACCTGAAGTGAAGCATCGGAATCTATAACTAGTGTCACAGGAAAGTTTCGAATCATAGACAGTAAGAAGAGTCAGTCTTCTTCTACTTAAGTCGGCATTGTGTCTTATGTATTTAAATCCGATGCAATTTCTGTGTTTCATCGTCTATAAGAAGGACAGAGGGATACAGTAAACCTGAAGTGAAGCATCGGAATCTATAACTAGTGTCACAGGAATGGTTCAAAGCGTAGACAGTGGGAATAGTCAGTCTTCTTATACTTAAGTCGGCATTGTGCTTTTTCTATTTAATTCCGATGCAATTTCTGTATTTTGTCGTCAATAAAAATGTACAGGGATACAGTAAACCTGAAGTGTTGCATCGGAATCTATATCTAGTGTCACAGGAAAGGTTCAAAGCATAGACAGTAAGAAGAGTCAGTCCTCTTGTACATGAGTCGGCATTGTGACTTTTGTATTTAATTCCGATGCAATTACTGTGTTTCATCGTCAATAAGAAGGTCAGCGGGATACAGTAAACCTGAAGTGAAGCATCGGTATCTATAACTAGTGTCACAGGAATGGTTCAAAACATAGACACTAGGAAGACTCAGTCTTCTTGTACTTTAAGTCAGCATTGTGCATTTTCTATTTAATTCCGATGCAATTTCTGTGTTTCATCGTCAATAAGACGGTCCAAGGGATACAGTGAACCTGAAGTGAAGCATCGGAATCTATATCTAGTGTCACAGGAAAGGTTCAAAACATAGACAGTAAGAAGAGTCAGTCTTCTTGTGCATGAGTCGGCATTGTGACTTTTTGTATTTAATTCCGATGCAATTACTGTGTTTCATCGTCAATAAGAAGGACAGAGGGATACAATAACCCTGAAGTGAAGCATCGGAATCTATAACTAGTGTCACAGGAATGGTTCAAAGCGTAGACAGTAGGAAGAGTCAGTCTTCTTGTACTTAAGTCGGCATTGTGCTTTTTCTATTTAATTCTGATGCAATTTCTGTATTTTGTCGTCAATAGGAATGTCACAGGGATACAGTAAACCTGAAGTGAAGCACCGGAATCTATAACTAGTGTCACAGGAATGGTTCAAAATATACACAGCGAGAAGAGTCAGTCTTCTTGTACTTAAGTCGGCATTGTGCCTTTTGTATTTAATTACGATGCAATTTCTGTGTTTCATCGTCAATAAGAAGGTCCAAATGATACAGTAAACCTGAAGTGATGCATCGGAATCTATAACTAGTGTCACAGGAATGGTTAAAAACATAGACAGTAGGAAGAGTCAGTCTTCTTGTACTTAAGTCGGCATTGTGCATTTTGTATTTAATTCCGATGCAATTTCTGTATTTCATCGTCAATAAGAAGGTCCAAGGGATACAGTAAACCTGAAGTGAAGCACCGGAATCTATAACAAGTGTCACAGGAATGGTTCAAAACATAGACAGTGAGAAGAGTCAGTCTTCATGTACTTAGGTCGGCATTGTGTCTTTTGTATTTCATTCTGATGCTATTTCTGTGTTTCGTCGTCAATAAGAAGGTCCAAGGGATACAGTAAACATATTGTGAAGCATCGGAATCTAAAACTGGTCTCACAGGAAATGTTCGTAACATAGAGAGTAAGAAGAGCCAGTCATCTTGCATCTGAGTCTGCAGTGTGCCTTTTGTAGTTAATTCCGATTCAATTTCTGTGTTTTGTCGTCAATAAGAAGGTTGCAGGGATACAGTAAACCTGAAGTGAAGCATCGGAATCTATAACTAGTGTCACAGGAATGGTTAAAACATAGACAGTAGGAAGAGTCAGTGTTCTTGTACATAAGTTGGAATTGTGCCTTTTGTATTTAATCCCGATGCAATTTCTGAGTTTCGTCGTCAATAAGAAGGTCCAATGGATACAGTAAACCTGAAGTGAAGCATCGGAATCTATAACTAGTGTCACAGGAATGGTTCAAAACATAGACAGTTGGAAGAATCAGTCTTCTTGTACTTAAGTCGGCATTGTGCCTTTTCATTTAAATTCCGATGCAATTTCTGTGTTTCGTCGTCAATAAGAAAGTCCAAGGGATACAGAAAACCTGAAGTGAAACATCGGAATCTATATCTTGTGTCACAGGAATGGTTCAAAACATAGACAATAAAAAGAGTCAGACTTCTTGTACTTAAGTCCGCATTGTGCCTTTTGTATTTAATTCCGATGCTATTACTGTGTTTCATCGTCAAAAAGACGGTCTGAGGGATACAGTAAACCTGAAGTGAAACATGGGAATCTATAACTAGTATTACAGGAATGGTTCAAATCATAGACTGTAAGAAGAGTCAGTTTTCCTCTACTTAAGTCAGCATTGTGCCTTTTTTGTTTAATTCCGATGCAATTTCTGTGTTTCATCGTCAATTAGAATGTCAGAGGGATACAGTAAACCTAAATTGAAGCATCGGAATCTATAACTAGTGTCACAGGAATGGTTCAAATTTTAGACACTAGGGAGAGTCAGTCTTCTTGTACTTAAGTCGGCATTGTGCCTTTTCTATTTAATTCCGATGCATTTCTGTATTTCGTCGTCAATAAGAAGGTCCAAGGGATACAGTAAACCTGAAGTGAAGCATCGGAATCTAATTAGTGTCACAGGAATGGTTCAAAACATAGACAGTAAGCTAGAGTCAGTCTTCTTGTACTTAAATCGGCATTGTGCCTTTAGTATTTAATTGCGATGCAATTTCTGTGTTTCTTCGTCAATAAGAGTGTCAAAGGGATACAGTAAACCTCAAGTGAAGCATCGGAATCTATAACTAGTGTCACAGGAATTATTTCAAAACATAGACAGTGGGAAGAATCAGTCTTCTTGTACTTAAGTCGGCATTGTGCCTTTTCAATTTAGTTCCGATGCAATTTCTGTGTTTCGTCGTCAATAAGAATGTCCAAGGGATACAGAAAACCTGAAGTGAAACATCTTAATCTATATCTTGTGTCACAGGAATGGTTCAAAACATAGACAATAAAAAGAGTCAGTCTTCTTGTACTTAAGTTCGCATTGTGCCTTTTGTATTTAATTCCGATGCTATTACTGTGTTTCATCGTCAAAAAGAAGGTCAGAGGGATACAGTAAACCTGAAGTGAAACATGGGAATCTATAACTAGTATTACAGGAATATTTCAAACATAGACTGTAAGAAGAGTCAGTCTTCCTTTACTTAAGTCAGCATTGTGCCTTTTCTATTTAATTCCGATGCAATTTCTGTGTTTCATCGTCAATTAGAATGTCAGAGAGATACAGTAAACCTAAAGTGAAGCATCGAAATCTATAACTAGTGTCACAGGAATGGTTCAAATTTTAGACACTAGGGAGGGTCAGTCTTCTTGTACTTAAGTCGGCATTGTGCCTTTTCTATTTAATTCCGATGCATTTCTGTATTTCGTCGTCAATAAGAAGGTATAAGGGATACAGTAAACCTGAAGTGAAGCATCGGGATCTATAAGTAGTGTCACAGAAAAGGTTCAAAACATAGACAGTAAGAAGAGTCAGTCTTCTTGTACTTAAGTCGGCATTGTGCCTTTTGTATTCAATTCCGATGCAATTTCTGTGTTTCATCGCCAATAAGAAGGTCAGAGGGATACAGTAAACCTGAAGTGAAGCATCGGAATCTATAACTAGTGTCACAGGAATGGTTCAAATATAGACACTAGGAAGACTCAGTCTTCTTGTACTTATGTCGGCATTGCGCCTTTTCTATTTAATTCCGATGCAATTTCTGTGTTTCGTCGTCAATAATAATGTCGAAGGGATACAGTAAACCTGAAGTGAAGCATCGGAATCTATAACTAGTGTCACATCAAAGTTTCAAATCATAGACAGTAAGAAGAGCCAGTCTCCTTCTACTTAAGTCGGCATTGTGCCTTTTGTATTCAATTCCGATGCAATTTCTGTGTTTCATCGCCAATAAGAAGGTCAGAGGGATACAGTAAACCTGAAGTGAAGCATCGGAATCTATAACTATAGTCACGGGAATGGTTCAAAACATAGAAAGTAAGAAGAATCAGTCATCTTGTGCATGAGTAGGCATTGTGACTTTTGTATTTAATTCCGATGCAATTACTGTGTTTCATCGTCAATAAGAAGGTCAGAGGGATACAGTAAACCTGTAGTGAAGCACCGGAATCCATAACTAGTGTCACAGGAATGGTTCAAAACAAAGACAGTGAGAAGAGTCAGTCTTCTTCTACTTAAGTCGGCATTGTGCCTTTTGTATTTCATTCCGATGCAATTTCTGTGTTTCATCGTCAATAAGAAGGTCCAAGGGATACAGTGAACCTGAAGTGAAGCATCGGAATCTATATCTGGTGTCGCAGGAAAGGTTCAAAACATAGACAGTAAGAAGAGTCAGTCTTCTTGTACATGAGTCGGCATTGTGACTTTTGTATTTAATTCCGATGCAATTACTGTGTTTCATCGTCAATAAGAAGGTCAGAGGGATACAGTAAACCTGAAGTGAAGCATTGGAATCTATAACTAGTGTCACAGGAATGGTTCAAAACATAGACACTAGGAAGACTCAGTCTTCTCGTACTTTAAGTCAGCAGTGTGCCTTTTCTATTTAATTCCGATGCAATTTCTGTGTTTCATCGTCAATAAGAAGGTCCAAGGGATACAGTGAACCTGAAGTGAAGCATCGGAATCTATATCTAATGTCACAGGAAAGGTTCAAAACATAGACAGTAAGAAGAGTCAGTCTTCTTGTGCATGAGTCGGCATTGTGACTTTTTGTATTTAATTCCGATGCAATTACTGTGTTTCATCGTCAAGAAGAAGACAGAGGGATACAATAACCCTGAAGTGAAGCATCGGAATCTATAACTAGTGTCACAGGAATGGTTCAAAGTGTAGACAGTAGGAAGAGTCAGTCTTCTTGTACTTAAGTCGGGATTGTGCTTTTTCTATTTAATTCCGATGCAATTTCTGTATTTTGTCGTCAATAGGAATGTCACAGTGATACAGTAAACCGGAAGTGAAGCATCGGAATCTATAACTAGTGTCACGGGAATGGTTCAAAACATACACAGCAAGAAGTGTCAGTCTTCTTGTACTTAAGTCTGCATTGTGCCTTTTGTATTTAATTCCGAAGAAATTTCTGTGTTTCATCGTCAATAAGAAGGTCCAAATGATACAGTAAACATGAAGTGATGCATCGGAATCTATAACTAGTGTTACAGGAATGGTTAAAACATAGACAGTAGGAAGAGTCAGTCTTCTTGTACTTAAGTCGGCATTGTGCACTTTGTATTTAATTCCGATGCAATTTCTGTGTTTCATCGTCAATAAGAAGGTCCAAGGGATACAGTAAACCTGAAGTGAAGAATCGGAATCTATAACTATAGTCACAGGAATGGTTAAAAACATAGAAAGTAAGAAGAGTCAGTCTTCTTGTACATGAGTCGCCATTGTGACTTTTGTATCTAATTCCGATGCAATTACTGTGTTTCATCGTCAATAAGAAGGTCAGAGGGATTCAGTAAACCTGAAGTGAAGCATCGGAATCTATAACTAGTGTCACAG
Source organism: Schistocerca americana (assembly GCF_021461395.2). Classification (NCBI taxonomy): domain Eukaryota; kingdom Metazoa; phylum Arthropoda; class Insecta; order Orthoptera; family Acrididae; genus Schistocerca; species Schistocerca americana. The sequence continues at coordinate 23,926,297 of NC_060121.1, read as the reverse complement.
GAATGGTTCAAAACATAGACAGTAGGAAGACTCAGTCTTCTTGTACTTAAGTCGGCATTGCGCCATTTCTATTTAATTCCGATGCAATTTCTGTGTTTCGTCGTCAATAATAAGGTCGAAGGGATACAGTAAACCTGAAGTGAAGCATCGGAATCTATAACTAGTGTCACAGGAAAGATTCAAATCATAGACAGTAAGAAGAGACAGTCTTCTTCTACTTAAGTCGGCATTGTGCCTTATGTATTTAAATCCGATGCTATATCTGTGTTTCATCGTCTATAAGAAGGACACAGGGATACAGTAAACCTGAAGTGAAGCATCGGAATCTATAACTAGTGTCACAGGAATGGTTCAAAGCGTAGACAGTGGGAAGAGTCAGTCTTCTTGTACTTAAGTCGGCATTGTGCTTTTTCTATTTAATTCCGATGCAATTTCTGTATTTTGTCGTCAATAAGAATGTCACAATGATACAGTAAACCTGAAGTGTAGCATCGGAATCTATAACTAGCGTCACAGGAATGGTTAAAAACATAGACAGTAGGAAGAGTCAGTCTTCTTATACTTAAGTCGGCATTGTGCATTTTGTATTTAATTCCGATGCAATTTCTGTGTTTCATCGTCAACAAGAAAGTCCAAGGCATACAGTAAACCTGAAGTGAAGCACCGGAATCTATAACTACTGTCACAGGAATGGTTCAATACTTAGACAGTGAGAAGAGTCAGTCTTCTCGTACGTAAGTCGGCACTGTGCCTTTTGTATTTCACTCCGATGCTATTTCTGTGTTTCATCGTCAATAAGAAGGTCCAAGGGATACAGTAAACATATAGTGAAACATCGGAATCTAAAACTGGTCTCACAGGAAATGTTCAAAACATAGAGAGTAAGTAGAGCCAGTCATCTTGTAATTGAGTCTGCATTGTGCCTTTTGTAGTTAATTCCGATGCAATTTCTGTCTTTTGTCGTCAATAAGAGGGTCCAAGGGATACAGTAAACCTGATGTGTAGCATCGGAATCTATAACTAGCGTCACAGGAATGGTTAAAAACATAGACAGTAGGAAGAGTCAGTCTTCTTGTACTTAAGTCGGCATTGTGCATTTTGTATTTAACTCCGATGCAATTTCTGTGTTTCATCGTCAATAACAAGGTCCAAGGGATACAGTAAACCTGAAGTGAAGCGTCGGAATATATAACTAGTGTCACAGGAATGGTTCAAAACATAGACAGTAAGAAGAGTCAGTCTTCTTGTACTTAAGTCGGCATTGTGCATTTGGAATTAATTTCCGACGCAATTACTGTGTTTCATCGTCAATAAGAAGGTCAGAGGGATACAGTAAATTTGAAATGTAGCATCGGAATCTATAACTAGTGTTACAGGAATGGATCAGAACATAGACTGTAGGAAGCGTCAGTCTTCTTATAATTAAGTCGGCAGTGTGCATTTTGTATTTAATTCCGATGCAATTCCTGTGTTTGGAGCATCGGAATGGTTCAAAACATAGACTGTAAGAAGCGTCTGCCTTCTTGAACTTAAGTCGGCATTGTGCCTTTTCTATTTAATTCCGATGCAATTTGTGTGTTTCATCGTCAATAAGAATGTCAGAGGGATACAGTAAACCTGAAGAGAAGCATCGGAATCTATAACTAGTGTCACAGGAATGGTTCAAAACATAGACACTAGGAAGAGTCAGTATCTTGTACTTAAGTCGGCATTGTGCCTTTTCTATTTAATTCCGATGCAATTTCTGTGTTTCGTCGTCAATAAGAAGGTCCAAGGGATACAGTAAACCTGAAGTGAAGCATCGGAATCTATAACTAGTGTCACAGGAAAGGTTCAAAGCATAGACAGTAAGGAGAGTCCGTCATCTTGTACTTAAGTCGGCATTGTGACTTTTGTGTTTAATTCCGATTGAATTTCTGTGTTTCATCGTCAATAAGAATGTCAGAGGGATACAGTAAACCTGAAGTGAAGCATCGGAGTCTATAACTAGTGTCACAGGAATGGTTCAAAGCATTGACAGTGGGAAGAGTCTGTCTTCTTTTAATGAAGTCGGCATTGTGCTTTTTCAATTTAATTCCGATGCAATTTTTGTGTTTAGTCGACAATAAGAAGGTCAGAGGAATACAGTAAACCGGAATTGAAGCATGGTAATCTATAACTAGTGTCACAGGAATGGTTTAAAACATACACAGCAAGAAGAGTTAGTCGTCTTGTACTGAAGTCGGCATTGTGCCTTTTGTATTTAATTCCGATGCAATTTCTGTGTTTCATCGTCAATAAGAAGTTCCGAGGGATACAGTTAACCTGAAGTGATGCATCGGAATCTATAACTAGTGTCACAGGAATGGTTCAATACGTAGACAGTAGGAAGAGTCAGTCTTCTTGTACTTAAGTCGGCATTGTGCATTTTGTATTTTATTCCGATGCAATTTCTGTGTTTCATCGTCAATAACAAGGTCCAAGGGATACACTAAACATATAGTGGAGCATCGGAATCTAAAACTGGTCTCGCAGGAAATGTTCAAATCATAGTCAGTAAGAAGAGTCAGTCTTCTTATACTTAAGTCGGCATTGTGCCATTTCTATTTAATTCCGATGCAATTTCTGTGTTTCTTCGTCAATAAGAAGGTCCAAAGGATCCAGTAAACCTGAAGTGAAGCCTCGGAATATAAAACCGGTCTCACAGGAAATGTTCAAAGCGTAGAGAGTAAGAGGAGCCAGTCATCTTGTATTCGAGTCGGCTTGTGCCCTTTGTATTTAATTCCGATGCAATTTCTGTGTTTCATCGTCAGTAAGAAGGTCAGAGGGATACAGTAAACCTGAAGTGAAGCATCGGAATCTATAACTAGTGTCAGAGGAATGGTTAAAACGTAGACAGTAGGAAGTGTCAGTCCTCTTGTACTTAAGTCGGCAATGTGCCTTTTGTATTTAATTCCGATGCAATTTCTGTGTTTCATCGTTAATGAGAAGGTCCATGGTATACAGTAAACATATAGTGAAGCATCGGAATCTAAAACTGGTCTAACAGGAAATGTTCACAACATAGTAAGTAAGAAGAGTCAGTCTTCTTGTACTTAAGTCGCCATTGTGCCTCTTGTATTTAATTCCGATGCAATTTCTGTGTTTCATCGTCAATAAGAAGGCCCAAGGGATACAGTAAACGCAAATTGAAGCATCGGAATCGAAAACTGGTCTTACAGGAAATGTTCAAATCATAGTCAGTAAGAAGAAACTGTCTCCTTGTACTTAAGTCAGCATTGTACCTTTTCTATTTAATTCCAATGCAATTTCTGTGTTTCGTCGTCAATAAGAAGGTCCAAGGGAAACAGTAAACCTGAATTGAAGCACCGGAATCTAAAGCCGGTTTCCCAGGAGAGGTTCAAAACATAGAGAGTAAGAAGAGCCAGTCATCTTGTATTTGAGTCGGCATTGTGCCTCTTGTATTTAATTCCGATGCAGTTTCTGTGTTTCATCGTCAATAAGAAGGTCAGAGGGAATCGGTAAACCTGAAGTGAAGCATCGGAATCTATAACTAGTGTCACAGGAATGGTTATAACATAGACAGTAGGATGAGTCAGTCTTCTTGTACTTATGTCGCCATTGTGCCTTTTGTGTTTAATTCCGCTGCAATTTCTGTGTTTCTTCGTCAAAAAGAAGATCCAAGGAATACAGTAAACCTGAAGTGAAGCATCGGAATCTGTAACTATTGTCACAGGAATGGTTCAAAACATAGACAGTAAGAAGAATCAGTCTTCTTGTACTTAAGTCGGCATTGTGCTTTTTGTATTTCACTCCAATGCAATTTCTGTGTTTCATCGTCAATAAGAAGGTCCAAGGGATACAGTAAACCTGATGTGTAGCATCAGGATCTATAACCAGTGTCACAGGAATGGTTAAAACATAGAGAGTAGGAAGAGTCAGTCTTCTTGTGCTTAGGTCGCCATTGTGCCTTTTGTATTTAATTCCGATGCAATTTCTGTGTTTCATCGTCAATGAGAAGGTCCATGGTATACAGTAAACATATAGTGAAGCATCGGAATCTAAAACTGGTCTAACAGGAAATGTTCACAACATAGTCAGTAAGAAGAGTCAGTCTTCTTGTACTTAAGTCGGCATTGTGCCTCTTGTATTTAATTCCGATGCAATTTCTGTGTTTCATCGTCGATAAGAAGGTACAAGGCATACAGTAAACTTGAAGAGATGCATCGGAATCCATAACTAGTGTCACAGGAATTGTTCAAAACATAGACAGTAAGAAGAGTCACTCTTCTTGTACTTAAGGCGCCATTGTGCTTTTTGTATTTAATGCCGATGCAATTTCAGTGTTTTGTCGTCAATAAGAACGTCTAAGTGATACAGTGAAGCTGAAGTGGAGCATCGGAAACTATAACTAGTGTCACCGGAATGTTTCAAAACATAGACAGTAAGAAGAGTCAGTCTTCTTGTACTTAAGTCGGCATTGTGCCTTTTGTATTTAATTCCGATGCAATTTCTGTGTTTCATCGTAAATAAGAAGGTCCAAGGGATACAGTAAACCTGAAGTGAAGCATCGGAATCTATAACTAGTGTTACAGGAATGGTTCATGACATAGACTGTATGAAGAGTCAGTCTTCTTGTACTTATGTCAGCATTGTGCCTCTTATATTTAATTTCGATGCAATTTGTGTGTTTCATCGTCAATACGAATGTCAGAGGGATACAGTAAACCCGAAGTGAAGCATCGGAATCTATTACTAGTGTCACAGGAAGTGTTCAAAACATAGACACTAGGAAGAGTCAGTCTTCTTATACTTAAGTCGGCATTGTGCATTTTCTAGTTAATTCCGATGCAATTTCTGTGTTTCGTCGTCAATAAGAAGGTCCAAGGGATACAGTAAACCTGAAGTAAAGCATCGGATTCAATAACTAGTGTCACAGGAATGGTTCAAACCATAGTTAGTAAGAAGAGTCAGTCTTCTTGTACTTAAGTCGGCATTGTGCCTATTCTAATTAATTCCGATGCAATATTTGTGTTTCATCGTCAATAAGAAGATCAGCGGAATACAGTAAATCTGAAGTGAAGCATCGGAATCTATAACTAGTGTCACAGGGATGGTTCAAAACATAGACAGTAGGAAGAGTCAGTCTTCTGGTACTTAAGTCGTCATTGTGCCTTTTGTATTTAATTCCGATGCAATTTCTGTGTTTCATCGTCAATAAGAAGGTTAGAGGGATACAGTAAAACAGAAGTGAAGCATCAGAATCTATAACTAGTGTCATAGGAATGGTTCAAAACATAGACAGTAATAGGAGTCAGTCTACTTGTACTTAAGCCGACATTGTGCCTTTTGTATTTAATCCCGATGCAATTTCTGTGTTACATCGTCAATAAGAAGGTCCAAGGAATACAGTACACCTGAGGTGAAGCATCCGAATCTATGACTAGTGTCACAGGAATGGTTCAGATCATAGACATTAAGAAGAGTCAGTCTTCTTGTAGTTAAGTCGGCATTGTTCCTTTTCTATTTAATTCCAATGCAATTTCTGTGTTTCATCGTCAATAAGAAGGTCAGAGGGATACAGTAAACCTGAAGTGACGCATCGGAATCTATAACTAGTGTCACAGGAATGGATCAAAACATAGACAGTAGGAAGAGTCACTCTTCTTGTACTTGAATCGGCATTGTGTCTTTTGTATTTAATTCCGATGCAATTTCTGTGTTTCATCGTCAATAAGAAGGTCAGAGGGATACAGTAAACCTGAAGTGAAGTATCGGAATCTATAACTAGTGTCACAGGAATGGTTCAAAACAAAGGCAGTAGGAAGTGTCAGTCCTCTTGTACTTAGGTCGTCATTGTGCCTTTTCTATTTAATTCCGATGCAATTTCTCTGCTTCATCGTCAATAAGAAGGTCCAAGGGATACAGTAAACCTGAAGTGAGGCATCGGAATCTATAACTAGTGTCACAGGAATGGTTCAAAACATAGACAGTAGGAAGAGTCAGTCTTCTTGTACTTAAGTCGGCATTTTGTTTTTTGTATTTAATTCCGATGCAATTTCTGTGTTTCATCATCAATAAGAAGGTCCAAGGGATACAGTAAACCTGAAGTGAGCCATCGGAATCTATAACTAGTGTCACAGGAGTGGTTCAAAGCATAGCCACGAGAAGAGTCAGTCTTCTTGTACTTAAGTCGGCATGGTGCCTTTTGTATTTAATTCCGATGCAATTTCTGTGTTTCATCGTCAATACGAAGGTCCAAGGGATACAGTAAACATATAGTGAAGCATCGGAATCTAAGACTGGTCTCACAGGACAAGTTCAAAACATAGTCAGTAAGATAAATCAGTCTTCTTCTACTTAAGTCGGCATTGTGCCTTTTGTATTTAATTCCGATGCAATTTCTGTGTTTCGTCGTCAATAAGAAGGTCCAAGGGATACAGTAAACCTGAAGTGAAGCATCGGAATCTGAAACCGGTCACACAGGAAATGTTCAAAACATAGAGAGTTAGAAGAGCCAGTCATCTTGTATTTGAGTCGGCACTGTATCTTTTGGATTTAATTCCGATGCAATTTCTGTGTTTCATCGTCAATAAGAAGGTAAGAGGGATACAGAAAAACTGAAGTGATGCATCAGAATCTATAACTAGTGTCACAGGACTGGTTCAAACCATAGACAGTGATAAGAGTCAGTCTACTTGTACTTAAGTCGACATTGTGCCTTTTGTATTTCATCCCGATGCAATTTCTGTGTTACATCGTCAATAAGAAGGTCCAAGGAATACAGTACACCTGAAGTGAAGAATCGGAATCTATAACTAGTGTCACAGGAATGGTTCGAATCATAGACATTAAGAAGAGTCAGTCTTCTTGTACTTAAGTCGGCATTGTTCCTTTTGTATTTAATTCCGATGCAATTTCTGTGTTTCATCGTCAATAAGAAGGTCAGAGGGATACAGTAAACCTGAAGTGAAGCATCGGAATCTATAACTAGTTTCACAGGAATGGTTCAAAACATAGACAGTCGTAAGAGTCAGTCTTCTTGTACTTGAGTCGGCATTGTGCCTTTTGTATTTAATTCCGATGCAATTTCTGTGATTCATCGTCAATAAGAAGGTCAGAGGGATACAGTAAACCTGAAGTGAAGCATCGGAATCTATAACTAGTGTCAAAGGAATGGTTCAAAACATAGACAGTAGGAAGAGTCAGTCTTCTTGTACTTAAGTCGGCATTGTGCCTTTTCTATTTAATTCCCATGCAATTTCTCTTCTTCATCGTCAATAAGAAGGTCCAAGGGATACAGTAAACCTGAAGTGAGGCATCGGAATCTATAACTAGTGTCACAGGAATGGTTCAAAACATAGACAGTTGGAAGAGTCAGTCTTCTTGTACTTAAGTCGCCATTGTGTTTTTTGTATTTAATTCCGATGCAATTTCTGTGTTTCATCATCAATAAGAAGGTCCAAGGGATACAGTAAACCTGAAGTGAGCCATCGGAATCTATAACTAGTGTCACAGGAGTGGTTCAAAGCATAGCCATGAGAAGAGTCAGTCTGCTTGTACTTAAGTCGGCATGGTGCCTTTTGTATTTAATTCCGATGCAATTTCTGTGCTTCATCGTCAATAAGAAGGTCCAACGGATACAGTAAATATATAGTGAGGCATCTGAATCTAAGTCTGGTCTCACAGGACATGTTCAAAGCATAGTCAGTAAGATAAGTCAGTCTTCTTGTACTTAAGTCGGCATTGTGCCTTTTGTATTTAATTCCGATGCAATTTCTGTGTTTCATCGTCAACAAGAAGGTCCAAGGGATACAGTAAACCTGAAGTGAAGCATCGGAATATGAAAGCGGTCACACAGGAATGGTTCAAAATATAGACAGTAAGAAGAGCCAGTCATCTTGTATTTGAATCGGCATTGTGCCTTTTGTATTTAATTCCGATGCAATTTCTGTGTTTCATCGTCAATAAGAAGGTTAGAGGGATACAGTAAACCTGAACAGAAGCATCGGAATCTACAACAAGTCTCACAGGAATGATTCAAAACATTGACAGTAGGAAGAGTCAATCTTCTTGTACTGAAGTCGGCGTTGTGCCTTTCGTATTTAATTCCGATGCAATTTATGTGTTTCATCGTCAAAAAGAAGGTCCAAGGGATACAGTAAACCTAAAGTGAAGCATCGGAATCTATAACTAGTGTTGCAATTATGGTTCAAAACATAGTCAGTAAGAAGAGTCAGTCTTCTTGTACTTAAGTCGGCATTGTGCCTTTTCTATTTAATTCCGATGCAATTTCTGTGTTTTATCGTCAATAAGAAGATCAGAGGGATACAGTCAACCCGAATTGAAGCATCGGTATCTATAACTAGTGTCACAGGGATGGTTCAAAACGTAGACAGTAGGAAGATTCAGTCTTCTTGTACTTAAGTCAGCATTGTGCTTTTTTTATTTAATTCCGATGCTATTTCTGTGTTTCATCGTCAATAACAGGGTCAGAGGGATACAATAAACCTGAAGTGAAGCATCGGAATCTGTAACTATTGTCACAGGAATGGTTCAAAACATAGACAGTAAGAAGAATCAGTCTTCTTGTACTTAAGTCGGCATTGTGCTTTTTGTATTTCACTCCAATGCAATTTCTGTGTTTCATCGTCAATAAGAAGGTCCAAGGGATACAGTAAACCTGATGTGTAGCATCAGGATCTATAACCAGTGTCACAGGAATGGTTAAAACATAGAGAGTAGGAAGAGTCAGTCTTCTTGTGCTTAGGTCGCCATTGTGCCTTTTGTATTTAATTCCGATGCAATTTCTGTGTTTCATCGTCAATGAGAAGGTCCATGGTATACAGTAAACATATAGTGAAGCATCGGAATCTAAAACTGGTCTAACAGGAAATGTTCACAACATAGTCAGTAAGAAGAGTCAGTCTTCTTGTACTTAAGTCGGCATTGTGCCTCTTGTATTTAATTCCGATGCAATTTCTGTGTTTCATCGTCGATAAGAAGGTACAAGGCATACAGTAAACTTGAAGAGATGCATCGGAATCCATAACTAGTGTCACAGGAATTGTTCAAAACATAGACAGTAAGAAGAGTCACTCTTCTTGTACTTAAGGCGCCATTGTGCTTTTTGTATTTAATGCCGATGCAATTTCAGTGTTTTGTCGTCAATAAGAACGTCTAAGTGATACAGTGAAGCTGAAGTGGAGCATCGGAAACTATAACTAGTGTCACCGGAATGTTTCAAAACATAGACAGTAAGAAGAGTCAGTCTTCTTGTACTTAAGTCGGCATTGTGCCTTTTGTATTTAATTCCGATGCAATTTCTGTGTTTCATCGTAAATAAGAAGGTCCAAGGGATACAGTAAACCTGAAGTGAAGCATCGGAATCTATAACTAGTGTTACAGGAATGGTTCATGACATAGACTGTATGAAGAGTCAGTCTTCTTGTACTTATGTCAGCATTGTGCCTCTTATATTTAATTTCGATGCAATTTGTGTGTTTCATCGTCAATACGAATGTCAGAGGGATACAGTAAACCCGAAGTGAAGCATCGGAATCTATTACTAGTGTCACAGGAAGTGTTCAAAACATAGACACTAGGAAGAGTCAGTCTTCTTATACTTAAGTCGGCATTGTGCATTTTCTAGTTAATTCCGATGCAATTTCTGTGTTTCGTCGTCAATAAGAAGGTCCAAGGGATACAGTAAACCTGAAGTAAAGCATCGGATTCAATAACTAGTGTCACAGGAATGGTTCAAACCATAGTTAGTAAGAAGAGTCAGTCTTCTTGTACTTAAGTCGGCATTGTGCCTATTCTAATTAATTCCGATGCAATATTTGTGTTTCATCGTCAATAAGAAGATCAGCGGAATACAGTAAATCTGAAGTGAAGCATCGGAATCTATAACTAGTGTCACAGGGATGGTTCAAAACATAGACAGTAGGAAGAGTCAGTCTTCTGGTACTTAAGTCGTCATTGTGCCTTTTGTATTTAATTCCGATGCAATTTCTGTGTTTCATCGTCAATAAGAAGGTTAGAGGGATACAGTAAAACAGAAGTGAAGCATCAGAATCTATAACTAGTGTCATAGGAATGGTTCAAAACATAGACAGTAATAGGAGTCAGTCTACTTGTACTTAAGCCGACATTGTGCCTTTTGTATTTAATCCCGATGCAATTTCTGTGTTACATCGTCAATAAGAAGGTCCAAGGAATACAGTACACCTGAGGTGAAGCATCCGAATCTATGACTAGTGTCACAGGAATGGTTCAGATCATAGACATTAAGAAGAGTCAGTCTTCTTGTAGTTAAGTCGGCATTGTTCCTTTTCTATTTAATTCCAATGCAATTTCTGTGTTTCATCGTCAATAAGAAGGTCAGAGGGATACAGTAAACCTGAAGTGACGCATCGGAATCTATAACTAGTGTCACAGGAATGGATCAAAACATAGACAGTAGGAAGAGTCACTCTTCTTGTACTTGAATCGGCATTGTGTCTTTTGTATTTAATTCCGATGCAATTTCTGTGTTTCATCGTCAATAAGAAGGTCAGAGGGATACAGTAAACCTGAAGTGAAGTATCGGAATCTATAACTAGTGTCACAGGAATGGTTCAAAACAAAGGCAGTAGGAAGTGTCAGTCCTCTTGTACTTAGGTCGTCATTGTGCCTTTTCTATTTAATTCCGATGCAATTTCTCTGCTTCATCGTCAATAAGAAGGTCCAAGGGATACAGTAAACCTGAAGTGAGGCATCGGAATCTATAACTAGTGTCACAGGAATGGTTCAAAACATAGACAGTAGGAAGAGTCAGTCTTCTTGTACTTAAGTCGGCATTTTGTTTTTTGTATTTAATTCCGATGCAATTTCTGTGTTTCATCATCAATAAGAAGGTCCAAGGGATACAGTAAACCTGAAGTGAGCCATCGGAATCTATAACTAGTGTCACAGGAGTGGTTCAAAGCATAGCCACGAGAAGAGTCAGTCTTCTTGTACTTAAGTCGGCATGGTGCCTTTTGTATTTAATTCCGATGCAATTTCTGTGTTTCATCGTCAATACGAAGGTCCAAGGGATACAGTAAACATATAGTGAAGCATCGGAATCTAAGACTGGTCTCACAGGACAAGTTCAAAACATAGTCAGTAAGATAAATCAGTCTTCTTCTACTTAAGTCGGCATTGTGCCTTTTGTATTTAATTCCGATGCAATTTCTGTGTTTCGTCGTCAATAAGAAGGTCCAAGGGATACAGTAAACCTGAAGTGAAGCATCGGAATCTGAAACCGGTCACACAGGAAATGTTCAAAACATAGAGAGTTAGAAGAGCCAGTCATCTTGTATTTGAGTCGGCACTGTATCTTTTGGATTTAATTCCGATGCAATTTCTGTGTTTCATCGTCAATAAGAAGGTAAGAGGGATACAGAAAAACTGAAGTGATGCATCAGAATCTATAACTAGTGTCACAGGACTGGTTCAAACCATAGACAGTGATAAGAGTCAGTCTACTTGTACTTAAGTCGACATTGTGCCTTTTGTATTTCATCCCGATGCAATTTCTGTGTTACATCGTCAATAAGAAGGTCCAAGGAATACAGTACACCTGAAGTGAAGAATCGGAATCTATAACTAGTGTCACAGGAATGGTTCGAATCATAGACATTAAGAAGAGTCAGTCTTCTTGTACTTAAGTCGGCATTGTTCCTTTTGTATTTAATTCCGATGCAATTTCTGTGTTTCATCGTCAATAAGAAGGTCAGAGGGATACAGTAAACCTGAAGTGAAGCATCGGAATCTATAACTAGTTTCACAGGAATGGTTCAAAACATAGACAGTCGTAAGAGTCAGTCTTCTTGTACTTGAGTCGGCATTGTGCCTTTTGTATTTAATTCCGATGCAATTTCTGTGATTCATCGTCAATAAGAAGGTCAGAGGGATACAGTAAACCTGAAGTGAAGCATCGGAATCTATAACTAGTGTCAAAGGAATGGTTCAAAACATAGACAGTAGGAAGAGTCAGTCTTCTTGTACTTAAGTCGGCATTGTGCCTTTTCTATTTAATTCCCATGCAATTTCTCTTCTTCATCGTCAATAAGAAGGTCCAAGGGATACAGTAAACCTGAAGTGAGGCATCGGAATCTATAACTAGTGTCACAGGAATGGTTCAAAACATAGACAGTTGGAAGAGTCAGTCTTCTTGTACTTAAGTCGCCATTGTGTTTTTTGTATTTAATTCCGATGCAATTTCTGTGTTTCATCATCAATAAGAAGGTCCAAGGGATACAGTAAACCTGAAGTGAGCCATCGGAATCTATAACTAGTGTCACAGGAGTGGTTCAAAGCATAGCCATGAGAAGAGTCAGTCTGCTTGTACTTAAGTCGGCATGGTGCCTTTTGTATTTAATTCCGATGCAATTTCTGTGCTTCATCGTCAATAAGAAGGTCCAACGGATACAGTAAATATATAGTGAGGCATCTGAATCTAAGTCTGGTCTCACAGGACATGTTCAAAGCATAGTCAGTAAGATAAGTCAGTCTTCTTGTACTTAAGTCGGCATTGTGCCTTTTGTATTTAATTCCGATGCAATTTCTGTGTTTCATCGTCAACAAGAAGGTCCAAGGGATACAGTAAACCTGAAGTGAAGCATCGGAATATGAAAGCGGTCACACAGGAATGGTTCAAAATATAGACAGTAAGAAGAGCCAGTCATCTTGTATTTGAATCGGCATTGTGCCTTTTGTATTTAATTCCGATGCAATTTCTGTGTTTCATCGTCAATAAGAAGGTTAGAGGGATACAGTAAACCTGAACAGAAGCATCGGAATCTACAACAAGTCTCACAGGAATGATTCAAAACATTGACAGTAGGAAGAGTCAATCTTCTTGTACTGAAGTCGGCGTTGTGCCTTTCGTATTTAATTCCGATGCAATTTATGTGTTTCATCGTCAAAAAGAAGGTCCAAGGGATACAGTAAACCTAAAGTGAAGCATCGGAATCTATAACTAGTGTTGCAATTATGGTTCAAAACATAGTCAGTAAGAAGAGTCAGTCTTCTTGTACTTAAGTCGGCATTGTGCCTTTTCTATTTAATTCCGATGCAATTTCTGTGTTTTATCGTCAATAAGAAGATCAGAGGGATACAGTCAACCCGAATTGAAGCATCGGTATCTATAACTAGTGTCACAGGGATGGTTCAAAACGTAGACAGTAGGAAGATTCAGTCTTCTTGTACTTAAGTCAGCATTGTGCTTTTTTTATTTAATTCCGATGCTATTTCTGTGTTTCATCGTCAATAACAGGGTCAGAGGGATACAATAAACCTGAAGTGAAGCATCAGAATCTATAAGTAGTGTCACAGGAATGGTTCAAAACATAGACAGTAAGAAGAGTCAGTCTTCTTGTACTTTAGTCGGCATTGTGCCTTTTCTATTTAATTCCGATGCAATTGCTGTGTTTCCTCGTCAATAAGAAGGTCCAAGGGATACAGTACACCAGAAGTGAAGCATCGGAATCTATAACTAGTGTCACAGGAATGGTTCGAATCATAGACATTAAGAAGAGTAAGTCTTCGTGTATTTAAGTCGCCATTGTCCCTTTTCTATTTAATTCCGATGCAATTTCTGTGTTTCATCGTCAATAAGAAGGTCAGAGGGATACAGTAAACCTGAAGTGAAGCATCGGAATCTATAACTAGTGTCACAGGAATGGTTCAAAACATAGACAGTAGTAAGAGTCAGTCTTCTTGTACTTGAGTCGGCATTGTGCCTTTTGTATTTAATTCCGATGCAATTTCTGTGTTTCATCATCAATAAGAAGGTCCAAGGGATACAGTAAACCTGAAGTGAGGCATCGGAATCTGTAACTAGTGTCACAGGAATGGTTCAAAGCATAGACAGTAGGAAGAGTCAGTCTTCTTGTACTTAAGTCAGCATAGTGTTTTTTGTATTTAATTCCGATGCAATTTCTGTGCTTCATCGTCAATAAGAAGGTCCAAGGGATATAGTAAACATATAGTGAAGCATCGGAATCTAAGTCTGGTCGCACAGGAAATGTTCAAAACATAGTCAGTAAGAATTGTCAGTCTTCTTGTACTTAAGTCGGCATTGTTCCTTTTCTATTTAATTCCGATGTAATTTCTGTGTTTCGTCGTCAATAAGAAGGCCAAGGGATACAGTAAACCTGAAGTGAAGCATCGGAATCTGAAACCGGTCGCACAGGAAATGTTCAATACATAGAGAGTAAGAAGAGCCAGTCATCTTGTATTTGAGTCGGCATTGTGCCTTTTGTATTTAATTCCGATGCATTTTCTGTGGTTCATCGTCAATAAGAAGGTCAGAGGGATACAGTAAACCTGAACTGAAGCATCGGAATCTATAACAAGTGTCACAGGAATGATTCAAAACATAGACAGTAAGAAGAGTCAATCCTCTTGTACTTAAGTCGGCATTGTGCCTTTTGTATTTAATTCCGATCCAATTTCTGTGTTTCATCGTCAATAAGAAGGTCCAAGGGATACAGTAAACCTAAAGTGAAGCATCGGAATCTATAACTAGTGTCACAGGTATGATTCAAAACATAGTCAGTAAGAACAATCAGTCTTCTTGTACTTAAGTCGGCATTGTGCCTATTCTATTTAATTCCGATGGAATATCTGTGTTTCAACGTCAATAAGAAGGTCAGAGGGATACAGTAAATCTGAAGTGAAGCATCGGTATCTATAACTAGTGTCACAGGGATGGTTCAAAACATATACAGTATTAAGAGTCAGCCTTCTAGTACTTAAGTCGGCATTGTGCCTCTTGAATTTAATTCAGATGCAATTTCTGTGTTTCATCGTCAATAAGAAGGTAAGAGGGATACAGTAAAACTGAAGTGAAGCATCAGAATCTATAACTAGTGTCACATTAATGGTTCATTACATAGACAGTGATAAGAGTCAGTCTACTTGTACTTAAGTCGACATTGTGCCTTTTGTATTTAACCCCGATGCAATTTCTGTGTTACATAGTCAATAAGAAGGTCCAAGGAATACAGTACACCTGAAGTGAAGCATCGGAATCTGTAACTAGTGTCACAGGAATGGTTCAAAACATAGACAGTAGGAAGAGTCAGTCTTCTTGTACTTGAGTCTGCATTGTGCCTTTTGTATTTAATTCCGATCCAATTTCTGTGTTTCATCGTCAATAAGAAGGTCCAAGGGATACAGTAAACCTAAAGTGAAGCATCGGAATCTATAACTAGTGTCACAGGTATGGTTCAAAACATAGCCAGTAAGAAGAGTCAGTCTTCTTGTACTTAAGTCGGCATTGTGCCTTTTCTATTCAATTCCGATGCAAATTCTGTGTTTTATCGTCAATAGGAAAATCATAGGGATACAGTCAACCCGAAGTGAAGCATCGGTATCTATAACTAGTGTCACAGGGATGGTTCAAAACGTAGACACTAGGAAGAGTCAGTCTTCTTATACTTAAGTCGGCATTGTGCCTTTTGTATTAATTTCCGATGCAATTTCTGTGTTTCATCGTCAATAACGGGGTCAGAGGGATACAGTAAACCTGAAGTAAAGCATCGTAATCTATAACTTGTGTCACAGGAATGGTTCAAAACATAGACAGTAAGAAGAGTCATTCTACTTGTACTTAAGTCGGCATTGTGCCTTTTGAATTTAATTCCGATGAAATTTCTGTGTTTCATCGTCAATAAGAAGGACCAAGGGATGCAGTACACCTGAAGTGAAGAATCGGAATCTATAACTAGTGTCACAGGAATGGTTCAAATCATAGACAGTAAGAAGATTCAGTCTTCTTGTACTTAAGTCGGCATTGTGCCTTTTCTATTTAATTCCGATGCTATTTCTGTGTTTCATCGTCAATAAGAAGGTCAGAGGGATACAGTAAACCTGAAGTGAAGCATCAGAATCTATAACTAGTGTCACAGGAATGGTTCAAAACATAGTCAGTAAGAAGAGTCAGTCTTCCTGTTCTTAAGTCGGCATTGTGCCTTTTGTATTTAATTCAGATGCAATTTCTGTGTTTCATCGTCAATAGGAAGGTCCAAGGGATACAGTAAACCTGACGTAAAGCATCGGAATCTATAACTAGTGTCACAGGAATGGTTCAAACGTAGTTAGTAAGAAGAGTCAGTCTTCTTGTACTTAAGTCGGCATTGTGCCAATTCTATTTAATTCCGATGCAATATCTGTGTTTCATCGTCAATAAGAAGGTAAGAGGGATACAGTAAAACTGAAGTGATGCATCAGAATCTATAACTAGTGTCACAGGAATGGTTCAAAACATAGACAGTGAGAAGAGTCAGTCTTCATGTACTTAGGTCGGCATTGTGTCTTTTGTATTTCATTCTGTTGCTATTTCTGTGTTCCGTCGTCAATTAGAAGGTCCAAGGGATACAGTAAACATATTGTGAAGCATCGGAATCTAAAACTGGTCTCACAGGAAATGTTCGTAACATAGAGAGTAAGAAGAGCCAGTCATCTTGCATCTGAGTCTGCAGTGTGCCTTTTGTAGTTAATTCCGATTCAATTTCTGTGTTTTGTCGTCAAAAGAAGGTTGCAGGGATACAGTAAACCTGAAGTGAAGCATCGGAATCTATAACTAGTGTCACAGGAATGGTTAAAACATAGACAGTAGGAAGAGTCAGTGTTCTTGTACATAAGTTGGAATTGTGCCTTTTGTATTTAATCCCGATGCAATTTCTGAGTTTCGTCGTCAATACGAAGGTCCAATGGATACAGTAAACCTGAAGTGAAGCATCGGAATCTATAACTAGTGTCACAGGAATGGTTCAAAACATAGACAGTTGGAAGAATCAGTCTTCTTGTACTTAAGTCGGCATTGTGCCTTTCCATTTAAATTCCGATGCAATTTCTGTGTTTCGTCGTCAATAAGAAGGTCCAAGGGATACAGAAAACCTGAAGTGAAACATCTGAATCTATATCTTGTGTCACAGGAATGGTTCAAAACATAGACAATAAAAAGAGTCAGTCTTCTTGTACTTAAGTCCGCATTGTGCCTTTTGTATTTAATTCCGATGCTATTACTGTGTTTCATCGTCAAAAAGACGGTCTGAGGGACACAGTAAACCTGAAGTGATACATGGGAATCTATTACTAGTATTACAGGAATGGTTCAAATCATAGACTGTAAGAAGAGTCAGTTTTCCTTTACTTAAGTCAGCATTGTGCCTTTTCTATTTAATTCCGATGCAATTTCTGTGTTTCATCGTCAATTAGAATGTCAGAGGGATACAGTAAACCTAAATTGAAGCATCGGAATCTATAACTAGTGTCACAGGAATGGTTCAAATTTTAGACACTAGGGAGAGTCAGTCTTCTTGTACTTAAGTCGGCATTGTGCCTTTTGTATTCAATTCCGATGCAATTTCTTTGTTTCATCGCCAATAAGAAGGTCAGAGGGATACAGTAAACCTGAAGTGAAGCATCGGAATCTATAACTATAGTCACAGGAATGGTTCAAAACATAGAAAGTAAGAAGAGTCAGTCTTCTTGTACATGAGTAGGCATTGTGACTTTTGTATTTAATTCCGATGCAATTATTGTGTTTCATCGTCAATAAGAAGGTCAGAGGGATACAGTAAACCTGAAGTGAAGCATCGGAATCTATAACTAGTGTCACAGGAATGGTTAAAACATAGACAGTAGGAAGAGTCAGTGTTCTTGTACATAAGTTGGAATTGTGCCTCTTGTATTTAATCCCGATGCAATTTCTGAGTTTCGCCGTCAATAAGAAGGTCCAATGGATACAGTAAACCTGAAGTGAAGCATCGGAATCTAATTAGTGTCACAGGAATGGTTCAAAACATAGACAGTAAGCTAGAGTCAGTCTTCTTGTACTTAAATCGGCATTGTGCCTTTAGTATTTAATTGCGATGCAATTTCTGTGTTTCTTCGTCAATAAGAGTGTCAGATGGATACAGTAAACCTCAAGTGAAGCATCGGAATCTAGAACTAGTGTCACAGGAATGGTTCAAAACATAGACAGTGGGAAGAATCAGTCTTCTTGTACCTAAGTCGGCATTGTGCCTTTTCAATTTAATTCCGATGCAATTTCTGTGTTTCGTCGTCAATAAGAATGTCCAAGGGATACAGAAAACCTGAAGTGAAACATCGGAATCTATATCTTGTGTCACAGGAATGGTTCAAAACATAGACAATAAAAAGAGTCAGTCTTCTTGTACTTAAGTCCGCATTGTGCCTTTTGTATTTAATTCCGATGCTATTACTGTGTTTCATCGTCAAAAAGAAGGTCAGAGGGATACAGTAAACCTGAAGTGAAACATGGGAATCTATAACTAGTATTACAGGAATATTTCAAAACATAGACTGTAAGAAGAGTCAGTCTTCCTTTACTTAAGTCAGCATTGTGCCTTTTCTATTTAATTCCGATGCAATTTCTGTGTTTCATCGTCAATTAGAATGTCAGAGAGATACAGTAAACCTAAAGTGAAGCATCGAAATCTATAACTAGTGTCACAGGAATGGTTCAAATTTTAGATACTAGGTAGAGTCAGTCTTCTTGTACTTCAGTCCGCATTGTGCCTTTTCTATTTAATTCCGATGCATTTCTGTATTTCGTCGTCAATAAGAAGGTCCAAGGGATACAGTAAACCTGAAGTGAAGCATCGGAATCTATAACTAGTGTCACGGAAAAGGTTCAAAACATAGACAGTAAGAAGAGTCAGTCTTCTTGTACTTAAGTCGGCATTGTGCCTTTTGTATTCAATTCCGATGTAATTTCTGTGTTTCATCGCCAATAAGAAGGTCAGAGGGATACAGTAAACCTGAAGTGAAGCATCGGAATCTATAACTATAGTCACAGGAGTGGTTCAAAACATAGAAAGTACGAAGAGTCAGTCTTCTTGTACATGAGTCGGCATTGTGACTTTTGTATTTAATTCCGATGCAATTACTGTGTTTCATCGTCAATAAGAAGATCGGAGGGATACAGTAAACCTGAAGTGAAGCATCGGAATTTATAACTAGTGTCACAGGAATGGTTCAAAACATAGACACTAGGAAGACTCAGTCTTCTTGTACTTAAGTCGGCATTGCGCCTTGTCTATTTAATTCCGATGCAATTTCTGTGTTTCGTCGTCAATAATAAGGTCGAAGGGATACGGTAAACCTGAAGTGAAGCATCGGAATCTATAACTAGTGTCACAGGAAAGTTTCGAATCATAGACAGTAAGAAGAGTCAGTCTTCTTCTACTTAAGTCGGCATTGTGTCTTATGTATTTAAATCCGATGCAATTTCTGTGTTTCATCGTCTATAAGAAGGACAGAGGGATACAGTAAACCTGAAGTGAAGCATCGGAATCTATAACTAGTGTCACAGGAATGGTTCAAAGCGTAGACAGTGGGAATA
Organism: Schistocerca americana; assembly: GCF_021461395.2. NCBI lineage: Eukaryota > Metazoa > Arthropoda > Insecta > Orthoptera > Acrididae > Schistocerca > Schistocerca americana. The sequence continues at coordinate 23,906,913 of NC_060121.1, read as the reverse complement.
GTCAGTCTTCTTATACTTAAGTCGGCATTGTGCTTTTTCTATTTAATTCCGATGCAATTTCTGTATTTTGTCGTCAATAAAAATGTACAGGGATACAGTAAACCTGAAGTGTAGCATCGGAATCTATAACTAGTGTCACAGGAATGGTTCAAAACATACACAGCAAGAAGAGTCAGTCTTCTTGTACATAAGTCGGCATTGTGCCTTTTGTATTTAATTCCGATGCAATTTCTGTGTTTCATCGTCAATAAGAAGGTCCAAGGGATACAGTAAACCGGTAGTGAAGCACCGGAATCTATAACTAGTGTCACAGGAGTGGTTCAAAACATAGACAGTTAGAAGAGTCAGTCTTCTTCTACTTAAGTCGGCATTGTGCCTTTTGTATTTCATTCCGATGCAATTTCTGTGTTTCATCGTCAGTAAGAAGGTCCAAGGGATACAGTGAACCTGAAGTGATGCATCGGAATCTATATCTAGTGTCACAGGAAAGGTTCAAAGCATAGACAGTAAGAAGAGTCAGTCCTCTTGTACATGAGTCGGCATTGTGACTTTTGTATTTAATTCCGATGCAATTACTGTGTTTCATCGTCAATAAGAAGGTCAGCGGGATACAGTAAACCTGAAGTGAAGCATCGGTATCTATAACTAGTGTCACAGGAATGGTTCAAAACATAGACACTAGGAAGACTCAGTCTTCTTGTACTTTAAGTCAGCATTGTGCATTTTCTATTTAACTCCGATGCAATTTCTGTGTTTCATCGTCAATAAGACGGTCCAAGGGATACAGTGAACCTGAAGTGAAGCATCGGAATCTATATCTAGTGTCACAGGAAAGGTTCAAAACATAGACAGTAAGAAGAGTCAGTCTTCTTGTGCATGAGTCGGCATTGTGACTTTTTGTATTTAATTCCGATGCAATTACTGTGTTTCATCGTCAATAAGAAGGACAGAGGGATACAATAACCCTGAAGTGAAGCATCGGAATCTATAACTAGTGTCACAGGAATGGTTCAAAGCGTAGACAGTAGGAAGAGTCAGTCTTCTTGTACTTAAGTCGGCATTGTGCTTTTTCTATTTAATTCTGATGCAATTTCTGTATTTTGTCGTCAATAGGAATGTCACAGGGATACAGTAAACCTGAAGTGAAGCACCGGAATCTATAACTAGTGTCACAGGAATGGTTCAAAATATACACAGCGAGAAGAGTCAGTCTTCTTGTACTTAAGTCGGCATTGTGCCTTTTGTATTTAATTACGATGCAATTTCTGTGTTTCATCGTCAATAAGAAGGTCCAAATGATACAGTAAACCTGAAGTGATGCATCGGAATCTATAACTAGTGTCACAGGAATGGTTAAAAACATAGACAGTAGGAAGAGTCAGTCTTCTTGTACTTAAGTCGGCATTGTGCATTTTGTATTTAATTCCGATGCAATTTCTGTATTTCATCGTCAATAAGAAGGTCCAAGGGATACAGTAAACCTGAAGTGAAGCACCGGAATCTATAACAAGTGTCACAGGAATGGTTCAAAACATAGACAGTGAGAAGAGTCAGTCTTCATGTACTTAGGTCGGCATTGTGTCTTTTGTATTTCATTCTGATGCTATTTCTGTGTTTCGTCGTCAATAAGAAGGTCCAAGGGATACAGTAAACATATTGTGAAGCATCGGAATCTAAAACTGGTCTCACAGGAAATGTTCGTAACATAGAGAGTAAGAAGAGCCAGTCATCTTGCATCTGAGTCTGCAGTGTGCCTTTTGTAGTTAATTCCGATTCAATTTCTGTGTTTTGTCGTCAATAAGAAGGTTGCAGGGATACAGTAAACCTGAAGTGAAGCATCGGAATCTATAACTAGTGTCACAGGAATGGTTAAAACATAGACAGTAGGAAGAGTCAGTGTTCTTGTACATAAGTTGGAATTGTGCCTTTTGTATTTAATCCCGATGCAATTTCTGAGTTTCGTCGTCAATAAGAAGGTCCAATGGATACAGTAAACCTGAAGTGAAGCATCGGAATCTATAACTAGTGTCACAGGAATGGTTCAAAACATAGACAGTTGGAAGAATCAGTCTTCTTGTACTTAAGTCGGCATTGTGCCTTTTCATTTAAATTCCGATGCAATTTCTGTGTTTCGTCGTCAATAAGAAAGTCCAAGGGATACAGAAAACCTGAAGTGAAACATCGGAATCTATATCTTGTGTCACAGGAATGGTTCAAAACATAGACAATAAAAAGAGTCAGACTTCTTGTACTTAAGTCCGCATTGTGCCTTTTGTATTTAATTCCGATGCTATTACTGTGTTTCATCGTCAAAAAGACGGTCTGAGGGATACAGTAAACCTGAAGTGAAACATGGGAATCTATAACTAGTATTACAGGAATGGTTCAAATCATAGACTGTAAGAAGAGTCAGTTTTCCTCTACTTAAGTCAGCATTGTGCCTTTTTTGTTTAATTCCGATGCAATTTCTGTGTTTCATCGTCAATTAGAATGTCAGAGGGATACAGTAAACCTAAATTGAAGCATCGGAATCTATAACTAGTGTCACAGGAATGGTTCAAATTTTAGACACTAGGGAGAGTCAGTCTTCTTGTACTTAAGTCGGCATTGTGCCTTTTCTATTTAATTCCGATGCATTTCTGTATTTCGTCGTCAATAAGAAGGTCCAAGGGATACAGTAAACCTGAAGTGAAGCATCGGAATCTAATTAGTGTCACAGGAATGGTTCAAAACATAGACAGTAAGCTAGAGTCAGTCTTCTTGTACTTAAATCGGCATTGTGCCTTTAGTATTTAATTGCGATGCAATTTCTGTGTTTCTTCGTCAATAAGAGTGTCAAAGGGATACAGTAAACCTCAAGTGAAGCATCGGAATCTATAACTAGTGTCACAGGAATTATTTCAAAACATAGACAGTGGGAAGAATCAGTCTTCTTGTACTTAAGTCGGCATTGTGCCTTTTCAATTTAGTTCCGATGCAATTTCTGTGTTTCGTCGTCAATAAGAATGTCCAAGGGATACAGAAAACCTGAAGTGAAACATCTTAATCTATATCTTGTGTCACAGGAATGGTTCAAAACATAGACAATAAAAAGAGTCAGTCTTCTTGTACTTAAGTTCGCATTGTGCCTTTTGTATTTAATTCCGATGCTATTACTGTGTTTCATCGTCAAAAAGAAGGTCAGAGGGATACAGTAAACCTGAAGTGAAACATGGGAATCTATAACTAGTATTACAGGAATATTTCAAACATAGACTGTAAGAAGAGTCAGTCTTCCTTTACTTAAGTCAGCATTGTGCCTTTTCTATTTAATTCCGATGCAATTTCTGTGTTTCATCGTCAATTAGAATGTCAGAGAGATACAGTAAACCTAAAGTGAAGCATCGAAATCTATAACTAGTGTCACAGGAATGGTTCAAATTTTAGACACTAGGGAGGGTCAGTCTTCTTGTACTTAAGTCGGCATTGTGCCTTTTCTATTTAATTCCGATGCATTTCTGTATTTCGTCGTCAATAAGAAGGTATAAGGGATACAGTAAACCTGAAGTGAAGCATCGGGATCTATAAGTAGTGTCACAGAAAAGGTTCAAAACATAGACAGTAAGAAGAGTCAGTCTTCTTGTACTTAAGTCGGCATTGTGCCTTTTGTATTCAATTCCGATGCAATTTCTGTGTTTCATCGCCAATAAGAAGGTCAGAGGGATACAGTAAACCTGAAGTGAAGCATCGGAATCTATAACTAGTGTCACAGGAATGGTTCAAATATAGACACTAGGAAGACTCAGTCTTCTTGTACTTATGTCGGCATTGCGCCTTTTCTATTTAATTCCGATGCAATTTCTGTGTTTCGTCGTCAATAATAATGTCGAAGGGATACAGTAAACCTGAAGTGAAGCATCGGAATCTATAACTAGTGTCACATCAAAGTTTCAAATCATAGACAGTAAGAAGAGTCAGTCTCCTTCTACTTAAGTCGGCATTGTGCCTTTTGTATTCAATTCCGATGCAATTTCTGTGTTTCATCGCCAATAAGAAGGTCAGAGGGATACAGTAAACCTGAAGTGAAGCATCGGAATCTATAACTATAGTCACGGGAATGGTTCAAAACATAGAAAGTAAGAAGAATCAGTCATCTTGTGCATGAGTAGGCATTGTGACTTTTGTATTTAATTCCGATGCAATTACTGTGTTTCATCGTCAATAAGAAGGTCAGAGGGATACAGTAAACCTGTAGTGAAGCACCGGAATCCATAACTAGTGTCACAGGAATGGTTCAAAACAAAGACAGTGAGAAGAGTCAGTCTTCTTCTACTTAAGTCGGCATTGTGCCTTTTGTATTTCATTCCGATGCAATTTCTGTGTTTCATCGTCAATAAGAAGGTCCAAGGGATACAGTGAACCTGAAGTGAAGCATCGGAATCTATATCTGGTGTCGCAGGAAAGGTTCAAAACATAGACAGTAAGAAGAGTCAGTCTTCTTGTACATGAGTCGGCATTGTGACTTTTGTATTTAATTCCGATGCAATTACTGTGTTTCATCGTCAATAAGAAGGTCAGAGGGATACAGTAAACCTGAAGTGAAGCATTGGAATCTATAACTAGTGTCACAGGAATGGTTCAAAACATAGACACTAGGAAGACTCAGTCTTCTCGTACTTTAAGTCAGCAGTGTGCCTTTTCTATTTAATTCCGATGCAATTTCTGTGTTTCATCGTCAATAAGAAGGTCCAAGGGATACAGTGAACCTGAAGTGAAGCATCGGAATCTATATCTAATGTCACAGGAAAGGTTCAAAACATAGACAGTAAGAAGAGTCAGTCTTCTTGTGCATGAGTCGGCATTGTGACTTTTTGTATTTAATTCCGATGCAATTACTGTGTTTCATCGTCAAGAAGAAGACAGAGGGATACAATAACCCTGAAGTGAAGCATCGGAATCTATAACTAGTGTCACAGGAATGGTTCAAAGTGTAGACAGTAGGAAGAGTCAGTCTTCTTGTACTTAAGTCGGGATTGTGCTTTTTCTATTTAATTCCGATGCAATTTCTGTATTTTGTCGTCAATAGGAATGTCACAGTGATACAGTAAACCGGAAGTGAAGCATCGGAATCTATAACTAGTGTCACGGGAATGGTTCAAAACATACACAGCAAGAAGTGTCAGTCTTCTTGTACTTAAGTCTGCATTGTGCCTTTTGTATTTAATTCCGAAGAAATTTCTGTGTTTCATCGTCAATAAGAAGGTCCAAATGATACAGTAAACATGAATTGATGCATCGGAATCTATAACTAGTGTTACAGGAATGGTTAAAACATAGACAGTAGGAAGAGTCAGTCTTCTTGTACTTAAGTCGGCATTGTGCACTTTGTATTTAATTCCGATGCAATTTCTGTGTTTCATCGTCAATAAGAAGGTCCAAGGGATACAGTAAACCTGAAGTGAAGAATCGGAATCTATAACTATAGTCGCAGGAATGGTTAAAAACATAGAAAGTAAGAAGAGTCAGTCTTCTTGTACATGAGTCGCCATTGTGACTTTTGTATCTAATTCCGATGCAATTACTGTGTTTCATCGTCAATAAGAAGGTCAGAGGGATTCAGTAAACCTGAAGTGAAGCATCGGAATCTATAACTAGTGTCACAGGAATGGTTCAAAACATAGACAGTAGGAAGACTCAGTCTTCTTGTACTTAAGTCGGCATTGCGCCATTTCTATTTAATTCCGATGCAATTTCTGTGTTTCGTCGTCAATAATAAGGTCGAAGGGATACAGTAAACCTGAAGTGAAGCATCGGAATCTATAACTAGTGTCACAGGAAAGATTCAAATCATAGACAGTAAGAAGAGACAGTCTTCTTCTACTTAAGTCGGCATTGTGCCTTATGTATTTAAATCCGATGCTATATCTGTGTTTCATCGTCTATAAGAAGGACACAGGGATACAGTAAACCTGAAGTGAAGCATCGGAATCTATAACTAGTGTCACAGGAATGGTTCAAAGCGTAGACAGTGGGAAGAGTCAGTCTTCTTGTACTTAAGTCGGCATTGTGCTTTTTCTATTTAATTCCGATGCAATTTCTGTATTTTGTCGTCAATAAGAATGTCACAATGATACAGTAAACCTGAAGTGTAGCATCGGAATCTATAACTAGCGTCACAGGAATGGTTAAAAACATAGACAGTAGGAAGAGTCAGTCTTCTTATACTTAAGTCGGCATTGTGCATTTTGTATTTAATTCCGATGCAATTTCTGTGTTTCATCGTCAACAAGAAAGTCCAAGGCATACAGTAAACCTGAAGTGAAGCACCGGAATCTATAACTACTGTCACAGGAATGGTTCAATACTTAGACAGTGAGAAGAGTCAGTCTTCTCGTACGTAAGTCGGCACTGTGCCTTTTGTATTTCACTCCGATGCTATTTCTGTGTTTCATCGTCAATAAGAAGGTCCAAGGGATACAGTAAACATATAGTGAAACATCGGAATCTAAAACTGGTCTCACAGGAAATGTTCAAAACATAGAGAGTAAGTAGAGCCAGTCATCTTGTAATTGAGTCTGCATTGTGCCTTTTGTAGTTAATTCCGATGCAATTTCTGTCTTTTGTCGTCAATAAGAGGGTCCAAGGGATACAGTAAACCTGATGTGTAGCATCGGAATCTATAACTAGCGTCACAGGAATGGTTAAAAACATAGACAGTAGGAAGAGTCAGTCTTCTTGTACTTAAGTCGGCATTGTGCATTTTGTATTTAACTCCGATGCAATTTCTGTGTTTCATCGTCAATAACAAGGTCCAAGGGATACAGTAAACCTGAAGTGAAGCGTCGGAATATATAACTAGTGTCACAGGAATGGTTCAAAACATAGACAGTAAGAAGAGTCAGTCTTCTTGTACTTAAGTCGGCATTGTGCATTTGGAATTAATTTCCGACGCAATTACTGTGTTTCATCGTCAATAAGAAGGTCAGAGGGATACAGTAAATTTGAAATGTAGCATCGGAATCTATAACTAGTGTTACAGGAATGGATCAGAACATAGACTGTAGGAAGCGTCAGTCTTCTTATAATTAAGTCGGCAGTGTGCATTTTGTATTTAATTCCGATGCAATTCCTGTGTTTGGAGCATCGGAATGGTTCAAAACATAGACTGTAAGAAGCGTCTGCCTTCTTGAACTTAAGTCGGCATTGTGCCTTTTCTATTTAATTCCGATGCAATTTGTGTGTTTCATCGTCAATAAGAATGTCAGAGGGATACAGTAAACCTGAAGAGAAGCATCGGAATCTATAACTAGTGTCACAGGAATGGTTCAAAACATAGACACTAGGAAGAGTCAGTATCTTGTACTTAAGTCGGCATTGTGCCTTTTCTATTTAATTCCGATGCAATTTCTGTGTTTCGTCGTCAATAAGAAGGTCCAAGGGATACAGTAAACCTGAAGTGAAGCATCGGAATCTATAACTAGTGTCACAGGAAAGGTTCAAAGCATAGACAGTAAGGAGAGTCCGTCATCTTGTACTTAAGTCGGCATTGTGACTTTTGTGTTTAATTCCGATTGAATTTCTGTGTTTCATCGTCAATAAGAATGTCAGAGGGATACAGTAAACCTGAAGTGAAGCATCGGAGTCTATAACTAGTGTCACAGGAATGGTTCAAAGCATTGACAGTGGGAAGAGTCTGTCTTCTTTTAATGAAGTCGGCATTGTGCTTTTTCAATTTAATTCCGATGCAATTTTTGTGTTTAGTCGACAATAAGAAGGTCAGAGGAATACAGTAAACCGGAATTGAAGCATGGTAATCTATAACTAGTGTCACAGGAATGGTTTAAAACATACACAGCAAGAAGAGTTAGTCGTCTTGTACTGAAGTCGGCATTGTGCCTTTTGTATTTAATTCCGATGCAATTTCTGTGTTTCATCGTCAATAAGAAGTTCCGAGGGATACAGTTAACCTGAAGTGATGCATCGGAATCTATAACTAGTGTCACAGGAATGGTTCAATACGTAGACAGTAGGAAGAGTCAGTCTTCTTGTACTTAAGTCGGCATTGTGCATTTTGTATTTTATTCCGATGCAATTTCTGTGTTTCATCGTCAATAACAAGGTCCAAGGGATACACTAAACATATAGTGGAGCATCGGAATCTAAAACTGGTCTCGCAGGAAATGTTCAAATCATAGTCAGTAAGAAGAGTCAGTCTTCTTATACTTAAGTCGGCATTGTGCCATTTCTATTTAATTCCGATGCAATTTCTGTGTTTCTTCGTCAATAAGAAGGTCCAAAGGATCCAGTAAACCTGAAGTGAAGCCTCGGAATATAAAACCGGTCTCACAGGAAATGTTCAAAGCGTAGAGAGTAAGAGGAGCCAGTCATCTTGTATTCGAGTCGGCTTGTGCCCTTTGTATTTAATTCCGATGCAATTTCTGTGTTTCATCGTCAGTAAGAAGGTCAGAGGGATACAGTAAACCTGAAGTGAAGCATCGGAATCTATAAGTAGTGTCAGAGGAATGGTTAAAACGTAGACAGTAGGAAGTGTCAGTCCTCTTGTACTTAAGTCGGCAATGTGCCTTTTGTATTTAATTCCGATGCAATTTCTGTGTTTCATCGTTAATGAGAAGGTCCATGGTATACAGTAAACATATAGTGAAGCATCGGAATCTAAAACTGGTCTAACAGGAAATGTTCACAACATAGTAAGTAAGAAGAGTCAGTCTTCTTGTACTTAAGTCGCCATTGTGCCTCTTGTATTTAATTCCGATGCAATTTCTGTGTTTCATCGTCAATAAGAAGGCCCAAGGGATACAGTAAACGCAAATTGAAGCATCGGAATCGAAAACTGGTCTTACAGGAAATGTTCAAATCATAGTCAGTAAGAAGAAACTGTCTCCTTGTACTTAAGTCAGCATTGTACCTTTTCTATTTAATTCCAATGCAATTTCTGTGTTTCGTCGTCAATAAGAAGGTCCAAGGGAAACAGTAAACCTGAATTGAAGCACCGGAATCTAAAGCCGGTTTCCCAGGAGAGGTTCAAAACATAGAGAGTAAGAAGAGCCAGTCATCTTGTATTTGAGTCGGCATTGTGCCTCTTGTATTTAATTCCGATGCAGTTTCTGTGTTTCATCGTCAATAAGAAGGTCAGAGGGAATCGGTAAACCTGAAGTGAAGCATCGGAATCTATAACTAGTGTCACAGGAATGGTTATAACATAGACAGTAGGATGAGTCAGTCTTCTTGTACTTATGTCGCCATTGTGCCTTTTGTGTTTAATTCCGCTGCAATTTCTGTGTTTCTTCGTCAAAAAGAAGATCCAAGGAATACAGTAAACCTGAAGTGAAGCATCGGAATCTGTAACTATTGTCACAGGAATGGTTCAAAACATAGACAGTAAGAAGAATCAGTCTTCTTGTACTTAAGTCGGCATTGTGCTTTTTGTATTTCACTCCAATGCAATTTCTGTGTTTCATCGTCAATAAGAAGGTCCAAGGGATACAGTAAACCTGATGTGTAGCATCAGGATCTATAACCAGTGTCACAGGAATGGTTAAAACATAGAGAGTAGGAAGAGTCAGTCTTCTTGTGCTTAGGTCGCCATTGTGCCTTTTGTATTTAATTCCGATGCAATTTCTGTGTTTCATCGTCAATGAGAAGGTCCATGGTATACAGTAAACATATAGTGAAGCATCGGAATCTAAAACTGGTCTAACAGGAAATGTTCACAACATAGTCAGTAAGAAGAGTCAGTCTTCTTGTACTTAAGTCGGCATTGTGCCTCTTGTATTTAATTCCGATGCAATTTCTGTGTTTCATCGTCGATAAGAAGGTACAAGGCATACAGTAAACTTGAAGAGATGCATCGGAATCCATAACTAGTGTCACAGGAATTGTTCAAAACATAGACAGTAAGAAGAGTCACTCTTCTTGTACTTAAGGCGCCATTGTGCTTTTTGTATTTAATGCCGATGCAATTTCAGTGTTTTGTCGTCAATAAGAACGTCTAAGTGATACAGTGAAGCTGAAGTGGAGCATCGGAAACTATAACTAGTGTCACCGGAATGTTTCAAAACATAGACAGTAAGAAGAGTCAGTCTTCTTGTACTTAAGTCGGCATTGTGCCTTTTGTATTTAATTCCGATGCAATTTCTGTGTTTCATCGTAAATAAGAAGGTCCAAGGGATACAGTAAACCTGAAGTGAAGCATCGGAATCTATAACTAGTGTTACAGGAATGGTTCATGACATAGACTGTATGAAGAGTCAGTCTTCTTGTACTTATGTCAGCATTGTGCCTCTTATATTTAATTTCGATGCAATTTGTGTGTTTCATCGTCAATACGAATGTCAGAGGGATACAGTAAACCCGAAGTGAAGCATCGGAATCTATTACTAGTGTCACAGGAAGTGTTCAAAACATAGACACTAGGAAGAGTCAGTCTTCTTATACTTAAGTCGGCATTGTGCATTTTCTAGTTAATTCCGATGCAATTTCTGTGTTTCGTCGTCAATAAGAAGGTCCAAGGGATACAGTAAACCTGAAGTAAAGCATCGGATTCAATAACTAGTGTCACAGGAATGGTTCAAACCATAGTTAGTAAGAAGAGTCAGTCTTCTTGTACTTAAGTCGGCATTGTGCCTATTCTAATTAATTCCGATGCAATATTTGTGTTTCATCGTCAATAAGAAGATCAGCGGAATACAGTAAATCTGAAGTGAAGCATCGGAATCTATAACTAGTGTCACAGGGATGGTTCAAAACATAGACAGTAGGAAGAGTCAGTCTTCTGGTACTTAAGTCGTCATTGTGCCTTTTGTATTTAATTCCGATGCAATTTCTGTGTTTCATCGTCAATAAGAAGGTTAGAGGGATACAGTAAAACAGAAGTGAAGCATCAGAATCTATAACTAGTGTCATAGGAATGGTTCAAAACATAGACAGTAATAGGAGTCAGTCTACTTGTACTTAAGCCGACATTGTGCCTTTTGTATTTAATCCCGATGCAATTTCTGTGTTACATCGTCAATAAGAAGGTCCAAGGAATACAGTACACCTGAGGTGAAGCATCCGAATCTATGACTAGTGTCACAGGAATGGTTCAGATCATAGACATTAAGAAGAGTCAGTCTTCTTGTAGTTAAGTCGGCATTGTTCCTTTTCTATTTAATTCCAATGCAATTTCTGTGTTTCATCGTCAATAAGAAGGTCAGAGGGATACAGTAAACCTGAAGTGACGCATCGGAATCTATAACTAGTGTCACAGGAATGGATCAAAACATAGACAGTAGGAAGAGTCACTCTTCTTGTACTTGAATCGGCATTGTGTCTTTTGTATTTAATTCCGATGCAATTTCTGTGTTTCATCGTCAATAAGAAGGTCAGAGGGATACAGTAAACCTGAAGTGAAGTATCGGAATCTATAACTAGTGTCACAGGAATGGTTCAAAACAAAGGCAGTAGGAAGTGTCAGTCCTCTTGTACTTAGGTCGTCATTGTGCCTTTTCTATTTAATTCCGATGCAATTTCTCTGCTTCATCGTCAATAAGAAGGTCCAAGGGATACAGTAAACCTGAAGTGAGGCATCGGAATCTATAACTAGTGTCACAGGAATGGTTCAAAACATAGACAGTAGGAAGAGTCAGTCTTCTTGTACTTAAGTCGGCATTTTGTTTTTTGTATTTAATTCCGATGCAATTTCTGTGTTTCATCATCAATAAGAAGGTCCAAGGGATACAGTAAACCTGAAGTGAGCCATCGGAATCTATAACTAGTGTCACAGGAGTGGTTCAAAGCATAGCCACGAGAAGAGTCAGTCTTCTTGTACTTAAGTCGGCATGGTGCCTTTTGTATTTAATTCCGATGCAATTTCTGTGTTTCATCGTCAATACGAAGGTCCAAGGGATACAGTAAACATATAGTGAAGCATCGGAATCTAAGACTGGTCTCACAGGACAAGTTCAAAACATAGTCAGTAAGATAAATCAGTCTTCTTCTACTTAAGTCGGCATTGTGCCTTTTGTATTTAATTCCGATGCAATTTCTGTGTTTCGTCGTCAATAAGAAGGTCCAAGGGATACAGTAAACCTGAAGTGAAGCATCGGAATCTGAAACCGGTCACACAGGAAATGTTCAAAACATAGAGAGTTAGAAGAGCCAGTCATCTTGTATTTGAGTCGGCACTGTATCTTTTGGATTTAATTCCGATGCAATTTCTGTGTTTCATCGTCAATAAGAAGGTAAGAGGGATACAGAAAAACTGAAGTGATGCATCAGAATCTATAACTAGTGTCACAGGACTGGTTCAAACCATAGACAGTGATAAGAGTCAGTCTACTTGTACTTAAGTCGACATTGTGCCTTTTGTATTTCATCCCGATGCAATTTCTGTGTTACATCGTCAATAAGAAGGTCCAAGGAATACAGTACACCTGAAGTGAAGAATCGGAATCTATAACTAGTGTCACAGGAATGGTTCGAATCATAGACATTAAGAAGAGTCAGTCTTCTTGTACTTAAGTCGGCATTGTTCCTTTTGTATTTAATTCCGATGCAATTTCTGTGTTTCATCGTCAATAAGAAGGTCAGAGGGATACAGTAAACCTGAAGTGAAGCATCGGAATCTATAACTAGTTTCACAGGAATGGTTCAAAACATAGACAGTCGTAAGAGTCAGTCTTCTTGTACTTGAGTCGGCATTGTGCCTTTTGTATTTAATTCCGATGCAATTTCTGTGATTCATCGTCAATAAGAAGGTCAGAGGGATACAGTAAACCTGAAGTGAAGCATCGGAATCTATAACTAGTGTCAAAGGAATGGTTCAAAACATAGACAGTAGGAAGAGTCAGTCTTCTTGTACTTAAGTCGGCATTGTGCCTTTTCTATTTAATTCCCATGCAATTTCTCTTCTTCATCGTCAATAAGAAGGTCCAAGGGATACAGTAAACCTGAAGTGAGGCATCGGAATCTATAACTAGTGTCACAGGAATGGTTCAAAACATAGACAGTTGGAAGAGTCAGTCTTCTTGTACTTAAGTCGCCATTGTGTTTTTTGTATTTAATTCCGATGCAATTTCTGTGTTTCATCATCAATAAGAAGGTCCAAGGGATACAGTAAACCTGAAGTGAGCCATCGGAATCTATAACTAGTGTCACAGGAGTGGTTCAAAGCATAGCCATGAGAAGAGTCAGTCTGCTTGTACTTAAGTCGGCATGGTGCCTTTTGTATTTAATTCCGATGCAATTTCTGTGCTTCATCGTCAATAAGAAGGTCCAACGGATACAGTAAATATATAGTGAGGCATCTGAATCTAAGTCTGGTCTCACAGGACATGTTCAAAGCATAGTCAGTAAGATAAGTCAGTCTTCTTGTACTTAAGTCGGCATTGTGCCTTTTGTATTTAATTCCGATGCAATTTCTGTGTTTCATCGTCAACAAGAAGGTCCAAGGGATACAGTAAACCTGAAGTGAAGCATCGGAATATGAAAGCGGTCACACAGGAATGGTTCAAAATATAGACAGTAAGAAGAGCCAGTCATCTTGTATTTGAATCGGCATTGTGCCTTTTGTATTTAATTCCGATGCAATTTCTGTGTTTCATCGTCAATAAGAAGGTTAGAGGGATACAGTAAACCTGAACAGAAGCATCGGAATCTACAACAAGTCTCACAGGAATGATTCAAAACATTGACAGTAGGAAGAGTCAATCTTCTTGTACTGAAGTCGGCGTTGTGCCTTTCGTATTTAATTCCGATGCAATTTATGTGTTTCATCGTCAAAAAGAAGGTCCAAGGGATACAGTAAACCTAAAGTGAAGCATCGGAATCTATAACTAGTGTTGCAATTATGGTTCAAAACATAGTCAGTAAGAAGAGTCAGTCTTCTTGTACTTTAGTCGGCATTGTGCCTTTTCTATTTAATTCCGATGCAATTGCTGTGTTTCCTCGTCAATAAGAAGGTCCAAGGGATACAGTACACCAGAAGTGAAGCATCGGAATCTATAACTAGTGCCACAGGAATGGTTCGAATCATAGACATTAAGAAGAGTAAGTCTTCGTGTATTTAAGTCGCCATTGTCCCTTTTCTATTTAATTCCGATGCAATTTCTGTGTTTCATCGTCAATAAGAAGGTCAGAGGGATACAGTAAACCTGAAGTGAAGCATCGGAATCTATAACTAGTGTCACAGGAATGGTTCAAAACATAGACAGTAGTAAGAGTCAGTCTTCTTGTACTTGAGTCGGCATTGTGCCTTTTGTATTTAATTCCGATGCAATTTCTGTGTTTCATCATCAATAAGAAGGTCCAAGGGATACAGTAAACCTGAAGTGAGGCATCGGAATCTGTAACTAGTGTCACAGGAATGGTTCAAAGCATAGACAGTAGGAAGAGTCAGTCTTCTTGTACTTAAGTCAGCATAGTGTTTTTTGTATTTAATTCCGATGCAATTTCTGTGCTTCATCGTCAATAAGAAGGTCCAAGGGATATAGTAAACATATAGTGAAGCATCGGAATCTAAGTCTGGTCGCACAGGAAATGTTCAAAACATAGTCAGTAAGAATTGTCAGTCTTCTTGTACTTAAGTCGGCATTGTTCCTTTTCTATTTAATTCCGATGTAATTTCTGTGTTTCGTCGTCAATAAGAAGGCCAAGGGATACAGTAAACCTGAAGTGAAGCATCGGAATCTGAAACCGGTCGCACAGGAAATGTTCAATACATAGAGAGTAAGAAGAGCCAGTCATCTTGTATTTGAGTCGGCATTGTGCCTTTTGTATTTAATTCCGATGCATTTTCTGTGGTTCATCGTCAATAAGAAGGTCAGAGGGATACAGTAAACCTGAACTGAAGCATCGGAATCGATAACAAGTGTCACAGGAATGATTCAAAACATAGACAGTAAGAAGAGTCAATCCTCTTGTACTTAAGTCGGCATTGTGCCTTTTGTATTTAATTCCGATCCAATTTCTGTGTTTCATCGTCAATAAGAAGGTCCAAGGGATACAGTAAACCTAAAGTGAAGCATCGGAATCTATAACTAGTGTCACAGGTATGATTCAAAACATAGTCAGTAAGAACAATCAGTCTTCTTGTACTTAAGTCGGCATTGTGCCTATTCTATTTAATTCCGATGGAATATCTGTGTTTCAACGTCAATAAGAAGGTCAGAGGGATACAGTAAATCTGAAGTGAAGCATCGGTATCTATAACTAGTGTCACAGGGATGGTTCAAAACATATACAGTATTAAGAGTCAGCCTTCTAGTACTTAAGTCGGCATTGTGCCTCTTGAATTTAATTCAGATGCAATTTCTGTGTTTCATCGTCAATAAGAAGGTAAGAGGGATACAGTAAAACTGAAGTGAAGCATCAGAATCTATAACTAGTGTCACATTAATGGTTCATTACATAGACAGTGATAAGAGTCAGTCTACTTGTACTTAAGTCGACATTGTGCCTTTTGTATTTAACCCCGATGCAATTTCTGTGTTACATAGTCAATAAGAAGGTCCAAGGAATACAGTACACCTGAAGTGAAGCATCGGAATCTGTAACTAGTGTCACAGGAATGGTTCAAAACATAGACAGTAGGAAGAGTCAGTCTTCTTGTACTTGAGTCTGCATTGTGCCTTTTGTATTTAATTCCGATCCAATTTCTGTGTTTCATCGTCAATAAGAAGGTCCAAGGGATACAGTAAACCTAAAGTGAAGCATCGGAATCTATAACTAGTGTCACAGGTATGGTTCAAAACATAGCCAGTAAGAAGAGTCAGTCTTCTTGTACTTAAGTCGGCATTGTGCCTTTTCTATTCGATTCCGATGCAAATTCTGTGTTTTATCGTCAATAGGAAAATCATAGGGATACAGTCAACCCGAAGTGAAGCATCGGTATCTATAACTAGTGTCACAGGGATGGTTCAAAACGTAGACACTAGGAAGAGTCAGTCTTCTTATACTTAAGTCGGCATTGTGCCTTTTGTATTAATTTCCGATGCAATTTCTGTGTTTCATCGTCAATAACGGGGTCAGAGGGATACAGTAAACCTGAAGTAAAGCATCGTAATCTATAACTTGTGTCACAGGAATGGTTCAAAACATAGACAGTAAGAAGAGTCATTCTACTTGTACTTAAGTCGGCATTGTGCCTTTTGAATTTAATTCCGATGAAATTTCTGTGTTTCATCGTCAATAAGAAGGACCAAGGGATGCAGTACACCTGAAGTGAAGAATCGGAATCTATAACTAGTGTCACAGGAATGGTTCAAATCATAGACAGTAAGAAGATTCAGTCTTCTTGTACTTAAGTCGGCATTGTGCCTTTTCTATTTAATTCCGATGCTATTTCTGTGTTTCATCGTCAATAAGAAGGTCAGAGGGATACAGTAAACCTGAAGTGAAGCATCAGAATCTATAACTAGTGTCACAGGAATGGTTCAAAACATAGTCAGTAAGAAGAGTCAGTCTTCCTGTTCTTAAGTCGGCATTGTGCCTTTTGTATTTAATTCAGATGCAATTTCTGTGTTTCATCGTCAATAGGAAGGTCCAAGGGATACAGTAAACCTGACGTAAAGCATCGGAATCTATAACTAGTGTCACAGGAATGGTTCAAACGTAGTTAGTAAGAAGAGTCAGTCTTCTTGTACTTAAGTCGGCATTGTGCCAATTCTATTTAATTCCGATGCAATATCTGTGTTTCATCGTCAATAAGAAGGTAAGAGGGATACAGTAAAACTGAAGTGATGCATCAGAATCTATAACTAGTGTCACGGGAATGGTTCAAAACATAGACAGTGGTAAGAGTCAGTCTACTTGTACTTAAGTCGACATTGTGCCTTTTGTATTTAATCCAGATGCAATTTCTGTGTTACATCGTCAATAAGAAGGTCCAAGGAATACAGTACACCTGAAGAGAAGCATCCGAATCTATGACCAGTGTCACAGGAATGGTTCAAATCATAGACATTAAGAAGAGTCAGTCTTCTTGTACTTAGGTCGGCATTGTTCCTTTTCTATTTAATTCCGATGCAATTTCTGTGTTTCATCGTCAATAAGAAGGTCAGAGGGATACAGTAAACCTGAAGTGAAGCATCGGAATCTATAACTAGTGTCACGGGAATTTTTCAAAACACAGACAGTAGTAAGAGTCAGTCTTCTTGTACTTGAGTCGGCATTGTGCCTTTTGTATTTAATTCCGATGCAATTTCTGTGTTTCGTCGTCAATATGAAGGTCAGAAGGATACAGTAAACCTGAAGTGAAGCATCGGAATCTATAACTAGTGTCACAGGAATGGTTCAATACATAGACAGTAGGAAGAGTCAGTCTTCTTGTACTTAAGTCGGCATTGTGCCTTTTCTATTTAATTACGATGCAATTTCTCTGTTTCATCGGCAATAAGAAGGTCCAAGGGATACAGTAATCCTGAAGTGAGGCATCGGAATCTATAACTAGTGTCACAGGAATGGTTCAAATCATAGACAGTGGGAAGAGTTAGTCTTCTTGTACTTAAGTCGGCATTGTGTTTTTTGTATTTAATTCCGATGCAATTTCTGTGTTTCATCATCAATAAGAAAGTCCAAGGGATACAGTCAACCTGAAGTGAGCCATCGGAATCTATAACTAGTGTCAAAGGAATGGTTCAAAGCATAGCCATGAGAAGAGTCAGTCTTCTTGTACTTAAGTCGGCATGGTGCCTTTTCTATTTAATTCCGATGCGATTTCTGTGTTTTATCGTCAATAAGAAGATCAGAATGATACAGTCAACCCGAAGTGTAGCATCGGTATCTATAACTAGTGTCACAGGGATGGTTCAAAACATAGACAGTATTAAGAGTCAGTCTTCTGGTACGTAAGTCGGCATTGTGTCTTTTGTATTTAATTCCGGTGCAATTTCTGTGTTTCATCGTCAATAAGAAGGTCCAAGGGATACAGTAAACCTGAAGTAAAGCATCGGAATCTATAACTAGTGTCACAGGAATGGTTCAAAACATAGGTAATTAGAAGAGTCAGTCTTCTTGTACTTAAGTCGGCATTGTGCCTATTCTATTTAATTCCGAAGCAATATCTGAGTTTCATCGTCAATAAGAAGGTCAGAGGGATACAGTAAATGTGAAGTAAAGCATCGGAATCTATAACTAGTGTCACAGGGATGGTTCAAAGCATAGACAGTATTAAGAGTCAGTCTTCTGGTACTTAAGTCGGCATTGTGCCTTTTGTATTCAATTCCGATGCAATTTCTGTGTTTCATCGTCAATAAGAAGGTAAGAGGGATACTGTAAAACTGAAGTGAAGCATTAGAATCTATAACTAGTGTCACAGGAATGGTTCAAACATAGACAGTGATCAGAGTCAGTCTACTTGTACTTAAGTCGACATTGAGCCTTTCGTATTTAATCCCGATGCAATTTCTGTCTTACATCGTCAATAAGAAGGTCCAAGGAATACAGTACACCTGAAGTGAAGCATCGGAATCTATAACTAGTGTCACAGGAATGGTTCGAATCATAGACATTAAGAAGAGTCAGTCTTCTTGTACTTAAGTCGGCACTGTTCCTTTTCTATTTAATTCCGATGCAATTTCTGTGTTTCATCGTCAATAGGAAGGTCAGAGGGATACAGTAAACCTGAAGTGAAGCATCGGAATCAATAACTAGTGTCACAGGAATGGTTCAAAACATAGACAGTAGGAAGAGTCAGTCTTCTGGTACTTGAGTCGGCATTGTGTTTTTTCTATTAAATTCCATGCAATTTCTCTGTTTCATCGTCAATAAGAAGGTCCAAGGGATACAGAAAACCTGAAGTGAAGCATCGGTATCATTAACTAGTGTCACAGGGATGGTTCAAAACGTAGACAGTAGGAAGATTCAGTCTTCTTGTACATAAGTCGGCATTGTGCCTTTTGTATTTAATTCCGATGCTATTTCTGTGGTTTCATCGTCAATAACAGGGTCAAAGGGATACAGTAAACCTGAAGTGAAGCATCAGAATCTATAACTAGTGTCACAGAAATGGTTCAAAACATATACAGTAAGAAGAGTCATCCTACTTGTACTTAAGTCGGCATTGTGCCTTTCGAATTTAATTCCGATGAAATTTCTGTGTTTCATCGTCAATAAGAAGGGCCAAGGGATGCAGTACACCTGAAGTGAAGAATCGGAATCTATAACTAGTGTCACAGGAATGGTTAAAAGCATAGACAGTAAGAAGAGTCAGACTTCTTGTACTTAAGTCGGCATTGTGCCTTTTCTATTTAATTCCGATGCAATTGCTGTGTTTCATCGTCAATAAGAAGGTCAGTGGGATACAGTAAACCTGAAGTGAAGCATCGGAATCTATAACTAGTGTCACAGGAATGGTTCAAAACATAGACAGTAGGAAGAGTCAGCATTCTTGTACTTTAGTCGGCATTGTGCCTTTTGTACTTAATTCCGATGCAATTTCTGTTTTTTATCGTCAATAAGAAGGTCAGAGGGATACAATAAACCTGAAGTGAAGCATCTGAATCAATAACTAGTGTCACAGGAATGGTTCAAAACATAGACAGTAGGAAAAGTCAGTCTTCTTGTAGTTAAGTCGGCATTGTGCCTTTTCTATTTAATTCCGATGCTATTTCTGTGTTTCCTCGTCAATTAGAAGGTCCAAGGGATACAGTAAACCTGAAGTGAGGAATCGGAATCTATAACTAGTGTCACAGAAATGGTTCAAAACATAGAGAGTAAGAAGAGTCAGTCTTCTTGTACTTAAGACGGATTGTGCCTTTTCTGTTTAATTCCGATGCAATTTCTGCTTTTCATCGTCAATAAGAAGGTCAGAGGGATACAGTAAACCTGAAGTGAAGCATCGGAATTTATAACTAGTGTCACAGGAATGGTTCATAACATAGACAGTAGGAAGAGTCAGTCTTCTAGTAATTAAGTCAGCATTGTGCCTTTTCTATTTAATTCCTATGCAATTTCTGTGTTTCATCGTCAATAAGAAGGTCCTAGGGATGCAGTACACATGAAGTGAAGCATCGGAATCTATAACTAGTGTCACAGGTTCGATTCAAAATATAGACAGTAAGAAGAGTCAGTCTTCTTGTACTTAAGTCGGCATTGTGCCTTTTCTATTTAATTCCGATGCAATTTCGGTGTTTCATTATCAATACGAAGGTCAGAGGGATACAGTAAACCATAAGTGAAGAATCGGAGACTATAACTTGTGTCACAGGAATGGTTCAAAGCATTGTCAGTACGAAGTGTCAGTCTTCTTGTACTTTAGTCGGCATTATGCCTTTTCTATTTAATTCCGATGCAATATCTGTGTTTCATCGTCAAGAAGAAGGTCAGAGGGATACAGCAAACCTGAAGTGAAGCATTGGAATCTATAACTAGTGTCACAGGTTCGGTTCAAAACATAGACAGTAAGAATAGTCAGTCTTCTTGTACTTAAGTCAGCATTGTGCCTTTTCTATTTAATTCCGATGCAATTTCTGTGTTTCATCGTCAAAAAGAAGGTCCAAGGGATGCAGTACACCTGAAGTGAAGCATCGTAATCTATAACTAGTGTCACAGGAATGGTTCAAAACATAGACAGTAAGAAGAGTCAGTCTTCTTGAACTTATGTCGGCATTGTGCCTTTTCTACTTATTTCCGTTGTAATTTCTTTGTTTCATCGTCCATAAGAAGGTCAGAGGGATACAGTAAACCTGAAGTGAAGCATCGGAATCTATAAGTGGTGTCACAGGAATGGTTCAAAGCATAGTCAGTAGGAAGAGTCAGGGTTCTTGTACTTAAGTCGGCACGGTGCCTTTTGTATTTAATTTCGACGCAATTTCTGTGCTTCATCGTCAATAAGAAGGTCCCAGGGATACAGTAAACATATTGTGAAGCATCGGAATCTAAGACTGGTCTCACTGGAAATGTTCCAATCATAGTCAGTAAGAAGAGTCATTCATCTTGTACTTAAGTCAGCATTGTGCCTTTTCTATTTAATTACGATGCAATTTCTGTGTTTCATCGTCAATCAGAAGGTCCAAGGGATACAGTAAACCTGATGTGAAGCATCGGAATCGGAAACCCGTCACACACGAATGGTTCAAAACATAGAGAGCAAGAAGAGCCAGTCATCTTGTACTTGAGTCGGCATTGTGCCTTTTGTATTTAATTCCGATGCAATTTCTGTGTTTCATCGTCAATAAGAAGGTTAGATGGATACAGTAAACCTGAACTGAAGCATCGGAATCTGTAACAAGTGTCACAGGAATGATTCAGAGCATTGACAGTAAGAAGAGTCAATCTTCTTGAACTTAAGTCGGCATTGTGCCTTTTGTATTTAATTCCGATGCAATTTCTGTGTTTCATCGTCAGTAAGAAGGTCCAAGGGATACAGTAAACCTAAAGTGAAACATCGGAATCTATAACTAGTGTCACAATTATGGTTCAAAACATAGTTAGTAAGAAGAGTCAGTCTTCTTGTACTTAAGTCGGCATTGTGCCTTTTCTATTTAATTCCGATGCAATTTTTGTGTTTTATCGTCAATAAGAAGATCAGAGGGATACAGTCAACCCGAAGTGAAGCATCGGTGTCTATAAGTAGTGTCACAGGGATGGTTCAAAACGTAGAC
This sequence comes from Schistocerca americana, assembly GCF_021461395.2. Lineage (NCBI taxonomy): Eukaryota > Metazoa > Arthropoda > Insecta > Orthoptera > Acrididae > Schistocerca > Schistocerca americana. The sequence goes on along the minus strand of NC_060121.1, from coordinate 23,885,332 downwards.
AGTAGGAAGATTCAGTCTTCTTGTACTTAAGTCGGCATTGTGCCTTCTGCATTTAATTCCGATGCAATTTCTGTGATTCATCGTCAATAACAGGGTCAGAGGGATACAGTAAACCTGAAGTGAATCATCGGAATCTATAACTAGTGTCACAGGAATTTTTCGAAACATAGACAGTAAGAAGAGTCATTCTACTTGTACTTAAGTCGGCATTGTGCCTTTTGAATTTAATTAAGATGAAATTTCTGTGTTTCATCGTCAATAAGAAGGGCCAAGGAATGCAGTACATCTGGAGTGAAGAACCGGAATCTATAACTAGTGTCACAGGAATGATTCAAATCATAGACAGTAAGAAGAGAAAGTCTTCTAGTACTTAAGTCGGCATTGTGCTTTTCTATTTAATTCCGATGCAATTGCTGTGTTTCCTCGTCAATAAGAAGGTCCAAGGGATACAGTAACCCTGAAGTGAAGCACCGGAATCTATAACTAGTGTCACAGGAATGGTTTAAAGCATAGTCAGTAAGAAGAGTCAGTGTTCTTGTACTTAAGTCGCCATTGTGATTTTTGTATTACATTCCGATGCAATTTCTGTGTTTCATCGTCAATAAGAAGGTCCAAGGGATACAGTAAACCTGGAGTGAAGCATCGGAATCTATAACTAGTGTCACAGGAATGGTTCAAAACATAGACAGTTAGAAGAGTCAGTCTTCTTGTACTTAATTCGGCACTGTGCCTTTTGGATTTAGTTCCGATGCCATTTCTGTGTTTCATCGTCAATAAGAAGGTCAGAGGGATACAGTAAATCTGAAGTGAAGCATCGGAATCTATAACTAGTGTCACAGGAATGGTTCAAAACATAGTCAGTAAGAAGAGTCAGTCTTCTTGTTCTTAAGTCGGCATTGTGCCTTTTGTATTTAATTCAGATGCAATTTCTGTGTTTCATCGTCAATAAGAAGGTCCAAGGGATACAGTAAACCTGAAGTAAAGCATCGGAATCTATAACTAGTGTGACAGGAATGGTTCAAAACATAGTTAGTAAGTAGAGTCAGTCTTCTTGTACTTAAGTCGGCATTGTGCCTATTCTATTTAATTCCGATGCAATATCTGTGTTTCATCGTCAATAAGAAGGTCAGAGGGATACAGTAAATCTGAAGTGAAGCATCGGAATCTATAACTAGTGTCACACGAATGGTTCAAAACATAGACAGTAGGAAGAGTCAGTCTTCTTGTACTTGAGTCGGCATTGTGCCTTTTGTATTTAATTCCGATGCAATTTCTGTGTTTCATCGTCAATAAGAAGGTCAGAGGGATACAGTAAACCTGAAGTGAAGCATCGGAATCTATAACTAGTGTCACAGGAATGGTTCAATACATAGACAGTAGGAAGAGTCAGTCTTCTTGTACTTGAGTCTGCATTGTGCCTTTTGTATTTAATTCCGATCCAATTTCTGTGTTTCATCGTCAATAAGAAGGTCCAAGGGATACAGTAAACCTAAAGTGAAGCATCGGAATCTATAACTAGTGTCACAGGTATGGTTCAAAACATAGTCAGTAAGAAGAGTCAGTCTTCTTGTACTTAAGTCGGCATTGTGCCTTTTCTATTTAATTCCGATGCAATTTCTGTGTTTTATCGTCAATAGGAAAATCATAGGGATACAGTCAACCCGAAGTGAAGCATCGGTATCTATAACTAGTGTCACAGGGATGGTTCAAAACGTAGACAGTAGGAAGATTCAGTCTTCTTGTACTTAAGTCTGCATTGTGCCTTTTGTATTAATTTCCGATGCAATTTCTGTGTTTCATCGTCAATAACTGGGTCAGAGGGATACAGTAAACCTGAAGTAAAGCATCGTAATCTATAACTTGTGTCACAGGAATGGTTCAAAACATAGACAGTAAGAAGAGTCATTCTACTTGTACTTAAGTCGGCATTGTGCCTTTTGAATTTAATTCCGATGAAATTTCTGTGTTTCATCGTCAATAAGAAGGGCCAAGGGATGCAGTACACCTGAAGTGAAGAATCGGAATCTATAACTAGTGTCACAGGAATGGTTCAAATCATAGACAGTAAGAAGAGTCAGTCTTCTTGTACTTAAGTCGGCATTGTGCCTTTTCTATTTAATTCCGATGCAATTGCTGTGTTTCATCGTCAATAAGAAGGTCAGAGGGATACAGTAAACCTGAAGTGAAGCATCGGAATCTATAACTAGTGTCACAGGAATGGTTCAAAACATAGTCAGTAAGAAGAGTCAGTCTTCCTGTTCTTAAGTCGGCATTGTGCCTTTTGTATTTAATTCAGATGCAATTTCTGTGTTTCATCGTCAATAGGAAGGTCCAAGGGATACCGTAAACCTGACGTAAAGCATCGGAATCTATAACTAGTGTCACAGGAATGGTTCAAACGTAGTTAGTAAGAAGAGTCAGTCTTCTTGTACTTAAGTCGGCATTGTGCCTATTCTATTTAATTCCGATGCAATATCTGTGTTTCATCGTCAATAAGAAGGTCACAGGGATACAGTTAATCTGAAGTGAAGCATCGGAATCTATAACTGGTGTCACAGGGATGGATCAAAACATAGACAGTATTAAGAGTCAGTCTTCTGGTACTTAAGTCGGCATTGTGCCTTTTGAATTTGATTCCGATGCAATTTCTGTGTTTCATCGTCAATAAGAAGGTAAGAGGGATACAGTAAAACTGAAGTGATGCATCAGAATCTATAACTAGTGTCACAGGAATGGTTCAAAACATAGACAGTGGTAAGAGTCAGTCTACTTGTACTTAAGTCGACATTGTGCCTTTTGTATTTAATCCAGATGCAATTTCTGTGTTACATCGTCAATAAGAAGGTCCAAGGAATACAGTACACCTGAAGAGAAGCATCCGAATCTATGACTAGTGTCACAGGAATGGTTCAAATCATAGACATTAAGAAGAGTCAGTCTTCTTGTACTTAGGTCGGCATTGTTCCTTTTCTATTTAATTCCGATGCAATTTCTGTGTTTCATCGTCAATAAGAAGGTCAGAGGGATACAGTAAATGTGATGTGAAGCATCGGAATCTATAACTAGTGTCACAGGGATGGTTCAAAGCATAGACAGTATTAAGAGTCAGTCTTCTGGTACTTAAGTCGGCATTGTGCCTTTTGTATTTAATTCCGATGCAATTTCTGTGTTTCATCGTCAATAAGAAGGTAAGAGGGATACTGTAAAACTGAAGTGAAGCATTAGAATCTATAACTAGTGTCACAGGAATGGTTCAAAACATAGACAGTGATCAGAGTCAGTCTACTTGTACTTAAGTCGACATTGTGCCTTTCGTATTTAATCCCGATGCAATTTCTGTCTTACATTGGCAATAAGAAGGTCCAAGGAATACAGTACACCTGAAGTGAAGCATCGGAATCTATAACTAGTGTCACAGGAGTGGTTCGAATCATAGACATTAAGAAGAGTCAGTTTTCTTGTACTTAAGTCGGCATTGTTCCTTTTCTATTTAATTCCGATGCAATTTCTGTGTTTCATCGTCAAAAGGAAGGTCAGAGGGATACAGTAAACCTGAATTGAAGCATCGGAATCAATAACTAGTGTCACAGGAATGGTTCAAAACATAGACAGTAGGAAGAGTCAGTCTTCTGGTACTTGAGTCGGCATTGTAACCTTTCTATTAAATTCCATGCAATTTCTCTGTTTCATCGTCAATAAGAAGGTCCAAAAGATACAGAAAACCTGAAGTGAGGCATCGGAATCTATGACTAATGTCACAGGAATGGTTCAAAACATAGACAGTAGGAAGAGTCAGTCTTCTTGTACTTAAGTCGGCATTGTGTTTTTTGTATTTAATTCCGATGCAATATCTGTGTTTCATCATCAATATGAAGGTCCAAGGGATAAAGTAACCCTGAAGTGAAGCACCGGAATCTATAACTAGTGTCACAGGAATGGTTTAAAGCATAGTCAGTAAGAAGAGTCAGTGTTCTTGTACTTAAGTCGCCATTGTGATTTTTGTATTACATTCCGATGCAATTTCTGTGTTTCATCGTCAATAAGAAGGTCCAAGGGATACAGTAAACCTGGAGTGAAGCATCGGAATCTATAACTAGTGTCACAGGAATGGTTCAAAACATAGACAGTTAGAAGAGTCAGTCTTCTTGTACTTAATTCGGCACTGTGACTTTTGGATTTAGTTCCGATGCAATTTCTGTGTTTCATCGTCAATAAGAAGGTCAGAGGGATACAGTAAATCTGAAGTGAAGCATCGGAATCTAAGACTGGTCTCACAGGAAATGTTCAAAACATAGTCAGTAAGAATTGTCAGTCTTCTTGTACTTAAGTCGGCATTGTGCCTTTTCTATTTAATTCCGATGCAATTTCTGTGTTTCGTCGTCAATAAGAAGGTCCAAGGGATACGGTAAACCTGAAGTGAAGCATCGGAATCTGAAACCGGTCACACAGGAAAGGTTCAATACATAGAGAGTAAGAAGAGCCAGTCATCTTGTATTTGAGTCGGCATTGTGCCTTTTGTATTTAATTCCGATGCATTTTCTGTGGTTCATCGTCAATAAGAAGTACAGAGGGATACAGTAAACCTGAACTGAAGCATTGGAATCTAAAACAAGTGTCACAGGAATGATTCAAAACTTAGACAGTAAGAAGAGTCAATCTTCTTGTACTTAAGTCGGCATTGTGCCTTTTGTATTTAATTCCGATCCAATTTCTGTGTTTCATCGTCAATAAGAAGGTCCAAGGGATACAGTAAACCTGAACTGAAGCATCGGTATCTATAACTAGTGTCACAGTAATGGTTCAAATCATAGACAGTATTAAGAGTCAGTCTTCTGGTACTTAAGTCAGCATTGTGAGTTTTGTATTTAATTCCGATGCAATTTCCGTGTTTCATCGTCAATAGGAAGGACCAAGGGATACAGTAAACCTGAATTAAAGCATCGGAATGTACAACTAGTGTCACAGGAATGGTTCAAAACACAGTTATTAAGATGAGTCAGTCTTCTTGTACTTAAGTCGGCATTGTGCCTATTCTATTTAATTCCGATGCAATATCTGTGTTTCATCGTCAATAAGAAGGTAAGAGGGATACAGTAACTCTGAAGTGAAGCATCGGAATCTATAACTAGTGTCACAGGAATGGTTCAAAGCATAGACAGTGATAAGAGTCAGTCTACTTGTACTTAAGTCAGCATTGTGCCTTTTGTATTTAATCCCGATGCAATTTCTGTGTTACATCGTCAATAAGAAGGTCCAAGGATACAGAACACCTGAAGTGAAGCATCGGAATCTATAACTGGTGTCACAGGAATGGTTCAAAAGATAGTCAGTAAGAAGAGTCAGTCTTCTAGTAATTAAGTCAGCATTGTGCCTTTTCTATTTAATTCCGATGCAATTTCTGTGTTTCATCGTCAATAGGAAGGTCAGAGGGATACAATAAACCTGAAGTGTAGCATCGGAATATATAACTAGTGTCACAGAAATGGTCAGTAGGAAGAGTCAGTCTTCTTGTCCTTAAGTCGGCATTGTGCCTTTTGTATTTAATTCCGATGCTATTTCTGTGGTTTCATCGTCAATAACAGGGTCAAAGGGATACAGTAAACCTGAAGTGAAGCATCAGAATCTATAACTAGTGTCACAGAAATGGTTCAAAACATAGACAGTAAGAAGAGTCATTCTACTTGTACTTAAGTCGGCATTGTGCCTTTCGAATTTAATTCCGATGAAATTTCTGTGTTTCATCGTCAATAAGAAGGGCCAAGGGATGCAGTACACCTGAAGTGAAGAATCGGAATCTATAACTAGTGTCACAGGAATGGTTAAAAGCATAGACAGTAAGAAGAGTCAGACTTCTCGTACTTAAGTCGGCATTGTGCCTTTTCTATTTAATTCCGATGCAATTGCTGTGATTCATCGTCAATAAGAAGGTCAGTGGGATACAGTAAGCATGAAGTGAAGCATCGGAATCTATAACTAGTGTCACAGGGGTGGTTCAAAACGTAGACAGTAGGAAGATTCAGCCTTCTTGTTTTTAAGTCGGCATTGTGCCTTTTGTATTTAATTCCGATGCAATTTCTGTGTTTCATCGTCAATACCAGCGTCAGAGGGATACAGTAAACCTGAAGTGAAGCATCAGAATCTATAACTAGTGTCACAGGAATGGTTCAAAACATAGACAGTAAGAAGAGTCATTCTACTTGTACTTAAGTCGGCATTTTGCCTTTTGAATTTAATTCCGATGAAATTTCTGTGTTTCATCGTCAATAAGAAGGGCCAAGGGATGCAGTACACCTGAAGTGAAGAATCGGAATCTATAACTAGTGTCACAGGAATTGTTCAAATCATAGACAGTAAGAAGAGTCAGTCCTCTTGTACTTAAGTCGGCTTGTGCCTTTTCTACTTAATTGCGATGCAATTGCTGTGTTTCATCGTCAATACGAAGGTCAGAGGGATACAGTAAACCTAAAGTGAAGCATCGGAATCTATAACTAGTGTCACAGGAATGGTTCAAAACATAGACAGTAGGAAGAGTCAGCATTCTTGTACTTTAGTCGGCATTGAGCCTTTTGTACTTAATTCCGATGCAATTTCTGTTTTTCATCGTCAATAAGAAGGTCAGAGGGATCCAATAAACCTGAAGTGAAGCATCTGAATCAATAACTAGTGTCACAGGAATGGTTCAAAACATAGACAGTAGGAAGAGTCAGTCTTCTTGTAGTTAAGTCGGCATTGTGCCTTTTCTATTTAATTCCGATGCTATTTCTGTGTTTCCTCGTCAATTAGAAAGTCCAAGGGATACAGTAAACCTGAGGTGAGGAATCGGAATCTATAACTAGTGTCACAGAAATGGTTCAAAACATAGAGAGTAAGAAGAGTCAGTCTTCTTGTACTTAAGACGGATTGTGCCTTTTCTATTTAATTCCGATGCAATTTCTGTTTTTCATCGTCAATAAGAAGGTCAGAGGGATACAGTAAACCTGAAGTGAAGCATCGGAATCTATAAGTGGTGTCACAGGAATGGTTCAAAACATAGTCAGTAGGAAGAGTCAGGGTTCTTGTACTTAAGTCGGCATTGTGCCTTTCGTATTTAATTCCGATGCAATGTCGGTGTTTCATCATCGGTAAGAAGGTCCTAGGGATACAGTAAACCTGAAGTGAAGCATCGGAATCTATAACTAGTGTCACTGGTTCGGTTCAAAGCATAGACAGTAAGAAGAGTCAGTCTTCTTGTACTTAAGTCGGTATGGTGCCTTTTGTATTTAATTTCGATGCAATTTCTGTGCTTCATCGTCAATAAGAAGGTGGAAGGGATACAGTAAACATATTGTGAAGCATCGGAATCTAAGACTGGTCTCACTGGAAATGTTCCAATCATAGTCAGTAAGAAGAGTCAGTCATCTTGTACTTAAGTCAGCATTGTGCCTTTTCTATTTAATTCCGATGCAATTTCTGTGTTTCGTCGTCAATCAGAAGGTCCAAGGGATACAGTAAACCTGAAGTGAAGCATCGGAATCGGAAACCCGTCACACACGAATGTTTCAAAACATAGAGAGTAAGAAGAGCCAGTCATCTTGTACTTGAGTCGGCATTGTGCCTTTTGTATTTAATTCCGATGCAATTTCTGTGTTTCATCGTCAATAAGAAGGTTAGATGGATACAGTAAACCTGAACTGAAGCATCGGAATCTGTAACAAGTGTCACAGGAATGATTCAAAGCATTGACAGTAAGAAGAGTCAATCTTCTTGAACTTAAGTCGGCATTGTGCCTTTTGTATTTAATTCCGATGCAATTTCTGTGTTTCATCGTCAATAAGAAGGTCAAAGGGATACAGTAAACCTAAAGTGAAACATCGGAATCTATAACTAGTGTCACAATTATGGTTCAAAACATAGTTAGTAAGAAGAGTCAGACTTCTTGTACTTAAGTCGGCATTGTGCCTTTTCTATTTAATTCCGATGCAATTTCTGTGTTTTATCGTCAATAAGAAGATCAGAGGGATACAGTCAACCCGAAGTGAAGCATCGGTGTCTATAAGTAGTGTCACAGGGATGGTTCAAAACGTAGACAGTAGGAAGATTCAGTCTTCTTGTACTTAAGTCGGCATTGTGCCTTTTGCATTTAATTCCGATGCAATTTCTGTGATTCATCGTCAATAACAGGGTCAGAGGGATACAATAAACCTGAAGTGAATCATCGGAATCTATAACTAGTGTCACAGGAATTTTTCGAAACATAGACAGTAAGAAGAGTCATTCTACTTGTACTTAAGTCGGCATTGTGCCTTTTGAATTTAATTAAGATGAAATTTCTGTGTTTCATCGTCAATATGAAGGGCCAAGGAATGCAGTACATCTGAAGTGAAGAACCGGAATCTATAACTAGTGTCACAGGAATGATTCAAATCATAGACAGTAAGAAGAGAAAGTCTTCTAGTACTTAAGTCGGCATTGTGCTTTTCTATTTAATTCCGATGCAATTGCTGTGTTTCCTCGTCAGTAAGAATGTCCAAGGGATACAGTAACCCTGAAGAGAAGCACCGGAATCTATAACTAGTGTCACAGGAATGGTTTAAAGCATAGTCAGTAAGAAGAGTCAGTGTTCTTGTACTTAAGTCGCCATTGTGATTTTTGTATTACATTCCGATGCAATTTCTGTGTTTCATCGTCAATAAGAAGATCCAAGGGATACAGTAAACCTGGAGTGAAGCATCGGAATCTATAACTAGTGTCACAGGAATGGTTCAAAACATAGACAGTTAGAAGAGTCAGTCTTCTTGTACTTAATTCGGCACTGTGCCTTTTGGATTTAGTTCCGATGCAATTTCTGTGTTTCATCGTCAATAAGAAGGTCAGAGGGATACAGTAAATCTGAAGTGAAGCATCGGAATCTGTAACTAGTGTCACAGGAATGGTTCAAAGCATAGTCAGTAAGAAGAGTCAGTCTTCTTGTTCTTAAGTCGGCATTGTGCCTTTTGTATTTAATTCAGATGCAATTTCTGTGTTTCATCGTCAATAAGAAGGTCAGAGGGATACAGTAAACCTGAAGAGAAGCATCGGAATCTATAACTAGTGTCACAGGAATGGTTCAATACATAGACAGTAGGAAGAGTCAGTCTTCTTGTACTTAAGTCGGCATTGTGCATTTTCTATTTAATTCCGATGCAATTACTCTGTTTCATCGTCAACAAGAAGGTCCAAGGTACACAGTAAACCTGAAGTGAGCCATCGGAATCTATAACTAGTGTCACAGGATTGGTTCAAAACATAGACAGTAGGAAAAGTCAGTCTTCTTGTACTTAAGTCGGCATTGTGTTTTTTGTATTTAATTCTGATGCAATTTCTGTGTTTCATCATCAATAAGAAGGTCCAAGGGATACAGTAAACCTGAAGTGAGCCATCGGAATCTATAACTAGTGTCACAGGAATGGTTCAAAGCATAGCCATGAGAACAGTCAGTCTTCTTGTACTTAAGTCGGCATTGTGCCTTTTGAATTTAATTCCGATGCAATTTCTGTGCTTCATCGTCAATAAGAAGGTCCAAGGGATACAGTAAACATATAGTGAAGCATCGGAATCTAAGACTGGTCTCACAGGAAATGTTCAAAACATAGTCAGTAAGAATTGTCAGTCTTCTTGTACTTAAGTCGGCATTGTGCCTTTTCTATTTAATTCCGATGCAATTTCTGTGTTTCGTCGTCAATAAGAAGGTCCAAGGGATACGATAAACCTGAAGTGAAGCATCGGAATCTGAAACCGGTCACACAGGAAAGGTTCAATACATAGAGAGTAAGAAGAGCCAGTCATCTTGTATTTGAGTCGGCATTGTGCCTTTTGTATTTAATTCCGATGCATTTTCTGTGTTTCATCGTCAATAAGAAGGTCAGAGGGATACAGTAAATCTGAAGTGAAGCATCGGAATCTGTAACTAGTGTCACAGGAATGGTTCAAAGCATAGTCAGTAAGAAGAGTCAGTCTTCCTGTTCTTAAGTCGGCATTGTGCCTTTTGTATTTAATTCAGATGCAATTTCTGTGTTTCATCGTCAATAAGAAGGTCAGAGGGATACAGTAAATCTGAAGTGAAGCATCGGAATCTATAACTAGTGTCACAGGAATGCTTCAAAACATAGTCAGTAAGAAGAGTCAGTCTTCTTGTTCTTAAGTCGGCATTGTGCCTTTTGTATTTAATTCAGATGCAATTTCTGTGTTTCATCGTCAATAAGAAGGTCCAAGGGATACAGTAAACCTGAAGTAAAGCATCGGAATCTATAACTAGTGTGACAGGAATGGTTCAAATCATAGTTAGTAAGTAGAGTCAGTCTTCTTGTACTTAAGTCGGCATTGTGCCTATTCTATTTAATTCCGATGCAATATCTGTGTTTCATCGTCAATAAGAAGGTCAGAGGGATACAGTAAATCTGAAGTGAAGCATCGGAATCTATAACTAGTGTCACACGAATGGTTCAAAACATAGACAGTAGGAAGAGTCAGTCTTCTTGTACTTGAGTCGGCATTGTGCCTTTTGTATTTAATTCCGATGCAATTTCTGTGTTTCATCGTCAATAAGAAGGTCAGAGGGATACAGTAAACCTGAAGTGAAGCATCGGAATCTATAACTAGTGTCACAGGAATGGTTCAATACATAGACAGTAGTAAGAGTCAGTCTTCTTGTACTTAAGTCGGCAATGTGCCTTTTCTATTTAATTCCGATGCAATTTCTCTGTTTCATCGTCAATAAGAAGGTCCAAGGTACACAGTAAACCTGAAGTGAGCCATCGGAATCTATAACTAGTGTCACAGGATTGGTTCAAAACATAGACAGTAGGAAAAGTCAGTCTTCTTGTACTTAAGTCGGCATTGTGTTTTTTGTATTTAATTCTGATGCAATTTCTGTGTTTCATCATCAATAAGAAGGTCCAAGGGATACAGTAAACCTGAAGTGAGCCATCGGAATCTATAACTAGTGTCACAGGAATGGTTCAAAGCATAGCCATGAGAACAGTCAGTCTTCTTGTACTTAAGTCGGCATTGTGCCTTTTGAATTTAATTCCGATGCAATTTCTGTGCTTCATCGTCAATAAGATGGTCCAAGGGATACAGTAAACATATAGTGAAGCATCGGAATCTAAGACTGGTCTCACAGGAAATGTTCAAAACATAGTCAGTAAGAATTGTCAGTCTTCTTGTACTTAAGTCGGCATTGTGCCTTTTCTATTTAATTCCGATGCAATTTCTGTGTTTCGTCGTCAATAAGAAGGTCCAAGGGATACGGTAAACCTGAAGTGAAGCATCGGAATCTGAAACCGGTCACACAGGAAAGGTTCAATACATAGAGAGTAAGAAGAGCCAGTCATCTTGTATTTGAGTCGGCATTGTGCCTTTTGTATTTAATTCCGATGCATTTTCTGTGGTTCATCGTCAATAAGAAGTACAGAGGGATACAGTAAACCTGAACTGAAGCATTGGAATCTAAAACAAGTGTCACAGGAATGATTCAAAACTTAGACAGTAAGAAGAGTCAATCTTCTTGTACTTAAGTCGGCATTGTGCCTTTTGTATTTAATTCCGATCCAATTTCTGTGTTTCATCGTCAATAAGAAGGTCCAAGGGATACAGTAAACCTAAAGTGAAGCATCGGAATCTATAACTAGTGTCACAGGTATGGTTCAAAACATAGGGAGTAAGAAGAGAAAGTCTTCTTGTACTTATGTCGGCAGTGTGCCTTTTCTATTCAATTCCGATGCAATTTCTGTGTTTTATCGTCAAGAAGAAGATCAGAGGGATACAGTCAACCCGATGTGAAGCATCGGTATCTATAACTAGTGTCACAGTAATGGTTCAAATCATAGACAGTATTAAGAGTCAGTCTTCTGGTACTTAAGTCAGCATTGTGACTTTTGTATTTAATTCCGATGCAATTTCCGTGTTTCATCGTCAATAGGAAGGACCAAGGGATACAGTAAACCTGAATTAAAGCATCGGAATGTACAACTAGTGTCACAGGAATGGTTCAAAACGCAGTTATTAAGATGAGTCAGTCTTCTTGTACTTAAGTCGGCATTGTGCCTATTCTATTTAATTCCGATGCAATATCTGTGTTTCATCGTCAATAAGAAGGTAAGAGGGATACAGTAACTCTGAAGTGAAGCATCGGAATCTATAACTAGTGTCACAGGAATGGTTCAAAGCATAGACAGTGATAAGAGTCAGTCTACTTGTACTTAAGTCAGCATTGTGCCTTTTGTATTTAATCCCGATGCAATTTCTGTGTTACATCGTCAATAAGAAGGTCCAAGGATACAGAACACCTGAAGTGAAGCATCGGAATCTATAACTGGTGTCACAGGAATGGTTCAAAAGATAGTCAGTAAGAAGAGTCAGTCTTCTAGTAATTAAGTCAGCATTGTGCCTTTTCTATTTTATTCCGATGCAATTTCTGTGTTTCATCGTCAATAGGAAGGTCAGAGGGATACAATAAACCTGAAGTGAAGCATCGGAATATATAACTAGTGTCACAGAAATGGTCAGTAGGAAGAGTCAGTCTTCTTGTCCTTAAGTCGGCATTGTGCCTTTTGTATTTAATTCCGATGCTATTTCTGTGGTTTCATCGTCAATAACAGGGTCAAAGGGATACAGTAAACCTGAAGTGAAGCATCAGAATCTATAACTAGTGTCACAGAAATGGTTCAAAACATAGACAGTAAGAAGAGTCATTCTACTTGTACTTAAGTCGGCATTGTGCCTTTCGAATTTAATTCCGATGAAATTTCTGTGTTTCATCGTCAATAAGAAGGGCCAAGGGATGCAGTACACCTGAAGTGAAGAATCGGAATCTATAACTAGTGTCACAGGAATGGTTAAAAGCATAGACAGTAAGAAGAGTCAGACTTCTTGTACTTAAGTCGGCATTGTGCCTTTTCTATTTAATTCCGATGCAATTGCTGTGATTCATCGTCAATAAGAAGGTCAGTGGGATACAGTAAGCATGAAGTGAAGCATCGGAATCTATAACTAGTGTCACAGGGGTGGTTCAAAACGTAGACAGTAGGAAGATTCAGTCTTCTTGTTTTTAAGTCGGCATTGTGCCTTTTGTATTTAATTCCGATGCAATTTCTGTGTTTCATCGTCAATACCAGGGTCAGAGGGATACAGTAAACCTGAAGTGAAGCATCAGAATCTATAACTAGTGTCACAGGAATGGTTCAAAACATAGACAGTAAGAAGAGTCATTCTACTTGTACTTAAGTCGGCATTTTGCCTTTTGAATTTAATTCCGATGAAATTTCTGTGTTTCATCGTCAATAAGAAGGGCCAAGGGATGCAGTACACCTGAAGTGAAGAATCGGAATCTATAACTAGTGTCACAGGAATTGTTCAAATCATAGACAGTAAGAAGAGTCAGTCCTCTTCTACTTAAGTCGGCTTGTGCCTTTTCTACTTAATTGCGATTCAATTGCTGTGTTTCATCGTCAATACGAAGGTCAGAGGGATACAGTAAACCTAAAGTGAAGCATCGGAATCTATAACTAGTGTCACAGGAATGGTTCAAAACATAGACAGTAGGAAGAGTCAGCATTCTTGTACTTTAGTCGGCATTGTGCCTTTTGTACTTAATTCCGATGCAATTTCTGTTTTTCATCGTCAATAAGAAGGTCAGAGGGATCCAATAAACCTGAAGTGAAGCATCTGAATCAATAACTAGTGTCACAGGAATGGTTCAAAACATAGACAGTAGGAAGAGTCAGTCTTCTTGTAGTTAAGTCGGCATTGTGCCTTTTCTATTTAATTCCGATGCTATTTCTGTGTTTCCTCGTCAATTAGAAAGTCCAAGGGATACAGTAAACCTGAGGTGAGGAATCGGAACCTATAACTAATGTCACAGAAATGGTTCAAAACATAGTCAGTAGGAAGAGTCAGGGTTCTTGTACTTAAGTCGGCATTGTGCCTTTCGTATTTAATTCCGATGCAATGTCGGTGTTTCATCATCGGTAAGAAGGTCCAAGGGATACAGTAAACCTGAAGTGAAGCATCGGAATCTATAACTAGTGTCACTGGTTCGGTTCAAAGCATAGACAGTAAGAAGAGTCAGTCTTCTTGTACTTAAGTCGGTATGGTGCCTTTTGTATTTAATTTCGATGCAATTTCTGTGCTTCATCGTCAATAAGAAGGTGGAAGGGATACAGTAAACATATTGTGAAGCATCGGAATCTAAGACTGGTCTCACTGGAAATGTTCCAATCATAGTCAGTAAGAAGAGTCAGTCATCTTGTACTTAAGTCAGCATTGTGCCTTTTCTATTTAATTCCGATGCAATTTCCGTGTTTCGTCGTCAATCAGAAGGTCCAAGGGATACAGTAAACCTGAAGTGAAGCATCGGAATCGGAAACCCGTCACACACGAATGGTTCAAAACATAGAGAGTAAGAAGAGCCAGTCATCTTGTACTTGAGTCGGCATTGTGCCTTTTGTATTTAATTCCGATGCAATTTCTGTGTTTCATCGTCAATAAGAAGGTTAGATGGATACAGTAAACCTGAACTGAAGCATCGGAATCTGTAACAAGTGTCACAGGAATGATTCAAAGCATTGACAGTAAGAAGAGTCAATCTTCTTGAACTTAAGTCGGCATTGTGCCTTTTGTATTTAATTCCGATGCAATTTCTGTGTTTCATCGTCAATAAGAAGGTCAAAGGGATACAGTAAACCTAAAGTGAAACATCGGAATCTATAACTAGTGTCACAATTATGGTTCAAAACATAGTTAGTAAGAAGAGTCAGACTTCTTGTACTTAAGTCGGCATTGTGCCTTTTCTATTTAATTCCGATGCAATTTCTGTGTTTTATCGTCAATAAGAAGATCAGAGGGATACAGTCAACCCGAAGTGAAGCATCGGTGTCTATAAGTAGTGTCACAGGGATGGTTCAAAACGTAGACAGTAGGAAGATTCAGTCTTCTTGTACTTAAGTCGGCATTGTGCCTTTTGCATTTAATTCCGATGCAATTTCTGTGATTCATCGTCAATAACAGGGTCAGAGGGATACAATAAACCTGAAGTGAATCATCGGAATCTATAACTAGTGTCACAGGAATTTTTCGAAACATAGACAGTAAGAAGAGTCATTCTACTTGTACTTAAGTCGGCATTGTGCCTTTTGAATTTAATTAAGATGAAATTTCTGTGTTTCATCGTCAATAAGAAGGGCCAAGGAATGCAGTACATCTGAAGTGAAGAACCGGAATCTATAACTAGTGTCACAGGAATGATTCAAATCATAGACAGTAAGAAGATAAAGTCTTCTAGTACTTAAGTCGGCATTGTGCTTTTCTATTTAATTCCGATGCAATTGCTGTGTTTCCTCGTCAGTAAGAATGTCCAAGGGATACAGTAACCCTGAAGTGAAGCACCGGAATCTATAACTAGTGTCACAGGAATGGTTTAAAGCTTAGTCAGTAAGAAGAGTCAGTGTTCTTGTACTTAAGTCGCCATTGTGATTTTTGTATTACATTCCGATGCAATTTCTGTGTTTCATCGTCAATAAGAAGGTCCAAGGGATACAGTAAACCTGGAGTGAAGCATCGGAATCTATAACTAGTGTCACAGGAATGGTTCAAAACATAGACAGTTAGAAGAGTCAGTCTTCTTGTACTTAATTCGGCACTGTGCCTTTTGGATTTAGTTCCGATGCAATTTCTGTGTTTCATCGTCAATAAGAAGGTCAGAGGGATACAGTAAATCTGAAGTGAAGCATCGGAATCTGTAACTAGTGTCACAGGAATGGTTCAAAGCATAGTCAGTAAGAAGAGTCAGTCTTCTTGTTCTTAAGTCGGCATTGTGCCTTTTGTATTTAATTCAGATGCAATTTCTGTGTTTCATCGTCAATAAGAAGGTCAGAGGGATACAGTAAACCTGAAGAGAAGCATCGGAATCTATAACTAGTGTCACAGGAATGGTTCAATACATAGACAGTAGGAAGAGTCAGTCTTCTTGTACTTAAGTCGGCATTGTGCATTTTCTATTTAATTCCGATGCAATTTCTCTGTTTCATCGTCAATAAGAAGGTCCAAGGTACACAGTAAACCTGAAGTGAGCCATCGGAATCTATAACTAGTGTCACAGGATTGGTTCAAAACATAGACAGTAGGAAAAGTCAGTCTTCTTGTACTTAAGTCGGCATTGTGTTTTTTGTATTTAATTCTGATGCAATTTCTGTGTTTCATCATCAATTAGAAGGTCCAAGGGATACAGTAAACCTGAAGTGAGCCATCGGAATCTATAACTAGTGTCACAGGAATGGTTCAAAGCATAGCCATGAGAACAGTCAGTCTTCTTGTACTTAAGTCGGCATTGTGCCTTTTGAATTTAATTCCGATGCAATTTCTGTGCTTCATCGTCAATAAGAAGGTCCAAGGGATACAGTAAACATATAGTGAAGCATCGGAATCTAAGACTGGTCTCACAGGAAATGTTCAAAACATAGTCAGTAAGAATTGTCAGTCTTCTTGTACTTAAGTCGGCATTGTGCCTTTTCTATTTAATTCCGATGCAATTTCTGTGTTTCGTCGTCAATAAGAAGGTCCAAGGGATACGGTAAACCTGAAGTGAAGCATCGGAATCTGAAACCGGTCACACAGGAAAGGTTCAATACATAGAGAGTAAGAAGGGCCAGTCATCTTGTATTTGAGTCGGCATTGTGCCTTTTGTATTTAATTCCGATGCATTTTCTGTGGTTCATCGTCAATAAGAAGTACAGAGGGATACAGTAAACCTGAACTGAAGCATTGGAATCTATAACAAGTGTCACAGGAATGATTCAAAACTTAGACAGTAAGAAGAGTCAATCTTCTTGTACTTAAGTCGGCATTGTGCCTTTTGTATTTAATTCCGATCCAATTTCTGTGTTTCATCGTCGATAAGAAGGTCCAAGGGATACAGTAAACCGAAAGTGAAGCATCGGAATCTATAACTAGTGTCACAGGTATGGTTCAAAACATAGTCAGTAAGAAGAGAAAGTCTTCTTGTACTTATGTCGGCAGTGTGCCTTTTCTATTCAATTCCGATGCAATTTCTGTGTTTTATCGTCAATAAGAAGATCAGAGGGATACAGTCAACCCGATGTGAAGCATCGGTAACTATAATTAGTGTCACAGTAATGGTTCAAAACATAGACAGTATTAAGAGTCAGTCTTCTGGTACTTAAGTCAGCATTGTGCCTTTTGTATTTAATTCCGATGCAATTTCCGTGTTTCATCGTCAATAGGAAGGACCAAGGGATACAGTAAACCTGAATTAAAGCATCGGAATGTACAACTAGTGTCACAGGAATGGTTCAAAACACAGTTAATAAGAAGAGTCAGTCTTCTTGTACTTAAGTCGGCATTGTGCCTATTCCATTTAATTCCGATGCAATATCTGTGTTTCATCGTCAATAAGAAGGTCAGAAGAGTACACTAAATATGAAGTGAAGCATCGGAATCTATAATTAGTGTCACAGGGATGGTTCAAAACATAGACATTATTAAGAGTCAGTTTTCTGGTACTTAAGTCGGCATTGTGCTTTTCGTATTTAATTCCGATGCAATTTCTGTGTTTCATCGTCAATAAGAAGGTAAGAGGGATACAGTAACTCTCAAGTGAAGCATCGGAATCTATAACTAGTGTCACAGGAATGGTTCAAAGCATAGACAGTGATAAGAGTCAGTCTACTTGTACTTAAGTCGACATTGTGCCTTTTGTATTTAATCCCGATGCAATTTCTGTGTTACATCGTCAATAAGAAGGTCCAAGGATACAGAACACCTGAAGTGAAGCATCGGAATCTATGACTGGTGTCACAGGAATGGTTCAAAAGATAGTCAGTAAGAAGAGTCAGTCTTCTAGTAATTAAGTCAGCATTGTGCCTTTTCTATTTAATTCCGATGCAATTTCTGAGTTTCATCGTCAATAGGAAGGTCAGAGGGATACAGTAAACCTGAAGTAAAGCATCGGAATCTATAACTAGTGTCACAGGAATGGTTCAAAAAATAGACAGTAGGAAGAGTCAGTCATCTTGTACTTGAGTCGGCATTGTGCCTTTTGTATTTAATTCCGATGCAATTTCTGTGTTTCATCGTCAATACGAAGGTCAGAGGGATACAGTAAACCTGAAGTGAAGCATCGGAATCTATAACTAGTGTCACAGGAATGGTTCAAAGCATAGCCATGAGAAAAGTCAGTCTTCTTGTACTTAAGTCGGCCTGGTGCCTTTTGTATTTAATTCCGATGCAATTTCTGTATTTCATCGTCAATAAGAAGGTCCAAGGGATCTAGTAAACCTGAAGTAAAGCATCGGAATCTATAACTAGTGTCACAGGGATGGTTCAAAACATAGACAGTATTAAGAGTCAGTCTTCTGGTACTTAAGTCGGCATTGTGCCTTTTGTATTTAATTCCGATGCAATTTCTGTGTTTCATCGTCAATAGGAAGGTCAGAGGGATACAGTAAACCTGAAGTGAAGCATCGGAATCTATAACTAGTGTCACAGGAATGATTCAAAACATAGACAGTGGGAAGAGTCAGTCTTCTTGTACTTGAGTCGGCATTGTGCCTTTTGTATTTAATTCCGATGCAATTTCTGTGTTTCATCGTCTATAAGAAGGTCAGAGGGATACAGTGAACCTGAAGTGAAGCATAGGAATCTATAACTAGTGTCACAGGAATGGTTCAATACATAGACAGTAGGGAGAAACAGTCCTCTTGTACTTAAGTGGGCATTGTGCCTTTTCTACTTAATTCCGACGCAATTTCTCTGTTTCATCGTCAATGAGAAGGTCCAAGGGACACAGTAAACCTGAAGTGAGGCATCAGAATCTATAACTAGTGTCACAGGAATGGTTCAAAACAGAGACAGTAGGAATAGTCAGTCTTCTTGTACTTAAGTCGGCATAGTGTTTTTTGTATTTAATTCCGATGCAATTTCTGTGTTTCATCATCAATATGAAGGTCCAAGGGATACAGTAAAACCTGAAGTGAGCCATCGGAATCTATAACTAGTGTCGGAGGAATGGTTCAAAGCATGGCCATGAGAAGAGTCAGTCTTCTGGTACTTACGTCGGCATGGTTCCTTTTGTATTTAATGCCGATGCAATTTCTGTGCTTCATCGTCAATAAGAAGGTCCAAGGGATACAGTAAACATATAGTGAACCATCGGAATCTAAGACTGGTCACACAGGAAATGTTCAAACATAGTCAGTAAGAAGAGTCAGTCTTCTTGTACTTAAGACGGCATTGTGCCATTTCTATTTAATTCCGATGCAATTTCTGTGTTTTATCGTCAATAAGAAGATCAGAGGGATACAGTCAACCCGAAGTGAAGCATCGGTATCTATAACTAGTGTCACAGGGATGGTTCAAAACGTAGACAGTAGGAAGATTCAGTCTTCTTGTACTTAAGTCGGCATTGTGCCTTTTGTATTTAATTCCTATGCAATTTCTGTGTTTCATCGTCAATAACAGGGTCAGAGGGATACAGTAAACCTGAAGTGAATCATCATAATCTATAACTAGTGTCACAGGAATGGTTCAAAACATAGACAGTAAGAAGAGTCATTCTACTTGTACTTAAGCCGGCATTGTGCCTTTTGAATTTAACTCCGATGAAATTTCTGTGTTTCATCGTCAATAAGAAGGGGCAAGGGATGCAGTACAACTGAAGTGAAGAATCGGAATCTATAACTAGTGTCACAGGAATGGTTCTAATCATAGAGAGTAAGAAGAGTCAGTCTTCTTGTACTTAAGTCGGCATTGTGCCTTTTCTATTTAATTCCGATGCAATTGCAGTGTTTCATCGTCCATAAGAAGGTCAGAGGGA
This sequence comes from Schistocerca americana, assembly GCF_021461395.2. Lineage (NCBI taxonomy): Eukaryota > Metazoa > Arthropoda > Insecta > Orthoptera > Acrididae > Schistocerca > Schistocerca americana. The sequence goes on along the minus strand of NC_060121.1, from coordinate 23,865,486 downwards.
TACAGTAAATCCGAAGTGAAGCATCGGAATCAATAACTAGTGTCACAGGAATGGTTCAAAACATAGACAGTAGGAAGAGTCAGTCTTCTTGTACTTAAGTCGGCATTGTGCCTTTTCCATTTAATTCCGATGCTATTTCTGTTTTTCCTCGTCAATAAGAAGGTCCAAGGAATACAGTAAACCTGAAGTGAGGAATCGGAATCTATAACTAGTGTCACAGAAATGGTTCAAAACATAGAGAGTAGGAAGAGTCAGTCTTCTTTTACTTAAGTCGGCATTGTGTCTTTTCTATTTAATTCTGATGCAATTTCGGTGTTTCATCATCAATTAAAAGGTCAGAGGGATACAGTAAACCATAAGTGAAGCATCTGAGTCTATAACTAGTGTCACAGGAATAGTTCAAAGCATAGTCAGTACGAAGTGTCAGTCTTCTTGTACTTAAGTCGGCATTATGCCTTTTCTGTTTAATCGTCAATAAGAAGGTCAGAGGGATACAGCAAACCTCAAGTGAGGCATCGGAATCTATAACTAGTGTCACAGGAATGGTTCAAATCATAGTCAGTAGGAAGAGTCAGTCTTTTTGTACTTAATTCGGCATTGTGTTTTTTGTATTTAATTCCGATGCAATTTCTGTGTTTCATCATCAATAAGAAGGTCCAAGGGATGCAGTAAACCTGAAGTGAGCCATCGGAATCTGTAACTAGTGTCACAGGAATGGTTCTAAGCATAGTCATGAGAAGAGTCAGTCTCCTTGTACTTAAGTCGGCATGGTGCCTTTTGTATTTAATTCCGATGCAATTTCTATGCTTCATCGTCAATAAGAAGGTGTAAGGTATACAGTAAAAATATAGTGAAGCATCTGAATCTAAGACTGGTCTCACTGGAAATGTTCAAATCATAGTCAGTAAGAAGAGTCAGTCATCTTGTACTTAGGTCAGCATTGTGCCTTTTCTATTTAATTCCGATGCAATTTCTGTGTTTCGCCATCAATAAGAAGGTCCAAGGGATACAGTAAACCTGAAGTGAAGCATCGGAATCTATAACTAGTGTCACATGAATGGTTCAAAACATAGACAGTATGAAAAGTCAGTCTTCCTGTACTTAATTCGGCATTGTACCTTGTCTATTTAATTCCGATGCAATTTCTCTGTTTCATCGTCAATAAGAAGGTCCAAGGGATACAGTAAACCTGAAGTGAGGCATCGGAATCTACAACAAGTGTCACAGGAATGATTCAAAACATAGACAGTAAGACGAGTCAATCTTCTTGTACTTAAGTCAGCATTGTGCCATTTCTACTTAATTCCGATGCAATTTCTGTGTTTCATCGTCAATAAGAAGGTCCAAAGGATACAGTAAACCTAAAGTGAAGCATCGGAATCTATAACTAGTGTCACAGGTGTGGTTCAAAACATACTCTGTAAGAAGAGTCAGTCTTCTTGTACTTAAGTCGGCATTGTGCCTTTTCTATTTAATTCCGATGCAATTTCTGTGTTTTATCGTCAATAAGAAGATCAGAGGGATACAGTCAACCCGAAGTGAAGCATCGGTATCTATAACTAGTCTCACAGGGATGGTTCAAAACGAAGACAGTAGGATGATTCAGTCTTCTTAAACTTAAGTCGGCATTGTGCCTTTTGTATTTAATTCCGATGCAATTTCTGTGTTTCATCGTCAATAACAGGGTCAGAGGGATACAGTAAACTTGAAGTGAAGCATCAGAATCTACAACTAGTGTCACAGGAATGGTACAAAACATAGACAGTAAGAAGAGTCATTCTACTTGTACTTAAGTCGGCATTGTGCCTTTTGAATTTAATTCCGACGAAATTTCTGTGTTTCTTCGTCAATAAGAAGGGCCAAGGGATGCAGTACACCTGAAGTGAAGAATCGGAATCTATAACTAGTGTCACAGGAATGGTTCAAATCATAGACAGTAAGAAGAGTCAGTCTACTTGTACTTAAGTCGGCATTGTGCCGTTTCTATTTAATTCCGATGCAATTGCTGTGTTTCATCGTCAATAAGACGGTCAGAGGGATACGGTAAACCTGAAGTGAAGCATCGGAATCTATAACTAGTGACACAGGAATGGTTCAAAACAAAGACAGTAGGAAGAGTCAGTCTTCTTGTACTTGAGTCGGCATTGTGCCTTTTGTATTTATTTCCGATGCAATTTCTGTTTTTCATCGTCAATAAGAAGGTCAGAGGGATACAGTAAACCTGAAGTGAAGCATCGGAATCAATAACTAGTGTCACAGGAATGTTTCAAAACATAGACAGTAGGAAGAGTCAGTCTTCTTGTACTTAAGTCGGCTTTGTGCCTTTTCTATTTAATTCCGATGCTATTTCTGTGTTTCCTCGTCAATAAGAAGGTCCAAGGGATACAGTAAACCTGAAGTGAGGAATCGGAATGTATAATTAGTGTCACAGAAATGGTGCAAGGCATAGAGAGTAAGAAAAGTCAGTCTTCTTGGACTGAAGTCGGCATTGTGCCTTTTCGGTTTAATTCCGATGCAATTTCTGTTTTTAATCGTCAATAAGAAGGTCAGAGGGATACATTAAACCTGAAGTGAAGCATCGGAATCTATAACTAGTGTCACAGGAATGGTTCAAAACATAGACAGTAGGAAGAGTCAGTCATCTTGTACTTAAGTCGGCATTGTGCCTTTTCGGTTTAATTCCGATGCAATTTCTGTTTTTAATCGTCAATAAGAAGGTCAGAGGGATACAGTAAACCTGAAGTGAAGCATCGGTATCTATAACTAGTGTCACAGGAATGGTTCAAAACGTAGACAGTAGGAAGAGTCAGTCTTCTTGTACTTCAGTCGGCATTGTGCCTTTTGTATTTAATTCCGATGCAATTTCTGTGTTTCATCGTCAATAACAGGGTCAGAGGGATACAGTAAACCTGAAGTGAATCATCATAATTTATAACTAGTGTCACAGGAATGGTTCAAAACATAGACAGTAAGAAGAGTCATTCTACTTGTACTTAAGCCGGCATTGTGCCTTTTGAATTTAACTCCGATGAAATTTCTGTGTTTCATCGTCAATAAGAAGGGGCAAGGGATGCAGTACAACTGAAGTGAAGAATCGGAATCTATAACTAGTGTCACAGGAATGGTTCTAATCATAGACAGTAAGAAGAGTCAGTCTTGTTGTACTTAAGTCGGCATTGTGCCTTTTCTATTTAATTCCGATGCAATTGCAGTGTTTCATCGTCCATAAGAAGGTCAGAGGGATACAGTAAACCTGAAGTGAAGCATCGGAATCTATAACTAGTGTCACAGGAATGGTTCAAAACGTAGACAGTAGGAAGAGTCAGTCTTCTTGTACTTTAGTCGGCATTGTGCCTTTTGTATTTAATTCCGATGCAATTTCTGTTTTTCATCGTCAATAAGAAGGTCAGAGGGATACAGTAAATCCGAAGTGAAGCATCGGAATCAATAACTAGTGTCACAGGAATGGTTCAAAACATAGACAGTAGAAAGAGTCCGTCTTCTTGTACTTAAGTCGGCATTGTGCCTTTTCCATTTAATTCCGATGCTATTTCTGTTTTTCCTCGTCAATAAGAAGGTCCAAGGAATACAGTAAACCTGAAGTAAGGAATCGGAATCTATAACTAGTGTCACAGAAATGGTTCAAAACATAGAGAGTAGGAAGAGTCAGTCTTCTTTTACTTAAGTCGGCATTGTGTCTTTTCTATTTAATTCTGATGCAATTTAGGTGTTTCATCATCAATTAAAAGGTCAGAGGGATACAGTAAACCATAAGTGAAGCATCTGAGTCTATAACTAGTGTCACAGGAATAGTTCAAAGCATAGTCAGTACGAAGTGTCAGTCTTCTTGTACTTAAGTCGGCATTATGCCTTTTCTGTTTAATTCCGATGCAATATCTGTGTTTCGTCGTCAATAAGAAGGTCAGAGGGATACAATAAAACTGAAGTGAAGCATCGGAATCTAACACCGGGCTCACAGGAAAGGTTCATAACATAGAGAGTTAGAAGAGCCAGTCATCTTGTATTTGCGTCGGCATTGTGCCTTTTCTATTTAATTCCGATGCAAGTTCTGTGTTTCATCGTCAATAAGAAGGTCAGAGGGATACAGTAAACCTGAAGTGAAGAATCGGAATCTATAACTAGTGTCACAGGAATGGTTCAAAACATAGACAGTAAGAAGAGTCGGTCTGCTTGTACTTAAGTCGGCATTGTGCCTTTTGTCTTTAATTCCGATGCAATTTCTGTGTTTCATCGTCAATACGAAGGTCCAAGGGATGCAGTACACCTGAAGTTAAGCATCGGAATCTATAACTAGTGTCACAGGAATGGTTCAAAACATATACAGTAAGAAGAGTCAGTCTTCTTGAACTTATGTCGGCATTGTGCCTTTTCTACTTATTTCCGTTGTAATTTCTTAGTTTCATCGTCCATAAGAAGGTGAGAGGGATACAGTAAACCTGAAGTGAAGCATCGGAATCTATATGTGGTGTCACAGGAATGGTTCAAAACATAGTCAGTAGGAAGAGTCAGTGTTCTTGTACTTAAGTCGGCATTGTGCATTTCGTATTTAATTCCGATGCAATGTCGGTGTTTCATCATCGGTAAGAAGGTCCAAGGGATACAGTAAACCTGAAGTGAAGCATCGAAATCTATAACTAGTGTCACTGGTTCGGTTCATAACATAGACAGTAAGAAGAGTCAGTCTTCTTGTACTTAAGTCGGCATTGTGCCTTTTCTATTTAATTGCGATGCAATTTCTGTGTTTCATCATCAATAAGAAGGTCAGGGGTATACAGTAAACCTGAAGTGAAGCATCGGAATCTATAACTAGTGTCACAGGAATGGTTCAAAACATAGTCAGTAAGAAGAGTCAGTGTTCTTGTACTTAAGTCGCCATTGTGATTTTTGTATTACATTCCGATGCAATTTCTGTGTTTCATCGTCAATAAGAAGGTCCAAGGGATACAGTAAACCTGGAGTGAAGCATCGGAATCTATAACTAGTGTCACAGGAATGGTTCAAAACATAGACAGTTAGAAGAGTCAGTCTTCTTGTACTTAATTCGGCACTGTGCCTTTTGGATTTAGTTCCGATGCAATTTCTGTGTTTCATCGTCAATAAGAAGGTCAGAGGGATACAGTAAATCTGAAGTGAAGCATCGGAATCTGTAACTAGTGTCACAGGAATGGTTCAAAGCATAGTCAGTAAGAAGAGTCAGTCTTCTTGTTCTTAAGTCGGCATTGTGCCTTTTGTATTTAATTCAGATGCAATTTCTGTGTTTCATCGTCAATAAGAAGGTCAGAGGGATACAGTAAACCTGAAGAGAAGCATCGGAATCTATAACTAGTGTCACAGGAATGGTTCAATTCATAGACAGTAGGAAGAGTCAGTCTTCTTGTACTTAAGTCGGCATTGTGCATTTTCTATTTAATTCCGATGCAATTTCTCTGTTTCATCGTCAATAAGAAGGTCCAAGGTACACAGTAAACCTGAAGTGAGCCATCGGAATCTATAACTAGTGTCACAGGATTGGTTCAAAACATAGACAGTAGGAAAATTCAGTCTTCTTGTACTTAAGTCGGCATTGTGTTTTTTGTATTTAATTCTGATGCAATTTCTGTGTTTCATCATCAATAAGAAGGTCCAAGGGATACAGTAAACCTGAAGTGAGCCATCGGAACCTATAACTAGTGTCACAGGAATGGTTCAAAGCATAGCCATGAGAACAGTCAGTCTTCTTGTACTTAAGTCGGCATTGTGCCTTTTGAATTTAATTCCGATGCAATTTCTGTGCTTCATCGTCAATAAGGAGGTCCAAGGGATACAGTAAACATATAGTGAAGCATCGGAATCTAAGACTGGTCTCACAGGAAATGTTCAAAACATAGTCAGTAAGAATTGTCAGTCTTCTTGTACTTAAGTCGGCATTGTGCCTTTTCTATTTAATTCCGATGCAATTTTTGTGTTTCGTCGTCAATAAGAAGGTCCAAGGGATACGGTAAACCTGAAGTGAAGCATCGGAATCTGAAACCGGTCACACAGGAAAGGTTCAATACATAGAGAGTAAGAAGAGCCAGTCATCTTGTATTTGAGTCGGCATTGTGCCTTTTGTATTTAATTCCGATGCATTTTCTGTGGTTCATCGTCAATAAGAAGTACAGAGGGATACAGTAAACCTGAACTGAAGCATTGGAATCTATAACAAGTGTCACAGGAATGATTCAAAACTTAGACAGTAAGAAGAGTCAATCTTCTTGTACTTAAGTTGGCATTGTGCCTTTTGTATTTAATTCCGATCCAATTTCTGTGTTTCATCGTCGATAAGAAGGTCCAAGGGATACAGTAAACCGAAAGTGAAGCATCGGAATCTATAACTAGTGTCACAGGTATGGTTCAAAACATAGTCAGTAAGAAGAGAAAGTCTTCTTGTACTTATGTCGGCAGTGTGCCTTTTCTATTCAATTCCGATGCAATTTCTGTGTTTTATCGTCAATAAGAAGATCAGAGGGATACAGTCAACCCGATGTGAAGCATCGGTAACTATAATTAGTGTCACAGTAATGGTTCAAAACATAGACAGTATTAAGAGTCAGTCTTCTGGTACTTAAGTCAGCATTGTGCCTTTTGTATTTAATTCCGATGCAATTTCCGTGTTTCATCGTCAATAGGAAGGACCAAGGGATACAGTAAACCTGAATTAAAGCATCGGAATGTACAACTAGTGTCACAGGAATGGTTCAAAACACAGTTAATAAGAAGAGTCAGTCTTCTTGTACTTAAGTCGGCATTGTGCCTATTCCATTTAATTCCGATGCAATATCTGTGTTTCATCGTCAATAAGAAGGTCAGAAGAGTACACTAAATATGAAGTGAAGCATCGGAATCTATAATTAGTGTCACAGGGATGGTTCAAAACATAGACATTATTAAGAGTCAGTTTTCTGGTACTTAAGTCGGCATTGTGCTTTTCGTATTTAATTCCGATGCAATTTCTGTGTTTCATCGTCAATAAGAAGGTAAGAGGGATACAGTAACTCTCAAGTGAAGCATCGGAATCTATAACTAGTGTCACAGGAATGGTTCAAAGCATAGACAGTGATAAGAGTCAGTCTACTTGTACTTAAGTCGACATTGTGCCTTTTGTATTTAATCCCGATGCAATTTCTGTGTTACATCGTCAATAAGAAGGTCCAAGGATACAGAACACCTGAAGTGAAGCATCGGAATCTATGACTGGTGTCACAGGAATGGTTCAAAAGATAGTCAGTAAGAAGAGTCAGTCTTCTAGTAATTAAGTCAGCATTGTGCCTTTTCTATTTAATTCCGATGCAATTTCTGTGTTTCATCGTCAATAGGAAGGTCAGAGGGATACAGTAAACCTGAAGTAAAGCATCGGAATCTATAACTAGTGTCACAGGAATGGTTCAAAAAATAGACAGTAGGAAGTGTCAGTCATCTTGTACTTGAGTCGGCATTGTGCCTTTTGTATTTAATTCCGATGCAATTTCTGTGTTTCATCGTCAATACGAAGGTCAGAGGGATACAGTAAACCTGAAGTGAAGCATCGGAATCTATAACTAGTGTCACAGGAATGGTTCAAAGCATAGCCATGAGAAAAGTCAGTCTTCTTGTACTTAAGTCGGCCTGGTGCCTTTTGTATTTAATTCCGATGCAATTTCTGTATTTCATCGTCAATAAGAAGGTCCAAGGGATCTAGTAAACCTGAAGTAAAGCATCGGAATCTATAACTAGTGTCACAGGGATGGTTCAAAACATAGACAGTATTAAGAGTCAGTCTTCTGGTACTTAAGTCGGCATTGTGCCTTTTGTATTTAATTCCGATGCAATTTCTGTGTTTCATTGTCAATAGGAAGGTCAGAGGGATACAGTAAACCTGAAGTGAAGCATCGGAATCTATAACTAGTGTCACAGGAATGATTCAAAACATAGACAGTGGGAAGAGTCAGTCTTCTTGTACTTGAGTCGGCATTGTGCCTTTTGTATTTAATTCCGATGCAATTTCTGTGTTTCATCGTCTATAAGAAGGTCAGAGGGATACAGTGAACCTGAAGTGAAGATTAGGAATCTATAACTAGTGTCACAGGAATGGTTCAATACATAGACAGTAGGGAGAAACAGTCCTCTTGTACTTAAGTGGGCATTGTGCCTTTTCTACTTAATTCCGACGCAATTTCTCTGTTTCATCGTCAATGAGAAGGTCCAAGGGACACAGTAAACCTGAAGTGAGGCATCAGAATCTATAACTAGTGTCACAGGAATGGTTCAAAACAGAGACAGTAGGAATAGTCAGTCTTCTTGTACTTAAGTCGGCATAGTGTTTTTTGTATTTAATTCCGATGCAATTTCTGTGTTTCATCATCAATATGAAGGTCCAAGGGATACAGTAAAACCTGAAGTGAGCCATCGGAATCTATAACTAGTGTCGGAGGAATGGTTCAAAGCATGGCCATGAGAAGAGTCAGTCTTCTGGTACTTACGTCGGCATGGTTCCTTTTGTATTTAATGCCGATGCAATTTCTGTGCTTCATCGTCAATAAGAAGGTCCAAGGGATACAGTAAACATATAGTGAACCATCGGAATCTAAGACTGGTCACACAGGAAATGTTCAAACATAGTCAGTAAGAAGAGTCAGTCTTCTTGTACTTAAGACGGCATTGTGCCATTTCTATTTAATTCCGATGCAATTTCTGTGTTTTATCGTCAATAAGAAGATCAGAGGGATACAGTCAACCCGAAGTGAAGCATCGGTATCTATAACTAGTGTCACAGGGATGGTTCAAAACGTAGACAGTAGGAAGATTCAGTCTTCTTGTACTTAAGTCGGCATTGTGCCTTTTGTATTTAATTCCTATGCAATTTCTGTGTTTCATCGTCAATAACAGGGTCAGAGGGATACAGTAAACCTGAAGTGAATCATCATAATCTATAACTAGTGTCACAGGAATGGTTCAAAATATAGACAGTAAGAAGAGTCATTCTACTTGTACTTAAGCCGGCATTGTGCCTTTTGAATTTAACTCCGATGAAATTTCTGCGTTTCATCGTCAATAAGAAGGGGCAAGGGATGCAGTACAACTGAAGTGAAGAATCGGAATCTATAACTAGTGTCACAGGAATGGTTCTAATCATAGAGAGTAAGAAGAGTCAGTCTTCTTGTACTTAAGTCGGCATTGTGCCTTTTCTATTTAATTCCGATGCAATTGCAGTGTTTCATCGTCCATAAGAAGGTCAGAGGGATACAGTAAATCCGAAGTGAAGCATCGGAATCAATAACTAGTGTCACAGGAATGGTTCAAAACATAGACAGTAGGAAGAGTCAGTCTTCTTGTACTTAAGTCGGCATTGTGCCTTTTCCATTTAATTCCGATGCTATTTCTGTTTTTCCTCGTCAATAAGAAGGTCCAAGGAATACAGTAAACCTGAAGTGAGGAATCGGAATCTATAACTAGTGTCACAGAAATGGTTCAAAACATAGAGAGTAGGAAGAGTCAGTCTTCTTTTACTTAAGTCGGCATTGTGTCTTTTCTATTTAATTCTGATGCAATTTCGGTGTTTCATCATCAATTAAAAGGTCAGAGGGATACAGTAAACCATAAGTGAAGCATCTGAGTCTATAACTAGTGTCACAGGAATAGTTCAAAGCATAGTCAGTACGAAGTGTCAGTCTTCTTGTACTTAAGTCGGCATTATGCCTTTTCTGTTTAATCGTCAATAAGAAGGTCAGAGGGATACAGCAAACCTCAAGTGAGGCATCGGAATCTATAACTAGTGTCACAGGAATGGTTCAAATCATAGTCAGTAGGAAGAGTCAGTCTTTTTGTACTTAATTCGGCATTGTGTTTTTTGTATTTAATTCCGATGCAATTTCTGTGTTTCATCATCAATAAGAAGGTCCAAGGGATGCAGTAAACCTGAAGTGAGCCATCGGAATCTGTAACTAGTGTCACAGGAATGGTTCTAAGCATAGTCATGAGAAGAGTCAGTCTCCTTGTACTTAAGTCGGCATGGTGCCTTTTGTATTTAATTCCGATGCAATTTCTATGCTTCATCGTCAATAAGAAGGTGTAAGGTATACAGTAAAAATATAGTGAAGCATCTGAATCTAAGACTGGTCTCACTGGAAATGTTCAAATCATAGTCAGTAAGAAGAGTCAGTCATCTTGTACTTAGGTCAGCATTGTGCCATTTCTATTTAATTCCGATGCAATTTCTGTGTTTCGCCATCAATAAGAAGGTCCAAGGGATACAGTAAACCTGAAGTGAAGCATCGGAATCTATAACTAGTGTCACATGAATGGTTCAAAACATAGACAGTAAGACGAGTCAATCTTCTTGTACTTAAGTCCGCATTGTGCCATTTCTACTTAATTCCGATGCAATTTCTGTGTTTCATCGTCAATAAGAAGGTCCAAAGGATACAGTAAACCTAAAGTGAAGCATCGGAATCTATAACTAGTGTCACAGGTATGGTTCAAAACATACTCAGTAAGAAGAGTCAGTCTTCTTGTACTTAAGTCGGCATTGTGCCTTTTCTATTTAATTCCGATGCAATTTCTGTGTTTTATCGTCAATGAGAAGATCAGAGGGATACAGTCAACCCGAAGTGAAGCATCGGTATCTATAACTAGTCTCACAGGGATGGTTCAAAACGAAGACAGTAGGATGATTCAGTCTTCTTAAACTTAAGTCGGCATTGTGCCTTTTGTATTTAATTCCGATGCAATTTCTGTGTTTCATCGTCAATAACAGGGTCAGAGGGATACAGTAAACTTGAAGTGAAGCATCAGAATCTACAACTAGTGTCACAGGAATGGTACAAAACATAGACAGTAAGAAGAGTCATTCTACTTGTACTTAAGTCGGCATTGTGCCTTTTGAATTTAATTCCGACGAAATTTCTGTGTTTCATCGTCAATAAGAAGGGCCATGGGATGCAGTACACCTGAAGTGAAGAATCGGAATCTATAACTAGTGTCACAGGAATGGTTCAAATCATAGACAGTAAGAAGAGTCAGTCTACTTGTACTTAAGTCGGCATTGTGCCGTTTCTATTTAATTCCGATGCAATTGCTGTGTTTCATCGTCAATAAGACGGTCAGAGGGATACGGTAAACCTGAAGTGAAGCATCGGAATCTATAACTAGTGACACAGGAATGGTTCAAAACAAAGACAGTAGGAAGAGTCAGTCTTCTTGTACTTGAGTCGGTATTGTGCCTTTTGTATTTATTTCCGATGCAATTTCTGTTTTTCATCGTCAATAAGAAGGTCAGAGGGATACAGTAAACCTGAAGTGAAGCATCGGAATCAATAACTAGTGTCACAGGAATGTTTCAAAACATAGACAGTAGGAAGAGTCAGTCTTCTTGTACTTAAGTCGGCTTTGTGCCTTTTCTATTTAATTCCGATGCTATTTCTGTGTTTCCTCGTCAATAAGAAGGTCCAAGGGATACAGTAAACCTGAAGTGAGGAATCGGAATGTATAATTAGTGTCACAGAAATGGTGCAAGGCATAGAGAGTAAGAAAAGTCAGTCTTCTTGGACTGAAGTCGGCATTGTGCCTTTTCGGTTTAATTCCGATGCAATTTCTGTTTTTAATCGTCAATAAGAAGGTCAGAGGGATACATTAAACCTGAAGTGAAGCATCGGAATCTATAACTAGTGTCACAGGAATGGTTCAAAACATAGACAGTAGGAAGAGTCAGTCATCTTGTACTTAAGTCGGCATTGTGCCTTTTCGGTTTAATTCCGATGCAATTTCTGTTTTTAATCGTCAATAAGAAGGTCAGAGGGATACAGTAAACCTGAAGTGAAGCATCGGTATCTATAACTAGTGTCACAGGAATGGTTCAAAACGTAGACAGTAGGAAGAGTCAGTCTTCTTGTACTTCAGTCGGCATTGTGCCTTTTGTATTTAATTCCGATGCAATTTCTGTGTTTCATCGTCAATAACAGGGTCAGAGGGATACAGTAAACCTGAAGTGAATCATCATAATTTATAACTAGTGTCACAGGAATGGTTCAAAACATAGACAGTAAGAAGAGTCATTCTACTTGTACTTAAGCCGGCATTGTGCCTTTTGAATTTAACTCCGATGAAATTTCTGTGTTTCATCGTCAATAAGAAGGGGCAAGGGATGCAGTACAACTGAAGTGAAGAATCGGAATCTATAACTAGTGTCACAGGAATGGTTCTAATCATAGACAGTAAGAAGAGTCAGTCTTGTTGTACTTAAGTCGGCATTGTGCCTTTTCTATTTAATTCCGATGCAATTGCAGTGTTTCATCGTCCATAAGAAGGTCAGAGGGATACAGTAAACCTGAAGTGAAGCATCGGAATCTATAACTAGTGTCACAGGAATGGTTCAAAACGTAGACAGTAGGAAGAGTCAGTCTTCTTGTACTTTAGTAGGCATTGTGCCTTTTGTATTTAATTCCGATGCAATTTCTGTTTTTCATCGTCAATAAGAAGGTCAGAGGGATACAGTAAATCCGAAGTGAAGCATCGGAATCAATAACTAGTGTCACAGGAATGGTTCAAAACATAGACAGTAGAAAGAGTCAGTCTTCTTGTACTTAAGTCGGCATTGTGCCTTTTCCATTTAATTCCGATGCTATTTCTGTTTTTCCTCGTCAATAAGAAGGTCCAAGGAATACAGTAAACCTGAAGTAAGGAATCGGAATCTATAACTAGTGTCACAGAAATGGTTCAAAACATAGAGAGTAGGAAGAGTCAGTCTTCTTTTACTTAAGTCGGCATTGTGTCTTTTCTATTTAATTCTGATGCAATTTCGGTGTTTCATCATCAATTAAAAGGTCAGAGGGATACAGTAAACCATAAGTGAAGCATCTGAGTCTATAACTAGTGTCACAGGAATAGTTCAAAGCAGAGTCAGTACGAAGTGTCAGTCTTCTTGTACTTAAGTCGGCATTATGCCTTTTCTGTTTAATTCCGATGCAATATCTGTGTTTCATCGACAATAAGAAGGTCAGAGGGATACAATAAAACTGAAGTGAAGCATCGGAATCTAAAACCGGGCTCACAGGAAAGGTTCATAACATAGAGAGTTAGAAGAGCCAGTCATCTTGTATTTGCGTCGGCATTGTGCCTTTTCTATTTAATTCCGATGCAAGTTCTGTGTTTCATCGTCAATAAGAAGGTCAGAGGGATACAGTAAACCTGAAGTGAAGAATCGGAATCTATAACTAGTGTCACAGGAATGGTTCAAAACATAGACAGTAAGAAGAGTCGGTCTGCTTGTACTTAAGTCGGCATTGTGCCTTTTGTCTTTAATTCCGATGCAATTTCTGTGTTTCATCGTCAATACGAAGGTCCAAGGGATGCAGTACACCTGAAGTTAAGCATCGGAATCTATAACTAGTGTCACAGGAATGGTTCAAAACATATACAGTAAGAAGAGTCAGTCTTCTTGAACTTATGTCGGCATTGTGCCTTTTCTACTTATTTCCGTTGTAATTTCTTAGTTTCATCGTCCATAAGAAGGTGAGAGGGATACAGTAAACCTGAAGTGAAGCATCGGAATCTATATGTGGTGTCACAGGAATGGTTCAAAACATAGTCAGTAGGAAGAGTCAGTGTTCTTGTACTTAAGTCGGCATTGTGCATTTCGTATTTAATTCCGATGCAATGTCGGTGTTTCATCATCGGTAAGAAGGTCCAAGGGATACAGTAAACCTGAAGTGAAGCATCGAAATCTATAACTAGTGTCACTGGTTCGGTTCATAACATAGACAGTAAGAAGAGTCAGTCTTCTTGTACTTAAGTCGGCATTGTGCCTTTTCTATTTAATTGTGATGCAATTTCTGTGTTTCATCATCAATAAGAAGGTCAGGGGTATACAGTAAACCTGAAGTGAAGCATCGGAATCTATAACTAGTGTCACAGGAATGGTTCAAAACATAGTCAGTAGGAAAAGTCAGTCTTCTTGTACTTAATTCGGCATTGTGCCTTGTCTATTTAATTCCGATGCAATTTCTCTGTTTCATCGTCAATAAGAAGGTCCAAGGGATACAGCAAACCTGAAGTGAGGCATCGGAATCTGTAACTAGTGTCACAGGAATGGTTCAAATCATAGTCAGTAGGAAGAGTCAGTCTTTTTGTACTTAATTCGGCATTGTGTTTTTTGTATTTAATTCCGATGCAATTTCTGTGTTTCATCATCAATAAGAAGGTCCAAGGGATGCAGTAAACCTGAAGTGAGCCATCGGAATCTGTAACTAGTGTCACATGAATGGTTCTAAGCATAGTCATGAGAAGAGTCAGTCTCCTTGTACTTAAGTCGGCATGGTGCCTTTTGTATTTAATTCCGATGCAATTTCTGTGCTTCATCGTCAATAAGAAGGTGTAAGGTATACAGTAAAAATATAGTGAAGCATCTGAATCTAAGACTGGTCTCACTGGAAATGTTCAAATCATAGTCAGTAAGAAGAGTCAGTCATCTTGTACTTAGGTCAGCATTGTGCCTTTTCTATTTAATTCCGATGCAATTTCTGTGTTTCGCCGTCAATAAGAAGGTCCAAGGGATACAGTAAACCTGAAGTGAAGCATCGGAATCTATAACTAGTGTCACAGGAATGGTTCAAAACATAGACAGTAGGAAAAGTCAATCTTCTTGTACTTAATTCGGCATTGTGCCTTGTCTATTTAATTCCGATGCAATTTCTCTGTTTCATCGTCAATAAGAAGGTCCAAGGGATACAGTAAACCTGAAGTGAGGCATCGGAATCTACAACAAGTGTCACAGGAATGATTCAAAACATAGACAGTAAGACGAGTCAATCTTCTTGTACTTAAGTCAGCACTGTGCCATTTCTATTTAATTCCGATGCAATTTCTGTGTTTCATCGTCAATAAGAAGGTCCAAAGGATACAGTAAACCTAAAGTGAAGCATCGGAATCTATAACTAGTGTCACAGGTATGGTTCAAAACATAGTCAGTAAGAAGAGTCAGTCTTCTTGTACTTAAGTCGGCATTGTGCCTTTTGTATTTAATTCCGATGCTATTTCTGTGTTTTATCGTCAATAAGAAGATCAGAGGGATACAGTCAACCCGAAGTGAAGCATCGGTATCTATAACTAGTCTCACAGGGATGGTTCAAAACGTAGAGAGTAGGAAGATTCAGTCTTCTTAAACTTAAGTCGGCATTGTGCCTTTTGTATTTAATTCCGATGCAATTTCTGTGTTTCATCGTCAATAACAGGGTCAGAGGGATACAGTAAACTTGAAGTGAAGCATCAGAATCTATAACTAGTGTCACAGGAATGGTACAAAACATAGACAGTAAGAAGAGTCATTCTACTTGTACTTAAGTCGGCATTGTGCCTTTTGAATTTAATTCCGACGAAATTTCTGTGTTTCATCGTCAATAAGAAGGGCCAAGGGATGCAGTACACCTGAAGTGAAGAATCGGAATCTATAACTAGTGTCACAGGAATGGTTCAAATCATAGACAGTAAGAAGAGTCAGTCTACTTGTACTTAAGTCGGCATTGTGCCGTTTCTATTTACTTCCGATGCAATTGCTGTGTTTCATCGTCAATAAGACGGTCAGAGGGATACAGTAAAACTGAAGTGAAGCATCGGAATCTATAACTAGTGACACAGGAATGGTTCAAAACAAAGACAGTAGGAAGAGTCAGTCTTCTTGTACTTGAGCCGGCATTGTGCCTTTTGTATTTATTTCCGATGCAATTTCTGTTTTTCATCGTCAATAAGAAGGTCAGAAGGATACAGTAAACCCGAAGTGAAGCATCGGAATCAATAACTAGTGTCACAGGAATGTTTCAAAACATAGACAGTAGGAAGAGTCAGTCTTCTTGTACTTAAGTCGGCATTGTGCCTTTTCTGTTTAATTCCGATGCTATTTCTGTGTTTCCTCGTCAATAAGAAGGTCCAAGGTATACAGTAAACCTGAAGTGAGGAATCACAATGTATAATTAGTGTCACAGAAATGGTGCAAGGCATAGAGAGTAAGAAAAGTCAGTCTTCTTGGACTGAAGTCGGCATTGTGCCTTTTCGGTTTAATTCCGATGAAATTTCTGTTTTTAATCGTCAATAAGAAGGTCAGAGGGATACATTAAACCTGAAGTGAAGCATCGGAATCTATAACTAGTGTCACAGGAATGGTTCAAAACATAGACAGTAGGAAGAGTCAGTCATCTTGTACTTAAGTCAAAATTGTGCCTTTTCGGTTTAATTCCGATGCAATTTCTGTTTTTAATCGTCAATAAGAAGGTCAGAGGGATACAGTAAACCTGAAGTGAAGCATCGGAATCTATAACTAGTGTCACAGGAATGGTTCAAAACATAGACAGTAGGAAGAGTCAGTCTTCTTCTACTTAAGTCGGCATTGTGCCTTTTCTATTTAATTCCGATGCTATTTCTGTTTTTCCTCGTCAATAAGAAGGTCCAAGGAATACAGTAAACCTGAAGTGAGGTATCGGAATCTATAACTGGTGTCACAGATATGGTTCAAAACATAGAGAGTAGGAAGAGTCAGTCTTCTTTTACTTAAGTCGGCATTGTGTCTTTTCTATTTAATTCTGATGCAATTTCGGTGTTTCATCATCAATAAGAAGGTCAGAGGGATACAGTAAACCATAAGTGAAGCATCTGAGTCTATAACTAGTGTCACAGGAATGGTTCAAAACATAGTCAGTAGGAAGAGTCAGTGTTCTTGTACTTAAGTCGGCATTGTGCATTTCGTATTTAATTCCGATGCAATGTCGATGTTTCATCATCGGTAAGAAGGTCCAAGGGATACAGTAAACCTGAAGTGAAGCATCGAAATCTATAACTAGTGCCACTGGTTCGGTTCATAACATAGACAGTAAGAAGAGTCAGTCTTCTTGTACTTAAGTCGGCATTGTGCCTTTTCTATTTAATTGCGATGCAATTTCTCTGTTTCATCGTCAATAAGAAGGTCCAAGGGATACAGTAAACCTGAAGTGAGGCATCGGAATCTATAACTAGTGTCACAGGAATGGTTCAAACCATAGACAGTAGGAAGAGTCAGTATTTTTTTTCTTAATTCGGCATTGTGTTTTTTGTATTTAATTCCGATGCAATTTCTGTGTTTCATCATCAATAAGAAGGTCCAAGGGATGCAGTAAACCTGAAGTGAGCCATCGGAATCTGTAACTAGTGTCACAGGAATGGTTCTAAGCATAGTCATGAGAAGAGTCAGTCTCCTTGCACTTAAGTCGGCATTGTGCCTTTTGAATTTAATTCCGACGAAATTTCTGTGTTTCATCGTCAATAAGAAGGGCCAAGGGATGCAGTACAACTGAAGTGAAGAATCGGAATCTATAACTAGTGTCACAGGAATGGTTAAATCATAGACAGTAAGAAGAGTCAGTCTACTTGTACTTAAGTCGGCATTGTGCCGTTTCTATTTAATTCCGATGCAATTGCTGTGTTTCATCGTCAATAAGACGGTCAGAGGGATACAGTAAACCTGAAGTGAAGCATCGGAATCTATAACTAGTGACACAGGAATGGTTCAAAACAAAGACAGTAGGAAGAGTCAGTCTTCTTGTACTTGAGTCGGCATTGTGCCTTTTGTATTTAATTCCGATGCAATTTCTGTTTTTCATCGTCAATAAGAAGGTCAGAGGGATACAGTAAACCTGAAGTGAAGCATCGGAATCAATAACTAGTGTCACAGGAATGTTTCAAAACATAGACAGTAGGAAGAGTCAGTCTTCATGTACTTAAGTCGGCATTGTGCCTTTTCTATTTAATTCCGATGCTATTTCTGTGTTTCCTCGTCAATAAGAAGGTCCAAGGGATACAGTAAACCTGAAGTGAGGAATCGGAATCTATAATTAGCGTCACAGAAATGGTGCAAGGCATAGAGAGTAAGAAAAGTCAGTCCTCTTGGACTGAAGTCGGCATTGTGCCTTTTCGGTTTAATTCCGATGCTATTTCTGTTTTTAATCGTCAATAAGAAGGTCAGAGGGATACAGTAAACCTGAAGTGAAGCATCGGAATCTATAACTAGTGTCACAGGAATGGTTCAAATCATAGACAGTAGGAAGAGTCAGTCATCTTGTACTTAAGTCGGCATTGTGCCTTTTCTATTTAATTCCGATGCAATTTCTGTGTTCCATCGTCAATAAGAAGGTCCAAGGGATGCAGTACACCTGAAGTGAAGCATCGGAATCTATAACTCGTGTCACAGGAATGGTTCAAAACATAGACAGTAAGAAGAGTCACTCTTCTTGTACTTAAGTCGGCATTGTGCCTTTGCGACTTATTTCCGAAGCAATTTCTTTGTTTTATCGTCCATAAGAAGGTCAGAGGGATACAGTAAACCTGAAGTGAAGCATCGGAATCTATAAGTGGTGTCACAGGAATGGTTCAAAACATTGTCAGTAAGAAGAGTCAGTCTTCTTGTACTTATGTCAGCATTGTGCCTTTCGTATTTAATTCCGATGCAATTTCGGTGTTTCATCGTGAATAAGAAGGTCCAAGGGATACAGTAAACCTGAAGTGAAGCATCGGAATCTATAACTAGTGTCACAGAATGGTTCAAAACATAGACAGTAACAAGAGTCAGTCTGCTTGTGTTTAAGTCGGCATTGTGCCTTTTGTCTTTAATTCCGATGCAATTTCTGTGTTTCATCGTCAATAGGAAGGTCCAAGGGATACAGTACACCTGAAGTGAAGCATCGGAATCTATAACTAGTGTCACAGGAATGGTTCAAATCATAGACAGTAAGAATAGTCAGTCTTCTTGTACTTAAGTCAGCATTGTGCCTTTTCTATTTTATTCCGATGTAATTTCTTTGTTTCAACGTCCATAAGAAGGTCAGAGGGATACAGTAAAGCTGAAGTGAAGCATCGGAATCTATAAGTGGTGTCACAGGAATGGTTCAAAACATAGTCAGTAGGAAGAGTCAGTGTTCTTGTACTTAAGTCGGCATTGTGCATTTCGTATTTAATTCCGATGCAATGTCGGTGTTTCATCATCGGTAAGAAGGTCCAAGGGATACAGTAAACCTGAAGTGAAGCATCGGAATCTATAACTAGTGTCACTGGTTCGGTTCATAACATAGACAGTAAGAAGAGTCAGTCTTCTTGTACTTAAGTCGGCATTGTGCCTTTTGTATTTAATTCTGATGCAATTTCTGTGCTTCATCATCAATAAGAAAGTGTAAGGGATACAGTAAACATATAGTGAAGCATCTGAATCTAAGACTGGTCTCACTGGAAATGTTCAAATCATAGTCAGTAAGAAGAGTCAGTCATCTTGTACTTAGGTCAGCATTGTGCCTTTTCTATTTAATTCCGATGCAATTTCTGTGTTTCGTCGTCAATAAGAAGGTCCAAGGGATACAGTGAACCTGAAGTGAAGCATCGGAATCTATAACTAGTGTCACAGGAATGGTTCAAAACATAGACAGTAGGAAAAGTCAGTCTTCTTGTACTTAATTCGGCATTGTGCCTTGTCTATTTAATTCCGATGCAATTTCTCTGTTTCATCGTCAATAAGAAGGTCCAAGGGATACAGTAAACCTAAAGTGAGGCATCGGAATCTACAACAAGTGTCACAGGAATGATTCAAAACATAGACAGTAAGACGAGTCAATCTTCTTGTACTTAAGTCAGCATTGTGCCATTTCTATTTAATTCCGATGCAATTTCTGTGTTTCATCGTCAATAAGAAGGTCCAAAGGATACAGTAAACCTAAAGTGAAGCATCGGAATCTATAACTAGTGTCACAGGTATGGTTCAAAACATAGTCAGTAAGAAGAGTCAGTCTTCTTGTACTTAAGTCGGCATTGTGCCTTTTCTATTTAATTCCGATGCAATTTCTGTGTTTTATCGGCAATAAGAAGATCAGAGGGATACAGGCAACCCAAAGTGAAGCATCGGTATCTATAACTAGTCTCACAGCGATGGTTCAAAACGTAGACAGTAGGAAGATTCAGTCTTCTTAAACTTAAGTCGGCATTGTGCCTTTTGTATTTAATTCCGATGCCATTTCTGTGTTTCTACGTCAATAACAGGGTCAGAGGGATACAGTAAACTTGAAGTGAAGCATCAGAATCTATAAATAGTGTCACAGGAATGGTTCAAAACATAGACAGTAAGAAGAGTCATTCTACTTGTACTTAAGTCGGCATTGTGCCTTTTGAATTTAATTCCGACGAAATTTCTGTGTTTCATCGTCAATAAGAAGGGCCAAGGGATGCAGTACACCTGAAGTGAAGCATCGGAATCTATAAGTGGTGTCACAGGAATGGTTCAAAACATTGTCAGTAAGAAGAGTCAGTCTACTTGTACTTAAGTCGGCATTGTGCCGTTTCTATTTAATTCCGATGCAATTGCTGTGTTTCATCGTCAATAAGACGGTCAGAGGGATACAGTAAACCTGAAGTGAAGCATCGGAATCAATAACTAGTGTCACAGGAATGTTTCAAAACATAGACAGTAGGAAGAGTCAGTCTTCTTGTACTTAAGTCGGCATTGTGCCTTGTCTATTTAATTCCGATGCAATTTTTAAGTTTCATCGTCAATAAGAAGGTCAGAGGGATACAGTAAACCTGAAGTGAAGCATCGGTATCTATAACTAGTGTCACAGGAATGGTTCAAAACATAGACAGTAGGAAGAGTCAGTCTTCGTGTACTAAACTCGGCATTGTGATTTTTGTATTTAATTCCGATGCAATTTCTGTGTTTCATCGTCAATAAGAAGGTCCAAGGGATTCAGTAAACCTGAAGTGATTCATCGGAATCTATACCTAGTGTCAGAGGAATGGTTCAAATCATATTCAGTAAGAATAGTCAGTCTTCTTGTACTTAAGTCAGCATTGTGCCTTTTCTATTTAATTCCGATGCAATTGCTGTGTTTCATCGTCAATAAGAAGGTCAGAGGGATACAGTAAACCTGAAGTGAAGCATCGGAATCTATAAGTGGTGTCACAGGAATGGTTCAAAGCATAGTCAGTAGGAAGAGACAGTCTTCTTGTACTTAAGTCGGCATTGTGCCTTTCGTATTTAATTCCGATGCAATTTCGGTGTTTCATCATCGGTAAGAAGGTCCAAGGGATACAGTAAACCTGAAGTGAAGCATCGGAATCTATAACTAGTGTCACAGGTTCGGTTCAAAACACAGACATTAAGAAGAGTCAGTCTTCTTATACTTAAGTCGGCATTGTGCCTTTTCTATTTATTTCCGAAGCAATTTGTGTGTTTCATCATCAATAAGAAGGTCAGAGGGATACAGTAAACCTGAAATGAAGCATCAGAATCTATAACTAGTGTCACAGGAATGGTTCAAAACATAGACAGTAGGAAGAGTCAGTCTTCTTGTACTTAATTCGGCATTGTGCCTTTTGTATTTAATTCCGATGCAATTTCTGTATTTCATCATCAATAAGAAGATCAATGGGATACAGTAAACCTGAAGTGTGGAATCCGAATCTATAACTAGTGTCACAGGAAAGGTTCAAAACATAGAGAGTAAGAAGAGCCAGGCATCATGTATTTGAATCGGCATTGTGCCTAATGTATTTAATTCCGATGCAATTTCTGTGTTTCATCGTCAATAAGAAGGTCAGAGGGATACAGTAAACCTGAAGTGAAGCTTCGGAATCTAAAACCGGTCTCACAGGAAAGGTTCAAAACATAGAGAGTAAGAAGAGCCAGTCATCTTGTATTTGCGTCGGCATTGTACCATTTGTATTTAATTCCGATGCAATTTCTGTGTTTCATCGTCTATAAGAAGGTCAGAGGGATACAGTAAACGTGAAGTGAATCATAGGAATCTATAACTATTGTCACAGGGATGGTTCACAACATACACAGTAGGAAGAGTCAGACTTCTTGTACTTAAGTCGGCATTGTGCCTTTTGAATTTAATTCCAAAGCAATTTCTGTGTTTCATCGTCATTAAGAAGGTCCAAGGGATACAGTAATATCGAAGTGAAGCATCAGAATCTATAACTAGTGTCACAGGAATGGTTCAAAACATAGACAGTAAGAAGAGTCAGTCTTCTTGGACTGAAGTCATCATTGTGCCTTTTGTGTTTAATTCCGATGCAATTTCTGTTTTTCATCGTCAATAAGAAGGTCAGAGGGATACAGTAAACCTGAAGTGAAGCATCGGAATCTATAACTAGTGTCACAGGAATGGTTCAAAACATAGACAGTAGGAAGAGTCAGTCATCTTGTACTTAAGTCGGCATTGTGCCTTTTCTATTTAATTCCGATGCAATTTCTGTGTTTCATCGTCAATAAGAAGGTCCTAGGGATGCAGTACACCTGAAGTGAAGCATCGGAATCTATAACTAGTGTCACAGGTTCAGTTCAAAGCATAGACAGTAAGAAGAGTCAGTCTTCATGTACTTAATTCGGCGTTGTGCCTTTTCTATTTAATTCCGATGCAATTTCTGTGTTTCATCGTCAATAAGAAGGTCCTAGGGATGCAGTACACCTGAAGCGAAGCATCGGAATCTATAACTAGTGTCACAGGAAAGGTTCAAAACATAGACAGTAAGAAGAGTCAGTCTTCTTGTACTTAAGTCGGCATTGTGCCTTTTCGACTTATTTCCGAAGCAATTTCTTTGTTTCATCGTACATATGAAGGTCAGAGGGATACAGTAAACCTGAAGTGAAGCATCGGAGTCTATAACTAGTGTCACAGGAATGGTTCAAAGCATAGTCAGTACGAAGTGTCAGTCTTCTTGTACTTAAGTCGGCATTATGACTTTTCTATTTAATTCCGATGCAATTTCTGTGTTTCATCGTCTATAAGAATGTCAGAGGGATACAGTAAACGTGAAGTGAATCATAGGAATCTATAACTATTGTCACAGGGATGGTTCACAACATAGACAGTAGGAAGAGTCAGACTTCTTGTACTTAAGTCGGCATTGTGCCTTTTGAATTTAATTCCAAAGCAATTTCTGTGTTTCATCGTCATTACGAAGGTCCAAGGGATACAGTAAAATTGAAGTGAAGCATCAGAATCTATAACTAGTGTCACAGGAATGGTTCAAAACATAGACAGTAGGATGAGTCAGTCTTCTTGTACTTGTTTCGCCATTGTGCCTTTTGCATATAATTCCGATGCAATTTCTGTGTTTCATCGTCAATAAGAAGGTGAGAGGGATACAGTAAACCTGAAGTGAAGCATCGGAATCTATAACTAGTGTCACAGGAATGGTTCAAAACAAAGACAGTAGCAAGAGTCAGTCTTCTTGTACTAATGTCGGCATTGTGCCTTTTCTATTTAATTCCGATGCTATTTCTGAGTTTCCTCGTCAATAAGAAGGTCCAAGGGATACAGTAAACCTGAAGTGAGGAATCGGAATCCATAATTAGTGTCACAGAAATGGTGCAAGACATAGAGAGTAAGAAAAGTCAGTCCTATTGGACTGAAGTCGGCATTGTGCCTTTTCTGTTTAATTCCGATGCAATTTCTGTTTTTCATCGTCAATAAGAAGGTCAGAGGGATACGGTAAACCTGAAGTGAAGCATCGGAATCTATAACTAGTGTCACAGGAATGGTTCAAAACATAGACAGTAGGAAGAGTCAGTCATCTTGTACTTAAGTCGGCATTGTGCCTTTTCTATTTAATTCCGATGCAATTTCTGTGTTTCATCGTCAATAAGAAGGTCCTAGGGATGCAGTACACCTGAAGTGAAGCATCGGAATCTATAACTAGTGTCACAGGAAAGGTTCAAAACATAGACAGTAAGAAGAGTCAGTCTTCTTGTACTTAAGTCGGCATTATGAATTTTCTATTTAATTCCGATGCAATATCTGTGTTTCATCGTCAATAAGAATGCCAGAGGGATACAGTAAACCTAAAGTGAAGCATCGGAATCTAAAACTGGTCTCACAGGAGAGGTTCAAATCATAGAGAGTAAGAAGAGCCAGTCATCTTGTATTTGCGTCGTCATTGTGCCTTTTGTATTTAATTCCGATGCAAGTTCTGTGTTTCATCGTCAATACGAAGATCAGAGGGATACAGTAAACCTGAAGTGAAGCATCGGAATCTATAACTAGTGTCACAGGAATGGTTCAAAACATAGACAGTAGGAAGAGTCAGTCATCTTGTACTTAAGTCGGCATTGTGCCTTTTCTGTTTAATTCCGATGCAATTTCTGTTTTTTATCGTCAATAAGAAGGTCAGAGGGATACAGTAAACCTGAAGTGAAGCATCGGAATCTATAACTAGTGTCACAGGAATGGTTCAAAACATAGACAGTAAGAAGAGTCAGTCTTCTTGTACTTGAGTCGGCAATGTGCCTTTTCTATTTAATTCCGATGCAATTTCTGTGTTTCATCGTCAATAAGAAGGTCAGAGGGATACAGTAAACCTGAAGTGAAGCATCGGTATCTATAACTAGTGTCACAGGAATGGTTCAAAACATAGACCGTAGGAAGAGTCAGTCTTCGTGTACTAAACTCGGCATTGTGCCTTTTGTATTTAATTCCGATGCAATTTCTGTGTTTCATCGTCAATAAGAAGGTCCAAGGGATTCAGTAAACCTGAAGTGAGGCATCGGAATCTATACCTAGTGTCACAGGAATGGTTCAAATCATATTCAGTAAGAATAGTCAGTCTTCTTGTACTTCAGTCAGCATTGTGCCTTTTCTATTCAATTCCGATGCAATTGCGGTGTTTTATCGTCAATACGAAGGTCAGAGGGATACAGTAAACCTGAAGTAAAGCATCGGAATCTAAAACCGGTCTCACAGGAAAGGTTCAAAACATAGAGAGTAAGAAGAGCCAGTCATCTTGTATTTGCGTCGGCATTGTACCATTTGTATTTAATTCCGATGCAATTTCTGTGTTTCATCGTCTATAAGAAGGTCAGAGGGATACAGTAAACGTGAAGTGAATCATAGGAATCTATAACTATTGTCACAGAAATGGTTCACAACATAGACGGTAGGAAGAGTCAGACTTCTTGTACTTAAGTCGGCATTGTGCCTTTTGAATTTAATTCCAAAGCAATTTCTGTGTTTCATCGACATTAAGAACGTCCAAGGGATACAGTAAAATTGAAGTGAAGCATCAGAATCTATAACTAATGTCACAGGAATGGTTCAAAACATAGACAGTAGGATGAGTCAGTCTTCTTGTACTTGTTTCGGCATTGTGCCTTTTGCATATAATTCCGATGCAATTTCTGTGTTTCATCGTCAATAAGAAGGTGAGAGGGATACAGTAAACCTGAAGTGAAGCATCGGAATCAATAACTAGTGTCACAGGAATGGTTCAAAACAAAGACAGTAGCAAGAGTCAGTCTTCTTGTACTTAAGTCGGCATTGTGCCTTTTCTATTTAATTCCGATGCTATTTCTGTGTTTCCTCGTCAATAAGAAGGTGCAAGGGATACGGTAAACCTGAAGTGAGGAATCGGAATCTATAATTAGTGTCACAGAAATGGTGCAAGACATAGAGAGTAAGAAAAGTCAGTCTTCTTGGACTGAAGTCGGCATTGTGCCTTTTGTGTTTAATTCCGATGCAATTTCTGTTTTTCATCGTCAATAAGAAGGTCAGAGGGATACAGTAAACCTGAAGTGAAGCATCGGAGTCTATAACTAGTGTCACTGGAATGGTTCAAAGCATAGTCAGTACAAAGTGTCAGTCTTCTAGTACTTAAGTCGGCATTATGACTTTTCTATTTAATTCCGATGCAATATCTGTATTTCATCGTCAATAAGAAGGCCAGAGGGATACAGTAAACCTAAAGTGAAGCATCGGAATCTAAAATCGGTCACACAGGAAAGGTTCAAATCATAGAGAGTAAGAAGAGCCAGTCATCTTGTATTTGCGTCGTCATTGTGCCTTTTGTATTTAATTCCGATGCAAGTTCTGTGTTTCATCGACAATACGAAGGTCAGAGGGATACAGTAAACCTGAAGTGAAGCATCGGAATCTATAACAAGTGACACAGGAATGGTTCAAAACATAGACAGTAAGAAGAGTCAGTCTTCTTGTACTTGAGTCGGCATTGTGCCTTTTCTATTTAATTCCGAAGCAATTTCTGTGTTTCATCGTCAATAAGAAGGTCAGAGGGATACAGTAAACCTGAAGTGAAGCATCGGTATCTATAACTAGTGTCACAGGAATGGTTAAAAACATAGACAGTAGGAAGAGTCAGTCTTCGTGTACTAAACTCGGCATTGTGCCTTTGTGTTTAATTCCGATGCAATTTCTGTGTTTCATCGTCAATAAGAAGGTCCAAGGGATTCAGTAAACCTGAAGTGAGGCATCGGAATCTATACCTAGTGTCACAGGAATGGATCAAATCATATTCAGTACGAATAGTCAGTCTTTTTGTACTTAAGTCAGCATTGTGCCTTTTCTATTTAATACCGATGCAATTGCTGTGTTTCATCGTCAATAAGAAGGTCAGAGGGATACAGTAAACCTGAAGTGAAGCATCGGAATCTATAAGGGGTGTCACAGGAATGGTTAAAAACATAGTCAGTAGGAAGAGACAGTCTTCTTGTACTTAAGTCGGCATTGTGCCTTTCGTATTTAATTCCGATGCAATTTCGGTGTTTCATCATCGGTAAGAAGGTCCAAGGGATACAGTAAACCTGAAGTGAAACATCGGAATCTATAACTAGTGTCACAGGTTCGGTTCAAAACACAGACATTAAGAAGAGTCAGTCTTCTTATACTTAAGTCGGCATTGTGCTTTTTCTATTTATTTCCGAAGCAATTTGTGTGTTTCACCATCAATAAGAAGGTCAGAGGGATACAGTAAACCTGAAATGAAGCATCGGAATCTATAACTAGTGTCACATGAATGGTTCAAAACATAGACAGTAGGAAGAGTCAGTCTTCTTGTACTTAATTCGGCATTGTACCATTTGTATTTAATTATGATGCAATTTCTGTGTTTCATCGTCTATAAGAAGGTCAGAGGGATACAGTAAACGTGAAGTGAATCATAGGAATCTATAACTATTGTCACAGGGCTGGTTCACAACATAGACAGTAGGAAGAGTCAGACTTCTTGTACTTAAGTCGGCATTGTGCCTTTTGAATTTAATTCCAAAGCAGTTTCTGTCTTTCATCGTCATTACGAAGGTCCAAGGGATACAGTAAAATTGAAGTGAAGCATCAGAATCTGTAACTAGTGTCACAGGAATGGTTCAAAACATAGACAGTAGGATGAGTCAGTCTTCTTGTACTTGTTTCGGCATTGTGCCTTTTGCATATTATTCCGATGCAATTTCTGTGTTTCATCGTCAATAAGAAGGTGAGAGGGATACAGTAAACCTGAAGTGAAGCATTGGAATCTAACACTAGTGTCACAGGAGAGGTTCAAATCATAGACGGCAGGAAGAGTCGGTCTTCTTGTACTTAAGTCGTCATTGTGCCTTTTGTATTTATTTCCGATGATATTTCTGTGTTTCATCGTCAATTAGAAGGTCCAAGGGATACAGTAAACCTGAAGTGAGGCATCGGAATCTATAACTAGTGTCACAGGAATGGTTCAAAACGTAGACAGTAGGAAGAGTCAGTCTACTTGTACTTAAGTCGGCATTGTGCCTTTTGTATTTAATTCCGATGCAATTTCTGTGTTTCATCATCAATAAAATGGTCCAAGGGATACAGTAATCCCGAAGTGAGGCATCGGAATCTATAACTAGTGTCACAGGAATGGTAAAAATCATAGACAGTAGGAAGAGTCAGTCTTCTTGTACTTAAGTCAGCATTGTGTCTTTTGTATTTAATTCCGATGCAATTTCTATGTTGCATCGTCAATAAGAAGGACCAAGGGATACAGTAAACCTAAAGTGAAGCATCGGAATCTATAACTAGTGTCACAGGAATGGTTCAAACATAGTAGGTAAGAATAGTCAGTCTTCTTGTACTAAAGTTGGCATTGTGCTTTTTCTATTTAATTCCGATGCAATTTCTGTGTTTTATCGTCAATAAGAAGGTCAGAGGGATACAGTAAACCTGAAGTAAAGCATCGAAATCTATAACTAGTGTTACAGGGATGGTTCAGAACGTAGACAGGAGGAAGCGTCAGTATTCTTGTACATAATTCGGCATTGTGCCTTTTGTATTTAATTCCGATGCAATTTCTGTGTTTCGTCAAAAATAAGAGGTTCAGAGGGATACAGTAAACCTGAAGCGAAGCATCAGAATCTATAACTAGTGTCACAGGAATGGTTCAAAACATAGACAGTATGAAGAGTCAGTCTACTTGCACTGAAGTCGGCATTGTGCCTTCTGTATTTAATTCCGATGCAATTTCTGTGTTTTATCGTCAATAAGAAGGTCCAAGGGATACCGTACACCTGAAGTGAAGCATCGGAACCTATAACTAGTGCCACAGGAATGGTTCAAATCATAGACAGTAAGACGAGTCTTTCTTCTTGTACTTAAGTCGGCATTGTGCCCTTTCTGTTTACTTCCGATGCAATTTCTGTGTTTCATCGTCAATAAGATGGTCAGAGGGATACAGTAAACCTGAAGTGAGGCATCGGAATCTATAACTAGTGTCACATTAATGGTTTAAAACATAGTCAGTAAGAAGAGTCAGTCTTCTTGTACTTATGTCGGCATGGTGCCTCTTGTATTTCATTCCGATGCAATTTCTGTGTTTCATTGTCAATAAGAAGGTCCAAGGGACACAGTAAACCTGAAGTGAAGCATCGGAATCTATAACTGGTGTCACAGGAATGGTTAAAAACATAGACAGTAAGAAGAGTCTGTCTTCTTGTACTTAAGTCGGCATTGTGCCTTTTCTATTTAATTCAGATGCAACTTCTGTGTTTCGTCGTCAATAGGAAGGTCCAAGGGATTCAGTAAACCTGAAGTGAAGCATCGGAATCTAAAACCGGTCTCACAGGAAAGGTTCAAAGCATAGAGAGTAAGAAGATCCAGTCATCTTGCATTTGAGTCGGCATTGTGCCTTTAGTATTTAATGCCGATGCAATTTTGTGTGTGTCCTCGTCAATAAGAAGGTCCAAGGGATACAGTAAACCTGAAGTGAAGCATCGGAATCTATAACTAGTGTCACAGGAATGGTTAAAAACATAGACAGTAAGAAGAGTATGTCTTCTTGTACTTAAGTCGGCATTGTGCCTTTTGTATTTAATTCCGATGCAATTTCTGTGTTTCATCGTCAATAAGACGGTCCAAGGTATACAGTAAACCTATAGTGAAGCAGCGGAATCTATAACTAGTGTCTCAGGAATGTTTCAAAACATAGTCAGTAGGAAAAGTCAGTCTTCTTGTACTTAAGTCAGCATTGTGCCTTTTCTATTTAATTCCGATGCAATTTCTGTGTTTTATTGCCAATAAGTAGGTCAGAGGAATACAGTAAACCTGAAGTGAAGCATCGGAGTCTATAACTAGTGTCACAGGATTGGTTCAAAACATATTCAGTAAGAAGAGTCATTCTTCTTGTACTTAAGTCGGCATTGTGCCTTTTGTATTTAATTTCGATGCAATTTCTGTGTTTCATCGTCAATAAGAAGGTCCAAGGGATACAGTAAATGTATAGTGAAGCATCGGAATGTAAAACTGGTCTCACAGGAAATGTTCAAGACATAGTCAGTAAGAAGAGTCAGTCTCCTTGTACTTAACTCGGCATTGTGCTTTTTCTATTTAGTTCCGATGCAATTTCTGTGTTTCGTCGTCAATAAGAAGGTCCAAGGGATACCGTAAACTTGAAGTGAAGCATCGGAATCTAAAACCGGTCTCACAGGAAAGGTTCAAAACATAGACAGTAAGAAGAGCCAGGCATCATGTATTTGAAACGGCATTGTACCATTTGTATTTAATTCCGATGCAATTTCTGTGTTTCATTGTCTATAAGAAGGTCAGAGGGATACAGTAAACGTGAAGTGAATCATAGGAATCTATAACTATTGTCACAGGGATGGTTCACAACATAGACAGTAGGAAGAGTCAGACTTCTTGTACTTAAGTCGGCATTGTGCCTTTTGTATTTAATTCCGATGCAATTTCTGTGTTTCATCATCAATAGAAAGGTCCAAGGGATACAGTAATCCCGAAGTGAGGCATCGGAATCTATAACTAGTGTCACAGGAATGGTTCAAAACATAGTCAGTAAGAAGAGTCAGTCTTCTCTTACTTAAGTCGGCATGGTGCCTTTTGTATTTAATTCCGGTGCAATTTCTGTGTTTCATCGTGAATAAGAAGGTCCATGGGATACAGTAAACATATAGTGAAGCATCGGAATCTAATACTGTTCTCACAGGAATTGTTCAAATCATAGTCAGTAAGAAGAGTCAGTCTTCTTGTACTTAAGTCGGCATTGTGCCATTTCTATATAATTCCGTTGCAATTTCTGTGATTCGTCGTCAATGAGAAGGTCCGAGGGATACAGTAAACTTGAAGTGAAGCATCGGAATCTAAAACCGGTCTCACATGAAAGCTTCAAAACAAAGAGAGTAAGAAGAGCCAGTCATCTTGTATTTGAATCGGCATTGTGTATTTTGTATTTAATGAAGATGCATATTCTGTGTTTCATCGTCAATAAGAAGGTCGAAGGGATACAGTAAACATGAAGTGAAGCATCGGAATCTATAACTAGTGTCACAGGAATGGTAAAAATCATAGACAGTAGGAAGAGTCAGTCTTCTTGTACTTAAGTCAGCATTGTGTCTATTCTATTTAATTCCGATGCAATTTCTGTGTTTTATCGTCAATAAGAAGGTCAGAGGGATACAGTAAACCTGAAGTAAAGCATCGAAATCTATAACTAGTGTTACAGGGATGGTTCAGAACGTAGACAGTAGGAAGCGTCAGTATTCTTGTACATAATTCGGCATTGTGCCTTTTGTATTTAATTCCGATGCAATTTCTGTGTTTCATCAAAAATAAGAGGTTCAGAGGGATACAGTAACCTGAAGCGAAGCATCAGAATCTATAACTAGTGTCACAGGAATGGTTCAAAACATAGACAGTATGTAGAGTCAGTCTACTTGCACTGAAGTCGGCATTGTGCCTTTTGTATGTAATTCCGATGCAATTTCTGTGTTTTATCGTCAATAAGAAGGTCCAAGGGATACAGTACACCTGAAGTGAAGCATCGGAACCTATAACTAGTGCCACAGGAATGGTTCAAATCATAGACAGTAAGACGAGTCTTTCTTCTTGTACGTAAGTCGGCATTGTGCTTTTCTATTTAATTCCGATGTAATTTCTGTGTTTCATCGTCAATAAGATGGTCAGAGGGATATGGTAAACCCGATGTGAAGCATCGGA
Organism: Schistocerca americana; assembly: GCF_021461395.2. Classification (NCBI taxonomy): domain Eukaryota; kingdom Metazoa; phylum Arthropoda; class Insecta; order Orthoptera; family Acrididae; genus Schistocerca; species Schistocerca americana. The sequence goes on along the minus strand of NC_060121.1, from coordinate 23,834,215 downwards.
ATCAATAACGAGTGTCACAGGAATGGTTTAAAACATAGACAGTAGGAAGAGACAGTCCTCTTGTACTTGAGTCGGCATTGTGTGTTTTGTAATTAATTCCGATGCAATTTCTGTCTTTCATCGTCAATAAGAGGGTCAGACGGATACAGTAAACCTGAAGTGAAGCATCGGAAAATATAACTAGTGTCACAGGAATGGTTCAAAACCTAGACAGTAGGAAGAGTCAGTCTTCTTGTACTTAAGTCGGCATTGTGCCTTTCCTATTCAATTCCGATGCAATTTTTAAGTTTCATCCTCAATAAGAAGGTCAGAGGGATACAGTAAACCTGAAGTGAGGCATCGGAATCTATAACTAGTGTCACAGGAATGGTTTAAAACATAGTCAGTAAGAAGAGTCAGTCTTCTTGTACTTATGTCGGCATGGTGCCTCTTGTATTTAATTCCGATGCAATTTCTGTGTTTCATTGTCAATATGAAGGTCCAAGGGACACAGTAAACCTGAAGTGAAGCATCGGAATCTATAACTAGTGTCACAGGAATGGTTAAAATCATAGATAGTAAGAAGAGTCTGTCTTCTTGTACTTAAGTCGGCATTGTGCCTTTTCTATTTAATTCCGATGCAACTTCTGTGTTTCGTCGTCAATAGGAAGGTCCAATTGATACAGTGAACCTGAAGTGAAGCATCGGAATCTGAAACCTGTCTCACAGGAACGGTTCAAATCATAGAGAGTAAGAAGATCCAGTCATCTTGCATTTGAGTCGGCATTGTGCCTTTAGTATTTAATGCCGATGCAATTTTGTGTGTGTCCTAGTCAATAAGAAGGTCCAAGGGATACAGTAAACCTGAAGTAAAGCATCGGAATCTATAACTAGTGTCACAGGAATGGTTCAAATCATAGTCAGTAGGAAGAGTCATTCTTCTTGTACTTAAGTCGGCATTGTGCCTTTTCTATTTAATTCTGATGCAATTTCTGTGTTTCATCGTCCATAAGAAGGCCAGAGGGATACAGTAAACGTGAAGTGAATCATAGGAATCTATAACTAGTGTCACAGGAATGGTTCAAAGCATAGACAGTAGGAAGAGTCAGACTTCTTGTACTTAAGTCGGCATTGTGCCTTTTGTATTTAATTCCGATGCAATTTCTGTGTTTTATCGTCAATAAGAAGGTCCAAGGGATACAGTAAACCTGAAGTAAAGCATCGGAATCTATAACTAGTGTCACAGGAATGGTTCAAAACATAGACAGTAGGAAGAGTCAGTCTACTTTTACTTAAGTCGGCATTGTGCCTTTTGTATTTAATTCCGATGCAATTTCTGTGTTTCATCGTCAATAAGAAGGTCCAAGGGATACAGTACTCTTGAAGTGAAGCGTCGGAATCTATAACTAGTGTCACAGGAATGATTCAAATCATAGACAGTAAGAAGAGTTAGTCTTCATGTATTTAAGTCGGCATTGTGCCTTTTCTATTTAATTCCGATGCAATTTCTGTGTTTTATCGTCAATAAGAAGGTCAGAGGAATACAGTAAACCTGAAGTGAAGCATCGGAATCTAACACTAGTGTCACAGGAGTGGTTTAAATCATAGACAGTAAGAAGAGTCAGTCTTCTTGTACTTAAGTCTGCATTGTGCTTTTCTATTTAATTCCGATGCAATTTCTGTGTTTCATCATCAATTAGAAGGTCAGTGGGATACACTAAACCTGAGTGAAGCATCGGAGTCTATAACTAGGGTCACAGGAATGGTTAAAAGCATAGACAGTAGAAAGAGTCAGTCTTCTTGTACTGAAGTTGGCATTGTGCCTTTTGTATTTAATTCCGATTAAATTTCTGTGTTTCATCATCAATAAGAAGGTCCAAGGGATACAGTAAAACTGAAGTCAGGCATCGGAATCTGTAACTAGTGTCACAGGAATGGTTCAAAACATATTCAGTAAGAAGAGTCAGTATTCTTGTACTTAAGTCGGCATTGTGCCTTTTGTATTTAATTCCGGTGCAATTTCTGTGTTTCATCTTCAACAAGAGGGTCCAAGGGATACAGTAAACATATAGTGAAGCATCGGAATCTAAAACTGGTCTCACAGGAAATGTTCAAAACATAGTCAGTAAGAAGAGTCACTCTCCTTGTACTTAAGTCGGCATTGTGCCTTTTGTATTTAATTCCGATGCAATTTCTGTGTTTTATCGTCAATAAGAAGGTCCAAGGGATACAGTAAACCTGAAGTAAAGCATCGGAATCTATAACTAGTGTCACAGGAATGGTTCAAAACATAGTTAGTAAGAAAAGTCAGTCTTCTTGTACTTAGGTCGGCATTGTGCCCATTCTATTTAATTCCGATGCAATTTCTGTGTTTCATCGTCAATAAGAAGGTCAGAGGGATACAGTAAACCTGAACTGAAGCATTGGAATCTATAACTAGTGTCACAAGGATAGTTCAAAACATAGACAGTAGGAAGAGTCAGTCTTCTTGCACTTAAGTCGGCATTGTGCCTTTAGTATTCAATTCCGATGCAATTTCTGTGTTTCATCGTCAATAAGAAGGTCAGAGGGATACAGTAAAACTGTAGTGAAGCATCAGAATCTATAACTAGTGTCACAGGAATGGTTCAAAACATAGACAGTAAGAAGAGTCAGTCTACTTGTACTTAAGTCGGCATTGTGCATTTTGTATTTAATTCCGATGCAATTTCTGTGTTTCATCTTCAATAAGAAGGTCCAAGGGATACAGTAAACATATAGTGAAGCATCGGAATCTAAAACTGGTCTCACAGGAAATTTTCAAAACATAGTCAGTAAGAAGAGTCACTCTCCTTGTACTTAAGTCGGCATTGTGCCTTTTCAATTTAATTCCGATGCAATTTCTGTGTTTCGTCGTCAATAAGAAGGTCCAAGGGATACAGTAAACCTGAAGTGAAGCATCGGAATCTGAAACCGGTCTCACAGGAAAGGTTCAAAACATAGACAGTAAGAAGAGCCACTCATCTTGTATTTGAGTCGGCGTTGTGCATTTTCTATTTAATTCCGATGCAAGTTCTGTGTTTCATCGTCAATAAGAAGGTCAGAGGGATACAGTAAACCTGAAGTGAAGCATCGGAATCTATAATTAGTGTCAATAAGAAGGTCCAAGGGATACAGTACTCTTAAGGTGAAGCATCAGAATCTATAAATAGTGTTACAGGAATGGTTCAAATCATAGACAGTAAGAAGAGTTAGTCTTCTTGTACTTAAGTCGGCATTGTGCCTTTTCTATTTAATTCCGATGCAATTTCTGTGTTTCGTCGTCAATAAGAAGGTCAGACGGATACAGAACACCTAAAGTGAAGCATCAGAATCTATAGCTAGTGTCACAGGAATGGTTCAAAACATAGACAGTAGGAAGAGTCAGTCTTCTTGCACTTGAGTCGGCATTGTGCTTTTTGTATTTGATTCCCATGCAATTTCTGTGTTTCATCGTCAATAAGAAGGTCCAAGGGATACAGTAAACCTGAAGTAAAGCATCGGAATCTATAACTAGTGGCACAGGAAAGGTTCAAAACATAGTTAGTAAGAAGAGTCAGTCTTCTTGTACTTAAGTCGGCATTGTGCCTATTCTATGTAATTCCGATGCAATTTCTGTGTTTCATCGTCAATAAGAAGGTCAGAGGGATACAGTAAACCTGAAGTGAAGCATCGGAATCTATAACTAGTTTCACAGGGATAGTTCAAAACATAGACAGTAGGAAGAGTCAGTCTTCTTGTACTTAAGTTGGCATTGTGCTTTTTGTATCTAATTCCGATGCAATTTCTGTGTTTCATCGAAAATGAGAAGGTCAGAGGGATACAGTAAAACTGAAGTGAAGCATCAGAATCTATAACTAGTGTCACAGGAATGGTTCAAAACATAGAGAGTAAGAAGAGTCAGTCTACTTGTACTTTAGTCGGCATTGTGCCTTTTGTATTTAATTCCGATGGAATTTCAGTGTTTCGTCGTCAATAAGAAGGTCCAAGGGATACAGTACTCTTGAAGTGAAGCATTTGAATCTATAAATAGTGTCACAGGAATGGTTCAAATCATAGACAGTAAGAAGAGTTTGTCTTCTTGTACTTAAGTCGGCATTGTGCCTTTTCTATTTAATTCCGATGCAATTTCTGTGTTTCATCGTCAATAAGAATGTCAGAGGGATACAGAAAACCTAAAGTGAAGCATCAGAATCTATAACTAGTGTCACAGGAATGGTTCATAACATAGTCAGTAAGAAGAGTCAGTATTCTTGTTCTTAAGTCGGCAAGGTGCCTTTTGTATTTAACTCCGATGCAATTTCTGTGTTTCATCGTCAATAAGAAGGTCCATGGGATACAGTAAACATATAGTGAAGCATCTGAAGCTAATACTGGTCTCACAGGAAATGTTCAGAACATAGAGTGTAAGTAGAGCCAGTCATATTGTATTTGAGTCGGCATTGTGCCTTTTGTAATTAATGCCGATGCAATTTCTGTGTTTCATTGTCAATAAGAAGGTCCAAGGGATACAGTAAACATGAAGTGAAGCATCGGAATCTATAACTAGTGTCACAGGAATGGTTAAAACATAGACAGTAATAAGAGTCAGTCTTCTTGTACTTAAGTCGGCATTGTGCCTTTTGTATTTAATTCCGATGCAATTTCTGTGTTTCATCGTCAATATGAAGGTCCAAGGGATACAGTAAACCTAAAGTGAAGCATCGGAATCCATAACTAGTGTCACAGGAATGGTTCAAACATAGTCGGTAAGAAGAGTCATTCTTCTTGTACTTGAGGTGGAATTGTGCCTTTTGTATTTCATTCCGATACAATTTCTGTGTTTCATCGTCAATACGAGGGTCAGGGGGATACAGTAAACCTGAAGCGAAGCATCAGAATCTATAACTAGAGTCACAGGAATGGTTCAAAACATAGACAGTAAGAAGAGTCAGTCTACTTGTACTTAAGTCGGCATTCTGCCTTTTGTATTAAATTCCGATGCAATTTCTGTGTTTCATCGTCAATAAGAAGGTCCAAGGGATACAGAAAACATATAGTGAAAAATCGGAATCTAAAACTGGTCTCACAGGAAATGTTCAAAACATTGTCAGTAAGAAGAGTCAGTCTTCTTGTACCTAAGTCGGCAATGTGCCTTTTCTATTTAATTCCGATGCAATTTCTGTGTTTCGTCGTCTATAAGAAGGTTCAAGGGATACAGTAAACCTGCAATGAATCATCGGAATCTATAACTAGTGTCACAGGAATGATTCAAAACGCAGACAGTAAGAAGAGTCAGTCTACTTGTACCTAAGTCGGCATTGTGCCTCTTGTATTTAATTCCTATGCAATTTCTGTGTTTAATCGTCCATAAGAAGGTCCAAGGGATACAGTAAACCCGAAGTGAAGCAACGGAATCTATAACTAGTGTCACAGGAATTGTTCAAAACATAGACAGTAAGAAGAGTCACTCATCTTGGACTTAAGTCGGCATTGTGCCTTTTCTATTTAATTCCGATGCATTTTGTGTGTTTCATCGTCAATAAGAAGGTCAGAGGGATACAGTAAACCTGAAATGAAGCATCGGAATATAACACTAGTGTCACAGGAGTGGTTCAAATAATAAACAGTAGGAAGAGTCATTCTTCTTGTACTTATGACGTCATTGTACCTTTTGTATTTAATTCCGACGAAAATTCTGTGTTTCATCGTCAATAAGAAGGTCAGAGGGATACAGCAAACCAGACGTGAGGCATCGGAATCTATAACTAGTGTCACAGGAATGGTTCAAAGCGTAGTCAGTAAGAAGAGTCAGTATTCTTGTACTTAAGTCGGCAAGGTGCCTTTTGTATTTAAATCCGATGCAATTTCTGTGTTTCATCGTCAATAAGGAGGTCCATGGGATACAGTAAACATATAGTGAAGCATCGGAAGCTAATACTGGTCTCACAGGAAATGTTCAAAACATAGAAAGTAAGTAGAGCCAGTCATCTTGTATTTGAGTCAGCATTGAGCCTTTTGTATTTAATGCCGATGCAATTTCTGTTTTTCATCGTCAATAAGAAGGTCCAAGGGATACAGTAAACATTAAGTGAAGCATCTGAATCTATGACTAGTGTCACAGCAATGGTTAAAACATAGACAGTAAGAAGAGTCAGTCTTCTTGTACTTAAGTCTGCATTGTGCATTTTGTATTTAATTCCGATGCAATATCTGTGTTTCATCGTCAATAAGAGGGTCAGAAGGATACAGAAAACCTGAAGCGAAGCATCAGAATCTATAACTAGTGTCACAGGAATGGTTCAAAACATAGACAGTAAGAAGAGTCGGTCTACTTGTACTTATGTCGGCATTCTGCCTTTTGTATTAAATTCCGATGCAATTTCTGTGTTTTATCGTCAATAAGAAGGTCCAAGGGATACAGTAAACATATAGTGAAAAATCGGAATCTAAAACTGGTCTCACAGGAAATGTTCAAAACATAGTCAGTAAGAAGTGTCAGTCTTCTTGTACTTAAGTCTGCAATGTGCCTTTTCTATTTAATTCCGATGCAATTTCTGTGTTTCGTCGTCAATAAGAAGGTCCAAGGCATACAGTAAACCTGCAATGAAGCATCGGAATCTATAACTAGTGTCACAGGAATGGTGCAAAACGCAGACAGTAAGAAGAGTCAGTCTACTTGTACTTAAGTCGGCATTGTGCCTCTTGTTTTTAATTCCTATGCAATTTCTGTGTTTAATCGTCGATAAAAAGGTCCAAGGGATACAGTAAACCTGAAGTGAAGCAACGGAATCTATAACTAGTGTCACAGGGATTGTTCAAAACATAGACAGTAAGAAGAGTCACTCATCTTGTACTTAAGTCGGCATTGTGCAACTTGTATTTAATTCCGATGCAATATCTGTGTTTCATCATCAATAAGAAGGTCAGAGAGATACAGTAAACCTGAAGTGAAATCATCAGAGTCTATAATAAGTGTCACAGGAATAATTCAAAGCATAGTCAGTAAGAAGTGTCAGTCTTTTTGTACTTAAGTCGGCATTGTGCCTTTTGTATTTAATTCCGATGCAATTTCTGTGTTTCATCGTCAATAAGAATGTCCATGGGATACAGTAAACATATAGTGAAGCATCGGAAACTAATACTGGTCTCACAGGAAATGTTCAAAGCATAGAGTGTAAGTAGAGCCAGTCATTTTGTATTTGAGTCGGCATTGTGCCTTTTGTATTAAATGCCGATGCAATTTCTGTGTTTCATCGTCAATAACAAGGTCCAAGGGATACAGTAAACATGAAGTGAAGCATCGGAATCTATAACTAGTGTCACAGGAATGGTTAAAATCTAGACAGTAGTAAGAGTCAGTCTTCTTGTACTTAAGTCGGCATCGTGCCTTTTGTATTTAATTGCGATGCAATTTCTGTGTTTCATCGTCAATATGAAGGTCCAAGGGATACAGTAATTCTGCAATGAAGCATCGGAATCTATAACTAGTTTCACAGGAATGGTTCAAAACGCAGACAGTAAGAAGAGTCAGTCTACTTGTACTTAAGTCGGCACTGTGCCTCTTGTTTTTAATTCCTATGCAATTTCTGTGTTTACTCGTCGATAAGAAGGTCCAAGGGATACAGTAAACCCGAAGTGAAGCAACGGAATCTATAACTAGTGTCACAGGAATTGTTCAAAACATAGACAGTAAGAAGAGTCACTCACCTTGGACTTAAGTCGGCATTGTGCCTTTTGTATTTAATGCCGATGCAATTTCTGTTTTTCATCGTCAATAAGAAGGTCCAAGGGATACAGTAAACATTAAGTGAAGCATCTGAAACTATAACTAGTGTCACAGCAATGGTTAAAACATAGACAGTAAGAAGAGTCAGTCTTCTTGTACTTAAGTCGGCAATGTGCCTTTTCGATTTAATTCCGATGCAATTTCTGTGTTTCGTCGTCAATAAGAAGGTCCAAGGGATACAGTAATTCTGCAATGAAGCATCGGAATCTATAACTAGTGTCACAGGAATGGTTCAAATCGCAGACAGTAAGAAGAGTCAGTCTACTTGTACTTAAGTCGGCATTGTGCCTCTTGTTTTTAATTCCTATGCAATTTCTGTGTTTAATCGTCGATAAGAAGGTCCAAGGGATACAGTGAACCTGAAGTGAAGCAACGGAATCTATAACTAGTGTCACAGGAATTGTTCAAAACATAGACATTAAGAAGAGTCATTCATCTTGTACTTAAGTCGGCATTGTGCCACTTGTATTTAATTCCGATGCAATATCTGTGTTTCATCATCAATAAGAAGGTCAGAGGGATACAGTAAACCTGAAGTGAAGCATCGGAATCAAAAACCGGTCTCACAGGGAAGGTTGAAATCATAGAGAGTAAGAAGAGCCAGTCATCTTTCATTTGCGTCGGCATTGTGCTTTTTGTTTTTAATTCCGATGCCAGTTCTGTGTTTCATCGTCAATACGAAGGTCAGAGGGATAGAGTAAACCTGATGTGAAGCATCGGAATCTATAGCTAGTGTCACAGGTATGGTTCAATTAATAGTCAGTAGGAAGAGTCATTCTTCTTGTACTTAAGTCGGCATTGTGCCTTTTCTATTTAATTCTGATGCAATTTCTGTGTTTCATCGTCCATAAGAAGGTCAGAGGGATACAGTAAACGTGAAGTGAATCATAGGAATCTATAACTAGTGTCACAGGAATGGTTCAAAGCATTGACAGTAGGAACAGTCAGACCTCTTGTACTTAAGTCGGCATTGTGCCTTTTGTATTTAATTCCGATGCAATTTCTGTGTTTCATCGTCAATAAGAAGGTCCAAGGGATACAGTAAACCTGAAGTGATGCATCGGAATCTATAACTAGTGTCACAGAAATGGTTCAAAACATAGTTAGTAAGTAGAGTCAGTCTGCTTGTACTTAATTCGGCATTATGCCTATTCTATTTAATTCAGATGCAATTTCTGTGTTTCATCGTCAATAAGAAGGTCAGAGGGATACAGTAAACCTGAAGTGAAGCATCGGAATCTATAACTAGTGTCACAAGGATAGTTCAAAACGTAGACAGTAGGAAGAGTCAGTCTTCTTGTACTTAAGTCGGCATTGTGCCTTTTGTATTTAATTCCGATGCAATTTCTGTATTTCATCGTCAATAAGAAGGTCAGAGAGATACAGTGAAACTGAAGTGAATCATCAGAATCTATAACTAGTGTCACAGGAATGGTTCAAACATAGAGAGTAAGAGGAGTCAGTCTACTTGTACTTATGTCGGCATTGTGCCTTTACTATTTAATTCCGATGCAATATCTGTGTTTCATCGTCAATAAAAAGGTCAGAGGGATACAGTAAACCTGAAGTGAAGCATCGGAATCTAACACTAGTGTCACAGGAGTGGTTCAAATCATAAACAGTAGGAAGAGTCATTCTTCTTGTACTTATGTCGTCATTGTGCCTTTTGTATTTCATTCCGATGCAATTTCTGTGTTTCATCGTCAATAAGAAGGTCAGAGGGATACAGTAAACCTGAAGCGAAGCATCAGAATCTATAACTAATGTCACAGGAATGGTTAAAACATAGACAGTAAGAAGAGTCTGTCTTCTTGTACTTAAGTAGGCATTGAGCCTTTTGTATTTAATTCCGATGCAATTTCTGTGTTTCATCGTCAATAAGAAGGTCCAAGGGATCAGTAAACCTAAAGTGAAGCATCGGAATCTATAACTAGTGTCACAGATATGGTTCAAACATAGTCAGTAACAAGAGTCATTCTTCTAGCACTTAAGGAGGCATTGTGCCTTTTGTATTTCATTCCGATGCAATATCTGTGTTTCATCGTCAATAAGAAGGTCAGAGGGATACAGTAAACCAGACGTGAGGAATCGGAATCTATAACTAGTGTCACAGGAATGGTTCAAAACATAGTCCGTAAGAAGAGTCAGTATTCTTGTTCTGAAGTCGGCAAGGTGCCTTTTGTATTTAACTCCGATGCAATTTCTGTGTTTCATCGTCAATAAGAAGGTCCATGGGATACAGTAAACATATAGTGATGCATCGGAAGCTAATACTGGTCTCACAGGAAATGTTCAAATCATAGAGTGTAAGTAGAGCCAGTCATCATGTATTTGAGTCGGCATTGTGCCTTTTGTATTTAATGCCGATGCAATTTCTGTGTTTAATCGTCGATAAGAAGGTCCAAGGGATACAGTAAACCTGAAGTGAAGCTACGGAATCTATAACTAGTGTCACAGGAATTGTTCAAAACATAGACAGTAAGGAGAGCCACTCATCTTGTACTTAAGTCGGCATTGTGCCTTTTCTATTTAATTCCGATGCAATTTGTGTGTTTCATCGTCAATAAGAAGGACAGACGGATACAGTAAACCTGAAGTGTAGCATCGGAATCTAACACTAGTGTTACAGGAGTGGTTCAAATCATAAACAGTAGGAAGAGTCATTCTTCTTGTACTTATGTCGTCATTGTACCTTTTGTACTTAATTCCGATGCAATTTCTGTGTTTCATCGTCAATAAGAAGGTCAGAGGGATACAGTAAACCAGACGTGAGGCATCGGAATCTATAACTAGTGTCACAGGAATAGTTCAAAACATAGTCAGTAAGATGAGTCAGTATTCTTGTTCTTAAGTCGGCAAGGTGCCCTTTGTATTTAAATCCGATGCAATTTCTGTGTTTCATCGTCAATAAGTAGGTCCATGGGATACAGTAACCATATAGTGAAGCATCGGTAGCTAATACTGTTCCCACAGGAAATGTTCAAAACATAGAGTGAAAGTGGAGCCAGTCATCTTGCATTTGAGTCGGCATTGTGTCTTTTGTATTTAATGCCGATGTAATTTCGGTATTCCATCGTCAATACGAAGATCCAAGGGATACAGTAAACATGAAGTGAAGCATCGGAATCTATAACTAGTGTCACAGGAATGGTTAAAACATAGACAGTAAGAAGAGTCAGTCTTCTTGTACTTAAGTCGGCATTGTGCCTTTTGTATTTAATTCCGATGCAATTTCTGTGTTTCATCGTCAATATGAAGGTCCGAGGGATACAGTAAACCTAAAGTGAAGCATCGGAATCTATAACTAGTGTCACAGGAATGGTTCAATCATAGTCGGTAAGAAGAGTCATTCTTCTTGTACTTAAGGTGGCATTGTGCCATTTGTATTTCATTCCGATGCAATTTCTGTGTTTCATCGTCAATAAGATGGTCAGAGGGATACAGTAAACCTGAAGCGAAGCATCAGAATCTATAACTAGTGTCACAGGAATGGTTCAAAATATAGACAGTAAGAAGAGTCAGTCTACTTGTACTTAAGTCGGCATTCTGCCTTTTGTATTAAATACCGATGCAATTTCTGTGTTTCATCGTCAATAAGAAGGTCCAAGGGATACAGTAAACATATAGTGAAAAATCGGAATCTAAAACTGGTTTCACAGCAAATGTTCAAAACACAGTCAGTAAGAAGAGTCAGTCTTCTTGTACTTAAGTCGGCAATGTGCCTTTTCTATTTAATTCCGATTCAATTTCTGTGTTTCGTCGTCAATACGAAGGTCCAAGGGATACAGTAAACCTGCAATGAAGCATCGGAATCTCTAACTAGTGTCACAGGAATGGTTCAAAACGCAGACAGTAAGAAGAGTCAGTCTACTTGTACTTAAGTCGGCATTGTGCCTCTTGTTTTTAATTCCTATGCAATTTCTGTGTTTAATCGTCGATAAGAAGGTCCAAGGGATACAGTAAACCTGAAGTGAAGCAACGGAATCTATAACTAGTGTGACAGGAATTGTTCAAAACATAGACAGTAAGAAGAGTCACTCATCTTGTATTTAAGACGGCATTGTGCCTTTTCTATTTAATTCCGATGCAATTTCTGTGTTTCATCATCAATAAGATTTTCAGAGGGATACAGTAAACATATAGTGAAGCATCGGAATCTAATACTGGTCTCACAGGAAATGTTCAAAACATAGAGAGTAAGTAGAGCCAGTCATCTTGTATTTGAGTCGGCATTGTGCCTTTTATATTTAATGCCGATGCAATTTCTGTGTTTCATCGTCAATACGAAGGTCCAAGGGATACAGTAAACATGAAGTCAAGCATTGGAATCTATAACTAGTGTCACAGGAATGGTTAAAAACATATACAGTAAGAATAGTCAGTCTTCTTGTACTAAAGTCGGCATTGTGCCTTTTGTATTTAATTCCGATGCAATTTCTGTGTTTCATCGTCAATAAGAAGGTCCTAGGGATACAGTAAACCTAAAGTGAAGCATCGGAATCTATAACTATTGTCACAGGAATGGTTCAAACATAGTCGGTAAAAAGAGTCATTCTTCTTGTACTTAAGTTGGCATTGTGCTTTTTCAACTTAATTCCGATGCAATATCTGTGTTTGACCGTCAATAAGAAGGTCAGAGGCAAACAGTAAACCTGAAGTGAAGCATCGTAATCTGTAACAAGTGTCACAGGAATGGTTCAAATCATTCACAGTAAGAAGAGTCAGTCTACTTGTACTTAAGTCGGCATTCTGCCTTTTGTATTAAATTCCGATGCAATTTCTGTGTTTCATCGTCAATAAAAAGGTCCAAGGTATACGGTAAACCTGCAATGACGCATCGGAATCTATAACTAGTGTCACAGGAATGGTTAAAAATATAGACAGTAAGAGGAGTCATTCTTCTTGTACTTAAGTTGGCATTGTGCCTTTTTAATTTAATTCCGATGCAATATCTGTGTTTAATCGTCAATAAGAAGGTCAGAGGCAAACAGTAAACCTAAAGTGAAGCATCAGAATCAATAACTAGTGTCACAGGAATGGTTCAAAACATAGACAATAAGAAGAGTCAGTCTACTTGTATTTGTCTGCATTGTGCATTTTGTATTTAATTCCGATGCAATTTCTGTGTTTCATGGTCAATAAGAACGTCCAAGGGATACGGTAAACCTGCAATGAAGCATCGGAATCTATAACTAGTGTCACAGGAATGGTTAAAAACATAGACAGTAAGAAGAGTCAGTCTTCTTGTACTTAAGTCGGCATTGTGCCTTTTGTATTTATTTCCGATGCAATTTATGTTTTTCATCGTCAATAAGACGTTCCAAGGGATACAGTAAACCTTAAGTGAAGCATCGGAATCTATAACTAGTGTCACAGGAATGGTTCAAAACATAGTCAGTAGGAAAAGTCAGTCTTCTTGTACTTAAGTCGGCATTGTGCCTTTTGTATTTAATTCCGATGAAATTTCTGTGTTTCATCATCAATAAGAAGGTCCAAGGGATACAGTAAACCTGAAGTGATTCATCGGAATCCATAACTAGTGTCACAGGAATGGTTCAAATCATATTCAGTAAGAAGAGACAGTCTTCTTGTACTTAAGTCGGCATTGTGCCTTTTGTATTTAATTCCGATGCAACTTCTGTGTTTCATCGTCAATAAGAAGGTCCAAGGGATACAGTAAAACTGAAGTGAAGCATCAGAATCTGTAACTAGTGTCACAGGAATGGTTCAAAACATAGAGAGTAAGAAGAGTCAGTCTACTTGTACTGAAGTCGGCATTTTGCTTTTGTATTTAATTCCGATGCAATTTCTGTGTTTCATCGTCACTAAGAAGGTCCAAGGGATACAGTACTCTTGAAGTGAAGCATCGGAATCTATAACTAGTGTCACAGGTATGGTTCAAATCATAGACAGAGAGAAGAGTTAGTCTTCTTGTACTCAAGTCGACATTGTGCCTTTTCTATATAATTCCGATGCAATTTCTGTGTTTCATCGTCAATAAGAAGGTCAGAGGGATGCAGTAAACCTAAAAAGGAAGCATCAGAATCTATAACTAGTGTCACAGGAATGGTTCAATCACAGTCGGTAAGAAGAGTCATTCTTCTTGTACTTAAGGTGGCATTGTGCCATTTGTATTTCATTCCGATGCAATTTCTGTGTTACATCGTCAATAAGAGGGTCAGAGGGATACAGTAAACCTGAAGCAAAGCATCAGAATCTATCACTAGTGTCACAGGAATGGTTCAAAACATAGACAGTAAGAAGAGTCAGTCTACTTGTACTTAAGTCGGCATTCTGCCTTTTGTATTAAATACCGATGCAATTTCTGTGTTTCATCGTCAATAAGAAGGTCCAAGGGATACAGTAAACATATAGTGAAAAATCGGAATCTAAAACTGGTTTCACAGGAAATGTTCAAAACATAGTCAGTAAGAAGAGTCAGTCTTCTTGTACTTAAGTCGGCAATGTGCCTTTTCTATTGAATTCCGATTCAATTCCTGTGTTTCGTCGTCAATACGAAGGTCCAAGGGATACAGTAAACCTGCAATGAAGCATCGGAATCGCTAACTAGTGTCACAGGAATGGTTCAAAGCATAGTCAGTAAGAAGTGTCAGTCCTCTTGTACTAAAGTCGGCATTGTGCCATCATATTTAATTCCGATGCAATATCCGTGTTTCATCGTCAATAAGAAGGTCAGAGGGATACAGTAAACCTGAAGTGAAGCATCGGAATCTGTAACTAGTGTCACAGGAATAGTTCAAAACATAGATAGTAGGAAGAGTCAGTCTTCTTGTACTTACGTCGGCATTGTGCCTTTTGTATTTAATTCCGATGAAAATTCTGTGTTTCATCATCAATAAGAAGGTCCAAGGGAACAGTAAACCTGAAGTGAAGCATCGGAATCTAACACTAGTGTCACAGGAGTGTTTCAAATCATAAACAGTAGGAAGAGCCTGTCTTCTTGTACTTATGTCGTCATTGTGACTTTTGTATTTAATTCCGATGCAATTTCTGTGTTTCAACGTCAATAAGAAGGTCCAAGGGATACAGTAAACCTGAAGTGAGGCATCGGAATCTGTAACAAGTGTCACAGGAATGGTTCAAACATAGACAGTAGGAAGAGTCAGTCTTCTTGTACTTAAGTCGGCATTGTGCCTCTTGTATTTAATTCCGATGCAATTTCTGTGTTTCATCATCAATAAGAAGGTCCAAGGGATACAGTAAACCGGAAGTGTGCCATCGGAATCTATAAGTAGTGTCACAGGAATGGTTCAAACATAGACAGTAGGAAGAGTCAGTCTTCTTGTACTTAAGTTGGCATTGTGCTTTTTCAATTTAATTCCGATGCAATATCTGTGTTTGATCGTCAATAAGAAGGTCAGAGGCAAACAGTAAACCTGAAGTGAAGCATCGTAATCTGTAACAAGTGTCACAGGAATGGTTCAAATCATACACAGTAAGAAGAGTCAATCTACTTGTACTTAAGTCGGCATTCTGCCATTTGTATTAAATTCCGATGCAATTTCTGTGTTTCATCGTCAATAAAAAGGTCCAAGGGATACGGTAAACCTGCAATGAAGCATCGGAATCTATAACTAGTGTCACAGGAATGGTTAAAAATATAGACAGTATGAGGAGTCATTCTTCTAGTACTTACGTTGGCATTGTGCTTTTTCAATTTAATTGCGATGCAATATCTGTGTTTAATCGTCAATAAGAAGGTCAGAGGCAAACAGTAAACCTGAAGTGAAGCATCAGAATCAATAACTAGTGTCACAGGAATGGTTCAAAACATAGACAATAAGAAGAGTCAGTCTACTTGTATTTGTCTGCATTGTGCATTTTGTATTTAATTCCGATGCAATTTCTGTGTTTCATCGTCAATAAGAAGGTCCAAGGGATACGGTAAACCTGCAATGAAGCATCGGAATCTATAACTAGTGTCACAGGAATGGTTAAAAACATAGACAGTAAGAAGAGTCAGTCTTCTTGTACTTAAGTCGGCATTGTGCCTTTTGTATTTAATTCCGATGCAATTTATGTGTTTCATCCTCAATAAGACGGTCCAAGGGATACAGTAAACCTAAAGTGAAGCATCGGAATCTGTAACTAGTGTCACAGGAATGCTTCAAAACATAGTCAGTAGGAAAAGTCAGTCTTCTTGTACCTTAGTCGGCATTGTGCCTTTTCTATTTAATTCCGATGCAATTTCTGTGTTTCATCATCAATAAGAAGGTCCAAGGGATACAGTAAACCTGAAGTGATTCATCGGAATCTATGTCTAGTGTCACAGGAATAGTTCAAAACATAATCAGTAAGAAGAGTCAGTCTTCTTGTACTTAAGTCGGCATTGTGCCTTTTGTATTTAATTCCGATGCAATTTCTGTGTTTCATCGTCAATAAGAAGGTCCAAGGTATACAGAAAACATATAGTGAAGCATCGGAATCTTAAACTGGTCTCACAGGAAATGTTCAAATCATAGTCAGTAAGAAGAGTCAGTCTCCTTGTTCTTAAGTCGGCATTGTGCGTTTTCAATTTAATTCCCATGCAATTTCTGTGTATCATCGTCAATAAGAAGGTCAGAGGGATACAGTAAACCTGAAGTGAAGCATCGGAATCTATAAGTGGTATCACAAGAATGGTTCAAATCATAGTCAGTAGGAAGAGTCAGTCTTCTTGTACTTAAGTCGTTATTGTGCCTTTTGTATTTAATTCCGATGCAATTTCTGTGTTTCGTCGTCAATAAGTAGGTCAGAGGGATACAGTAAAACTGAAGTGAAGCATCAGAATCTATAACTAGTGTCACAGGAATGGTTCAAAACATAGAGAGTAAGAAGAGTTAGTCTACTTGTACTGAAGTCGGCATTGTGCCTTTTGTATTTAATTCCGATGCAATTTCTGTGTTTCATCGACACTAAGAAGGTCCAAGGGATACAGTACTCTTGAAGTGAAGCATCGGAATCTATAACTAGTGTCACAGGTATGGTTCAAATCATAGACAGAAAGAAGAGTTAGTCTTCTTGTACTCAAGTCGGCATTGTGCCTTTTCTATATAATTCCGATGCAGTATCTGTGTTTCATCGTCAATAAGAAGGTCAGAGGGATGCAGTAAACCTAAAGTGAAGCATCAGAATCTATAACTAGTGTCACAGGAATGGTTCAAAACATAGACAGTAGGAAGAGTCAGTCTTCTTGCAGATGAGTCGGCATTGTGGCTTTTGTATTTAATTCCGATGCAATTTCTGTGTTTCATCGTCAATTAGAAGGTCCGAGATATACAGTAAACCTGAAGGGAAGCATCGGAATCCATAACTAGTGTCACAGGAATGGCTCAAATCATAGACAATAAGAAGAGTCAGTCTACTTGTATTTATCTGCATTGTGCATTTTGTATTTAATTCCGATGCAATTTCTGTGTTTCATCGTCAATAAGAAGGTCCAAGGGATACGGTAAACCTGCAATGAAGCATCGGAATCTATAACTAGTGTCACAGGAATGGTTAAAAATATAGACAGTAAGAGGAGTCATTCTTCTTGTACTTAAGTTGGCATTGTGCTTTTTCAATTTAATTCCGATGCAATATCTGTGTTTAATCGTCAATAAGAAGGTCAGAGGCAAGCAGTAAACCTGAAGTGAAGCATCAGAATCAATAACTAGTGTCACAGGAATGGTTCAAAACATAGACAATAAGAAGAGTCAGTCTACTTGTATTTGTCTGCATTGTGCAATTTGTATTTAATTCCGATGCAATTTCTGTGTTTCAAGGTCAATAAGAACGTCCAAGGGATACGGTAAACCTGCAATGAAGCATCGGAATCTATAACTAGTGTCACAGGAATGGTTAAAAACATAGACAGTAAGAAGAGTCAGTCTTCTTGTACTTAAGTCGGCATTGTGCCTTTTGTATTTATTTCCGATGCAATTTATGTGTTTCATCGTCAATAAGACGGTCCAAGGGATACAGTAAACCTAAAGTGAAGCATCGGAATCGATAACTAGTGTCACAGGAATGGTTCAAAACATAGTCAGTAGGAAAAGTCAGTCTTCTTGTACCTTAGTCGGCATTGTGCCTTTTCTATTTAATTCCGATGCAATTTCTGTGTTTCATCATCAATTAGAAGGTCAGAGGGATACAGTAAACCTGAAGTGAAGCATCGGAGTCTACAACTAGTGTCACAGGAATGGTTCAAAACATAGTCAGTAAGAAGTGTCAGTCCTCTTGTACTAAAGTCGGCATTGTGCCATTCTATTTAAATCCGATGCAATATCCGTGTTTCATCGTCAATAAGAAGGTCAGAGGGATACAGTAAACCTGAAGTGAAGCATCGGAATCTGTAACTATTGTCACAGGAATAGTTCAAAACATAGATAGTAGGAAGAGTCAGTCTTCTTGTACTTACGTCGGCATTGTGCCTTTTGTATTTAATTCCGATGAAATTTCTGTGTTTCATCGTCAATAAGAAGGTCCATGGGACACAGTAAACAAATAGTGAAGCATCGGAATCTAATACTGGTCTCACAGGAAATGTTCAAAACATAGAGAGTAAGTAGAGCCAGTCATCTTGTATTTGAGTCGGCATTGTGCCTTTTATATTTAATGCCGATGCAATTTCTGTGTTTCATCGTCAATACGAAGGTCCAAGGGATACAGTAAACATGAAGTCAAGCATTGGAATCTATAACTAGTGTCACAGGAATGGTTAAAAACATATACAGTAAGAATAGTCAGTCTTCTTGTACTAAAGTCGGCATTGTGCCTTTTGTATTTAATTCCGATGCAATTTCTGTGTTTCATCGTCAATAAGAAGGTCCTAGGGATACAGTAAACATATAGTGAAGCATCGGAATCTTAAACTGGTCTCACAGGAAATGTTCAAATCATAGTCAGTAAGAAGAGTCAGTCTCCTTGTTCTTAAGTCGGCATTGTGCCTTTTCAATTTAATTCCGATGCAATTTCTGTGTATCATCGTCAATAAGAAGGTCAGAGGGATACAGTAAACCTGAAGTGAAGCATCGGAATCTATAAGTGGTGTCACAAGAATGGTTCAAATCATAGTCAGTAGGAAGAGTCAGTCTTCTTGTACTTAAGTCGGCATTGTGCCTTTTGTATTTAATTCCGATGCCATTTCTGTGTTTCATCGTCAATAAGTAGGTCAGAGGGATACAGTAAAACTGAAGTGAAGCATCAGAATCTGTAACTAGTGTCACAGGAATGGTTCAAAACATAGAGAGTAAGAAGAGTCAGTCTACTTGTACTGAAGTCGGCATTGTGCCTTTTGTATTTAATTCCGATGCAATTTCTGTGTTTCATCGTCACTAAGAAGGTCCAAGGGATACAGTACTCTTGAATTGAAGCATCGGAATCTATAACTAGTGTCACAGGTATGGTTCAAATCATAGACAGAAAGAAGAGTTAGTCTTCTTGTACTCAAGTCGACATTGTGCCTTTTCTATATAATTCCGATGCAATTTCTGTGTTTCATCGTCAATAAGAAGGTCAGAGGGATGCAGTAAACCTAAAGTGAAGCATCAGAATCTATAACTAGTGTCACAGGAATGGTTCAATCATAGTCGGTAAGAAGAGTCATTCTTCTTGTACTTAAGGTGGCATTGTGCCATTTGTATTTCATTCCGATGCAATTTCTGTGTTTCATCGTCAATAAGAGGGTCAGAGGGATACAGTAAACCTGAAGCGAAGCATCAGAATCTATCACTAGTGTCACAGGAATGGTTCAAAACATAGACAGTAAGAAGAGTCAGTCTACTTGTACTTAAGTCGGCATTCTGCCTTTTGTATTAAATACCGATGCAATTTCTGTGTTTCATCGTCAATAAGAAGGTCCAAGGGATACAGTAAACATATAGTGAAAAATCGGAATCTAAAACTGGTTTCACAGGAAATGTTCAAAACATAGTCAGTAAGAAGAGTCAGTCTTCTTGTACTTAAGTGGGCAATGTGCCTTTTCTATTTAATTCCGATTCAATTTCTGTGTTTCGTCGTCAATACGAAGGTCCAAGGGATACAGTAAACCTGCAATGAAGCATCGGAATCGCTAACTAGTGTCACAGGAATGGTTCAAAACGCAGACAGTAAGAAGAGTCAGTCTACTTGTACTTAAGTCGGCATTGTGCCTCTTGTTTTTAATTCCTATGCAATTTCTGTGTTTAATCGTCGATAAGAAAGTCCAAGGGATACAGTAAACCTGAAGTGAAGCAACGGAATCTATAACTAGTGTCACAGGAATTGTTCAAAACATAGACAGTAAGAAGAGTCACTCATCTTGTACTTAAGACGGCATTGTGCCTTTTCTATTGAATTCCGATGCAATTTCTGTGTTCCATCATCAATAAGATGGTCAGAGGGATACAGTAAACCTGAAGTGAAGCATCGGAGTCTACAACTAGTGTCACAGGAATGGTTCAAAGCATAGTCAGTAAGAAGTGTCAGTCCTCTTGTACTAAAGTCGGCATTGTGCCATTCTATTTAATTCCGATGCAATATCCGTGTTTCATCGTCAATAAGAAGGTCAGAGGGATACAGTAAACCTGAAGTGAAGCATCGGAATCTGTAACTAGTGTCACAGGAATAGTTCAAAACATAGATAGTAGGAAGAGTCAGTCTTCTTGTACTTACGTCGGCATTGTGCCTTTTGTATTTAATTCCGATGAAATTTCTGTGTTTCATCATCAATAAGAAGGTCTAAGGGAACAGTAAACCTGAAGTGAAGCATCGGAATCTAACACTAGTGTCACAGGAGTGTTTCAAATCATAAACAGTAGGAAGAGCCTGTCTTCTTGTACTTATGTCGTCATTGTGACTTTTGTATTTAATTCCGATGCAATTTCTGTGTTTCAACGTCAATAAGAAGGTCCAAGGGATACAGTAAACCTGAAGTGAGGCATCGGAATCTGTAACTAGTGTCACAGGAATGGTTCAAACATAGACAGTAGGAAGAGTCAGTCTTCTTGTACTTAAGTCGGCATTGTGGCTTTTGTATTTAATTCCGATGCAATTTCTGTGTTTCATCATCAATAAGAAGGTCCAAGGGATACAGTAAACCGGAAGTGTGCCATCGGAATCTATAAGTAGTGTCACAGGAATGGTTCAAAACATAGTCAGTAAGAAGAGTCAGTCTTCTCGTTCTTAAGTCGGCATGGTGCCTATTGTATTTAAATCCGATGCAATTTCTGTGTTTCATCGTCAATAAGAAGGTACATGGGACACAGTAAACATATAGTGAAGCATCGGAATCTAATACTGGTCTCACAGGAAATGGTCAAAACATAGAGAGTAAGTAGAGCCAGTCATCTTGTATTTGAGTCGGCATTGTGCCTTTTATATTTAATGCCGATGCAATTTCTGTGTTTCATCGTCAATAAGAAGGTCCTAGGGATACAGTAAACCTAAAGTGAAGCATCGGAATCAATAACTATTGTCACAGGCATGGTTCAATTATAGTCGGTAAAAAGAGTCATTCTTCTTGTACTTAAGTTGGCATTGTGCTTTTTCAATTTAATTCCGATGCAATATCTGTGTTTGATCGTGAATAAGAAGGTCAGAGGCAAACAGTAAACCTGAAGTGAAGCATCGTAATCTGTAACAAGTGTCACAGGAATGGTTCAAATCATACACAGTAAGAAGAGTCAGTCTACTTGTACTTAAGTCGGCATTCTGCCTTTTGTATTAAATTCCGACGCAATTTCTGTGTTTCATCGTCAATAAAAAGGTCCAAGGGATACGGTAAACCTGCAATGAAGCATCGGAATCTATAACTAGTGTCACAGGAATGGTTAAAAATATAGACAGTAAGAGGAGTCATTCTTCTAGTACTTAAGTTGGCATTGTGCTTTTTCAATTTAATTCCGATGCAATATCTGTGTTTAATCGTCAATAAGAAGGTCAGAGGCAAACAGTAAACCTGAAGTGAAGCATCGGAGTCTATAACTAGTGTCACAGGAATGGTTCAAAACATAAACAGTTGGAAGCGTCAGTCTTCTTGTACTTAAGTCGGCATTGTGCCTTTTGTATTTAATTCCGATGAAATTTCTGTGTTTCATCATCAATAAGAAGGTCCAAGAGATACAGTAAACCTGAAGTGATTCATCGGAATCTATATCTAGTGTCACAGGAATGGTTCAAAACATATTTAGTAAGAAGAGTCAGTCTTCTTGTACTTAAGTCGGCATTGTGCCTTTTGTATTTAATTCCGATGCAATTTCTGTGTTTCATCGTCAATAAGAAGGTCCAAGGTATACAGAAAACACATAGTGAAGCATTGGAATCTTAAACTGGTCTCACAGGAAATGTTCAAATCATAGTCAGTAAGAAGAGTCAGTCTCCTTGTTCTTAAGTCGGCATTGTGCGTTTTCAATTTAATTCCGATGCAATTTCTGTGTATCATCGTCAATAAGAAGGTCAGAGGGATACAGTAAACCTGAAGTGAAGTATCAGAATCAATAACTAGTGTCACAGGAATGGTTCAAAACATAGACAATAAGAAGAGTCAGTCTACTTGTATTTGTCTGCATTGTGCATTTTGTATTTAATTCCGATGCAATTTCTGTGTTTCATCGTCAATAAGAAGGTCCAAGGGATACGGTAAACCTGCAATGAAGCATCGGAATCTATAACTAGTGTCACAGGAATGGTTAAAAATATAGACAGTAAGAGGAGTCATTCTTCTAGTACTTACGTTGGCATTGTGCTTTTTCAATTTAATTCCGATGCAATATCTGTGTTTAATCGTCAATAAGAAGGTCAGAGGCAAACAGTAAACCTGAAGTGAAGCATCAGAATCAATAACTAGTGTCACAGGAATGGTTCAAAACATAGACAATAAGAAGAGTCAGTCTACTTGTATTTGTCTGCATTGTGCATTTTGTATTTAATTCCGATGCAATTTCTGTGTTTCATCGTCAATAAGAAGGTCCTCGGGATACAGTAAACATATAGTGAAGCATCGGAATCTTAAACTGGTCTCACAGGAAATGTTCAAATCATAGTCAGTAAGAAGAGTCAGTCTCCTTGTTCTTAAGTCGGCATTGTGCCTTTTCAATTTAATTCCGATGCAATTTCTGTGTATCATCGTCAATAAGAAGGTCAGAGGGATACATTAAACCTGAAGTGAAGCATCGGAATCTATAAGTGGCGTCACAAGAATGGTTCAAATCATAGTCAGTAGGAAGAGTCAGTCTTCTTGTACTTAAGTCGGCATTGTGCCTTTTGTATTTAATTCCGATGCCATTTCTGTGTTTCATCGTCAATAAGTAGGTCAGAGGGATACAGTAAAACTGAAGTGAAGCATCAGAATCTGTAACTAGTGTCACAGGAATGGTTCAAAACATAGAGAGAAAGAAGAGTCAGTCTACTTGTACTGAAGTCGGCATTGTGCCTTTTGTATTTAATTCCGATGCAATTTCTGTGTTTCATCGTCACTAAGAAGGTCCAAGGGATACAGTACTCTTGAATTGAAGCATCGGAATCTATAACTAGTGTCACAGGTATGGTTCAAATCATAGACAGAAAGAAGAGTTAGTCTTCTTGTACTCAAGTCGACATTGTGCCTTTTCTATATAATTCCGATGCAATTTCTGTGTTTCATCGTCAATAAGAAGGTCCAAGGGATACAGTAAACGTATAGTGAAAAATCGGAATCTAAAACTGGTTTCACAGGAAATGTTCAAAACATAGTCAGTAAGAAGAGTCAGTCTTCTTCTACTTAAGTCGGCAATGTGCCTTTTCTATTTAATTCCGATTCAATTTCTGTGTTTCGTCGTCAATACGAAGGTCCAAGGGATACAGTAAACCTGCAATGAAGCATCGGAATCGCTAACTAGTGTCACAGGAATGGTTCAAAACGCAGACAGTAAGAAGAGTCAGTCTACTTGTACTTAAGTCGGCATTGTGCCTCTTGTTTTTAATTCCTATGCAATTTCTGTGTTTAATCGTCGATAAGAAGGTCCAAGGGATACAGTAAACCTGAAGTGAAGCAACGGAATCTATAACTAGTGTCACAGGAATTGTTCAAAACATAGACAGTAAGAAGAGTCCCTCATCTTGTACTTAAGACGGCATTGTGCCTTTTCTATTGAATTCCGATGCAATTTCTGTGTTCCATCATCAATAAGATGGTCAGAGGGATACAGTAAACCTGAAGTGAAGCATCGGAGTCTACAACTAGTGTCACAGGAATGGTTCAAAGCATAGTCAGTAAGAAGTGTCAGTCCTCTTGTACTAAAGTCGGCATTGTGCCATTCTATTTAATTCCGATGCAATATCCGTGTTTCATCGTCAATAAGAAGGTCAGAGGGATACAGTAAACCTGAAGTGAAGCATCGGAATCTGTAACTAGTGTCACAGGAATAGTTCAAAACATAGATAGTAGGAAGAGTCAGTCTTCTTGTACTTACGTCGGCATTGTGCCTTTTGTATTTAATTCCGATGAAATTTCTGTGTTTCATCATCAATAAGAAGGTCTAAGGGAACAGTAAACCTGAAGTGAAGCATCGGAATCTAACACTAGTGTCACAGGAGTGTTTCAAATCATAAACAGTAGGAAGAGCCTGTCTTCTTGTACTTATGTCGTCATTGTGACTTTTGTATTTAATTCCGATGCAATTTCTGTGTTTCAACGTCAATAAGAAGGTCCAAGGGATACAGTAAACCTGAAGTGAGGCATCGGAATCTGTAACTAGTGTCACAGGAATGGTTCAAACATAGACAGTAGGAAGAGTCAGTCTTCTTGTACTTAAGTCGGCATTGTGCCTTTTGTATTTAATTCCGATGCAATTTCTGTGTTTCATCATCAATAAGAAGGTCCAAGGGATACAGTAAACCGGAAGTGTGCCATCGGAATCTATAAGTAGTGTCACAGGAATGGTTCAAAACATAGTCAGTAAGAAGAGTCAGTCTTCTCGTTCTTAAGTCGGCATGGTGCCTATTGTATTTAAATCCGATGCAATTTCTGTGTTTCATCGTCAATAAGAAGGTACATGGGACACAGTAAACATATAGTGAAGCATCGGAATCTAATACTGGTCTCACAGGAAATGTTCAAAACATAAAGAGTAAGTAGAGCCAGTCATCTTGTATTTGAGTCGGCATTGTGCCTTTTATATTTAATGCCGATGCAATTTCTGTGTTTCATCGTCAATAAGAAGGTCCTAGGGATACAGTAAACCTAAAGTGAAGCATCGGAATCAATAACTATTGTCACAGGCATGGTTCAAACATAGTCGGTAAAAAGAGTCATTCTTCTTGTACTTAAGTTGGCATTGTGCTTTTTCAATTTAATTCCGATGCAATATCTGTGTTTGATCGTGAATAAGAAGGTCAGAGGCAAACAGTAAACCTGAAGTGAAGCATCGTAATCTGTAACAAGTGTCACAGGAATGGTTCAAATCACACACAGTAAGAAGAGTCAGTCTACTTGTACTTAAGTCGGCATTCTGCCTTTTGTATTAAATTCCGATGCAATTTCTGTGTTTCATCGTCAATAAAAAGGTCCAAGGGATACGGTAAACCTGCAATGAAGCATCGGAATCTATAACTAGTGTCACAGGAATGGTTAAAAATATAGACAGTAAGAGGAGTCATTCTTCTAGTACTTAAGTTGGCATTGTGCTTTTTCAATTTAATTCCGATGCAATATCTGTGTTTAATCGTCAATAAGAAGGTCAGAGGCAAACAGTAAACCTGAAGTGAAGCATCGGAGTCTATAACTAGTGTCACAGGAATGGTTCAAAACATAAACAGTTGGAAGCGTCAGTCTTCTTGTACTTAAGTCGGCATTGTGCCTTTTGTATTTAATTCCGATGAAATTTCTGTGTTTCATCATCAATAAGAAGGTCCAAGAGATACAGTAAACCTGAAGTGATTCATCGGAATCTATATCTAGTGTCACAGGAATGGTTCAAAACATATTTAGTAAGAAGAGTCAGTCTTCTTGTACTTAAGTCGGCATTGTGCCTTTTGTATTTAATTCCGATGCAATTTCTGTGTTTCATCGTCAATAAGAAGGTCCAAGGTATACAGAAAACACATAGTGAAGCATCGGAATCTTAAACTGGTCTCACAGGAAATGTTCAAATCATAGTCAGTAAGAAGAGTCAGTCTCCTTGTTCTTAAGTCGGCATTGTGCGTTTTCAATTTAATTCCGATGCAATTTCTGTGTATCATCGTCAATAAGAAGGTCAGAGGGATACAGTAAACCTGAAGTGAAGTATCAGAATCAATAACTAGTGTCACAGGAATGGTTCAAAACATAGACAATAAGAAGAGTCAGTCTACTTGTATTTGTCTGCATTGTGCATTTTGTATTTAATTCCGATGCAATTTCTGTGTTTCATCGTCAATAAGAAGGTCCAAGGGATACGGTAAACCTGCAATGAAGCATCGGAATCTATAACTAGTGTCACAGGAATGGTTAAAAATATAGACAGTAAGAGGAGTCATTCTTCTAGTACTTACGTTGGCATTGTGCTTTTTCAATTTAATTCCGATGCAATATCTGTGTTTAATCGTCAATAAGAAGGTCAGAGGCAAACAGTAAACCTGAAGTGAAGCATCAGAATCAATAACTAGTGTCACAGGAATGGTTCAAAACATAGACAATAAGAAGAGTCAGTCTACTTGTATTTGTCTGCATTGTGCATTTTGTATTTAATTCCGATGCAATTTCTGTGTTTCATCGTCAATAAGAAGGTCCAAGGGATACGGTAAACCTGCAATGAAGCATCGGAATCTATAACTAGTGTCACAGGAATGGTTAAAAACATAGACAGTAAGAAGAGTCAGTCTTCTTGTACTTAAGTCGGCATTGTGCCTTTTGTATTTAATTCCGATGCAATTTATGTGTTTCATCGTCAATAAGACGGTCCAAGGGATACAGTAAACCTAAAGTGAAGCATCGGAATCTATAACTAGTGTCACAGGAATGCTTCAAAACATAGTCAGTAGGAAAAGTCAGTCTTCTTGTACGTTAGTCGGCAACGTGCCTTTTCTATTTAATTCCGATGCAATTTCTGTGTTTCATCATCAATTAGAAGGTCAGAGGGATACAGTAAACCTGAAGTAAAGCATCGGAGTCTATAACTAGTGTCACAGGAATGGTTCAAAACATAAACAGTTGGAAGCGTCAGTCTTCTTGTACTTAAGTCGGCATTGTGCCTTTTGTATTTAATTCCGATGAAATTTCTGTGTTTCATCATCAATAAGAAAGTCCAAGGGATACAGTAAACCTGAAGTGATTCATCGGAATCTATATCTAGTGTCACAGGAATGGTTCAAAACATATTCAGTAAGAAGAGTCAGTCTTCTTGTACTTAAGTCGGCATTGTGCCTTTTGTATTTAATTCCGATGCAATTTCTGTGTTTCATCGTCAATAAGAAGGTCCAAGGTATACAGAAAACATATAGTGAAGCATCGGAATCTTAAACTGGTCTCACAGGAAATGTTCAAATCATAGTCAGTAAGAAGAGTCAGTCTCCTTGTTCTTAAGTCGGCATCGTGCGTTTTCAATTTAATTCCGATGCAACTTCTGTGTTTCATCGACACTAAGAAGGTCCAAGGGATACAGTACTCTTGAAGTGAAGCATCGGAATCTATAACTAGTGTCACAGGTATGGTTCAAATCATAGACAGAAAGAAGAGTTAGTCTTCTTGTACTCAAGTCGGCATTGTGCCTTTTCTATATAATTCCGATGCAATTTCTGTGTTTCATCGTCAATAAGAAGGTCAGAGGGATGCAGTAAACCTAAAGTGAAGCATCATAATCTATAACTAGTGTCACAGGAATGGTTCAAAACATAGACAGTAGGAAGAGTCAGTCTTCTTGCAGTTGAGTCGGCATTGTGGCTTTTGTATTTAATTCCGATGCAATTTCTGTGTTTCATCGTCAATTAGAAGGTCCGAGATATACAGTAAACCTGAAGGGAAGCATCGGAATCCATAACTAGTGTCACAGGAATGGCTCAAAACATAGACAGTAGGTAGAATCAGTCTTCCTGTACTTAAGTCGGCATTGTGCCTTTTCCATTTAATTCCGACGCAATTTGTGTGTTTCATCGTCAATAAGAAGGTCAGAGGGATACAGTAAACCTGAAGTGAAGCATCGGAATCTAACACTAGTGTCACAGGAGTGGTTCAAATCATAAAAAGTAGGGAGACTCATTCTTCTTGTACTTATGTCGTCATTGTGCCTTTTGTATTTATTCCGATGCAATATCTGTGTTTCATCGTCAATAAGAAGGTCAGAGGGATACAGTAAACCAGACGTGATGCATCGGAATCTATAACTAGTGTCACAGGAATGGTTCAAAACATAGTCAGTAAGAAGAGTCAGTATTCTTGTTCTTAAGTCGGCAAGGTGCCTTTTGTTTATAAATCCGATGCAATTTCTGTGTTTCATCGTCAATAAGAAGGTCCAAGGGATACAGTAAACCTTAAGTGAAGCATCGGAATCTATAACTAGTGTCACAGGAATGGTTCCATCATAGTCGGTAAGAAGAGTCATTCTTCTTGTACTTAAGGTGGCATTGTGCCTTTTGTATTTCATTCCGATGCAATTTCTGTGTTTAATCGTCAATAAGAGGGTGAGAGGGATACAGTAAACCTGAAGCGAAGCATCAGAATCTATAACTAGTGTCACAGGATTGGTTCAAAACATAGACAGTAAGAAGAGTCAGTGTACTTGTACTTAAGTCGGAATTCTGCCTTTTGTATTAAATTCCGATGCAATTTCTGTGTTTCATCGTCAATAAGACGGTCCAAGGGATACAGTAAACATATAGTGAAAAATCGGAATCTAAAACTGGTCTCACAGAAAATGTTCAACACATAGTCAGTAAGAAGAGTCAGTCTTCTTGTACTTAAGTCGGCAATGTGCCTTTTCTATTTAATTCCGATGCAATTTCTGTGTTTCGTCGTCAATAAGAAGGTACAAGGGATGCAGTAAACCTGCAATGAAGCATCGGAACCTATAACTAGTGTCACAGGAATGGTTCAAAACGCAGACAGTAAGAAGAGTCAGTCTACTGGTACTTAAGTCGGCATTGTGCCTCTTGTTTTTAATTCCTATGCAATTTCTGTGTTTAATCGTCGATAAGAAGGTCCAAGGGATACAGAAAACCTGAAGTGAAGTAACGGAATCTGTAACTAGTGTCACAGGAATTGTTCAAAACATAGACAGTAAGAAGAGTCACTCATCTTGTACTTACGTCGGCATTGTGCCTTTACTATTTAATTCCGATGCAATTTGTGTGTTTCATCGTCAATAAGAAGGTCAGAGGGATACAGTAAACCTGAAGTGAAGCATCGGAATCTAACACTAGTGTCACATGAGTGGTTTAAATCATAAACAGTAGGAAGAGTCATACTTCTTGTACTTATGTCCTCGTTGTACCTTTTGTATTTAATTCCGATGCAATTTCTGTGTTTCTTCGTCAATAAGAAGGTCATAGGGATACAGTAAACCAACGTGAGGCATCGGATTCTATAACTAGTGTCACAGGAATGGTTCAAAACATAGACAGTAAGAAGAGTCAGTCCACTTGTACTTAAGTCGGCATTCTGCCTTTTGTATTACATTCCGATGCAATATCTGTGTTTCATCGTCAAAAAGAAGGTCCTAGGGATACAGTAAACATATAGTTAATAATCGGAATCTAAAACTGGTCTCACAGGAAATGTTCAAATCATAGTCAGTAAGAAGAGTCAGTCTACTCGTACTTAAGTCGGCATTGTGCCTCTTGTTTTTAATTCCTATGCAATTTCTGTGTTTAATCGTCGATAAGAAGGTCCAAGGGATACAGTAAACCTGAAGTGAAGCAACGGAATCTATAACTAGTGTCACAGGAATTGTTCAAAACATAGACAGTAAGAAGAGTCACTCATCTTGTACTTAAGTCGGCATTGTGCCTTTTGTATTATTTCCGATGCAATTTCTGTGTTTCATCATCAATAAGAAGGTCAGAGGGATACAGTAAACCTGAAGTGAAGCATCGGAGTCTATAACTAGTGTCACAGGAATGGTTCAAAGCATAGTCAGTAAGAAGTGTCAATCTTCTTGTACTTAAGTCGGCATTGTGCCTTTTCTGTTTAATTCCGTTGCAATTTCTGTGTTTCATCATCAATTAGAAGGTCCAAGGGATACAGTAAACCCGAAGTGAGGCATCGGAATCTGTAAATAGTGTCACAGGAATGGTTCAAAACATAATCAGTAAGAAGAGACAGTCTTCTTGTACTTAAGTCGGCATTGTGCCTTTTGTATTTAATCCCGATGCAATTTCTGTGTTTCATCCTCAATACGAGGGTCCAAGGAATACAGTAAACCTAAAGTGAAGCATCGGAATCTATAACTATTGTCACAGGAATGGTTCAAACATAGTCGGTAAGAAGAGTCATTATTCTTGTACTTAAGTTAGCATTGTGCTTTTTCTATTTAATTCCGATGCAATTTCTGTGTTTAATCGTCAGTAAGAGGGTAAGAGGGAAACAGTAAGCCTGAAGTGAAGCATCGTAATCAATAACATGTGTCACAGGAATGGTTCAAAACATAGACAGTAAGAAGAGTCAGTCTACTTGTACTTAAGTCGGCATTCTGCCTTTTGTATTAAATTCCGATGCAATTTCAGTGTTTCATCGTCAATAAGAAGGTGGAAGGGATACAGGAAACATATAGTGAAATATCGGAATCTAAAACTGGTCGCACAGGAAATCGTCAAAACATAGTCAGTAAGATGAGTCAGTCTTCTTGTACTTAAGTCGGCAATGTGCCTTTTCTATTTAATTCCGATGCAATTTCTGTGTTTCGTCGTCAATAAGAAGGTCCAAGGGATACAGTAAACCTGCAATGAAGCATCGGAATCTATAACTAGTGTCACAGGAATGGTTCAAAACGCAGACAGTAAGAAGAGTCAGTCTACTTGTACTTAAATTGGCATTGTGCTTCTTGTTTTTAATTCCTATGCAATTTCTGTGTTTAATCGTCGGTAAGAAGGTCCAAGGGATACAGTAAACATATAGTGAAAAATCGGAATCTAAAACTGGTCTCACAGGAATTTTTAAAACGTAGTCAGTAAGAAGGGTCAGTCTTCTTGTACTTAAGTCGGCATTGTGCCTTTTGTATTTAATTCCGATGCAATTTCTGTGTTTCATCGTCAATAAGACGGTCCAAGGGATACAGTAAACCTAAAGTGAAGCATCGGAATCTATAACTAGTGTCACAGGAATGCTTCAAAACATAGTCAGTAGGAAAAGTCAGTCTTCTTGTACGTTAGTCGGCAACGTGCCTTTTCTATTTAATTCCGATGCAATTTCTGTGTTTCATCATCAATAAGAAGGTCAGAGGCAAACAGTAAACCTGAAGTGAAGCATCGGAGTCTATAACTAGTGTCACAGGAATGGTTCAAAACATAAACAGTTGGAAGCGTCAGTCTTCTTGTACTTAAGTCGGCATTGTGCCTTTTGTATTTAATTCCGATGAAATTTCTGTGTTTCATCATCAATAAGAAGGTCCAAGAGATACAGTAAACCTGAAGTGATTCATCGGAATCTATATCTAGTGTCACAGGAATGGTTCAAAACATATTTAGTAAGAAGAGTCAGTCTTCTTGTACTTAAGTCGGCATTGTGCCTTTTGTATTTAATTCCGATGCAATTTCTGTGTTTCATCGTCAATAAGAAGGTCCAAGGTATACAGAAAACACATAGTGAAGCATCGGAATCTTAAACTGGTCTCACAGGAAATGTTCAAATCATAGTCAGTAAGAAGAGTCAGTCTCCTTGTTCTTAAGTCGGCATTGTGCGTTTTCAATTTAATTCCGATGCAATTTCTGTGTATCATCGTCAATAAGAAGGTCAGAGGGATACAGTAAACCTGAAGTGAAGTATCAGAATCAATAACTAGTGTCACAGGAATGGTTCAAAACATAGACAATAAGAAGAGTCAGTCTACTTGTATTTGTCTGCATTGTGCATTTTGTATTTAATTCCGATGCAATTTCTGTGTTTCATCGTCAATAAGAAGGTCCAAGGGATACGGTAAACCTGCAATGAAGCATCGGAATCTATAACTAGTGTCACAGGAATGGTTAAAAATATAGACAGTAAGAGGAGTCATTCTTCTAGTACTTACGTTGGCATTGTGCTTTTTCAATTTAATTCCGATGCAATATCTGTGTTTAATCGTCAATAAGAAGGTCAGAGGCAAACAGTAAACCTGAAGTGAAGCATCAGAATCAATAACTAGTGTCACAGGAATGGTTCAAAACATAGACAATAAGAAGAGTCAGTCTACTTGTATTTGTCTGCATTGTGCATTTTGTATTTAATTCCGATGCAATTTCTGTGTTTCATCGTCAATAAGAAGGTCCAAGGGATACGGTAAACCTGCAATGAAGCATCGGAATCTATAACTAGTGTCACAGGAATGGTTAAAAACATAGACAGTAAGAAGAGTCAGTCTTCTTGTACTTAAGTCGGCATTGTGCCTTTTGTATTTAATTCCGATGCAATTTATGTGTTTCATCGTCAATAAGACGGTCCAAGGGATACAGTAAACCTAAAGTGAAGCATCGGAATCTATAACTAGTGTCACAGGAATGCTTCAAAACATAGTCAGTAGGAAAAGTCAGTCTTCTTGTACGTTAGTCGGCAACGTGCCTTTTCTATTTAATTCCGATGCAATTTCTGTGTTTCATCATCAATTAGAAGGTCAGAGGGATACAGTAAACCTGAAGTAAAGCATCGGAGTCTATAACTAGTGTCACAGGAATGGTTCAAAACATAAACAGTTGGAAGCGTCAGTCTTCTTGTACTTAAGTCGGCATTGTGCCTTTTGTATTTAATTCCGATGAAATTTCTGTGTTTCATCATCAATAAGAAAGTCCAAGGGATACAGTAAACCTGAAGTGATTCATCGGAATCTATATCTAGTGTCACAGGAATGGTTCAAAACATATTCAGTAAGAAGAGTCAGTCTTCTTGTACTTAAGTCGGCATTGTGCCTTTTGTATTTAATTCCGATGCAATTTCTGTGTTTCATCGTCAATAAGAAGGTCCAAGGTATACAGAAAACATATAGTGAAGCATCGGAATCTTAAACTGGTCTCACAGGAAATGTTCAAATCATAGTCAGTAAGAAGAGTCAGTCTCCTTGTTCTTAAGTCGGCATCGTGCGTTTTCAATTTAATTCCGATGCAACTTCTGTGTTTCATCGACACTAAGAAGGTCCAAGGGATACAGTACTCTTGAAGTGAAGCATCGGAATCTATAACTAGTGTCACAGGTATGGTTCAAATCATAGACAGAAAGAAGAGTTAGTCTTCTTGTACTCAAGTCGGCATTGTGCCTTTTCTATATAATTCCGATGCAATTTCTGTGTTTCATCGTCAATAAGAAGGTCAGAGGGATGCAGTAAACCTAAAGTGAAGCATCATAATCTATAACTAGTGTCACAGGAATGGTTCAAAACATAGACAGTAGGAAGAGTCAGTCTTCTTGCAGTTGAGTCGGCATTGTGGCTTTTGTATTTAATTCCGATGCAATTTCTGTGTTTCATCGTCAATTAGAAGGTCCGAGATATACAGTAAACCTGAAGGGAAGCATCGGAATCCATAACTAGTGTCACAGGAATGGCTCAAAACATAGACAGTAGGTAGAATCAGTCTTCCTGTACTTAAGTCGGCATTGTGCCTTTTCCATTTAATTCCGACGCAATTTGTGTGTTTCATCGTCAATAAGAAGGTCAGAGGGATACAGTAAACCTGAAGTGAAGCATCGGAATCTAACACTAGTGTCACAGGAGTGGTTCAAATCATAAAAAGTAGGGAGACTCATTCTTCTTGTACTTATGTCGTCATTGTGCCTTTTGTATTTATTCCGATGCAATATCTGTGTTTCATCGTCAATAAGAAGGTCAGAGGGATACAGTAAA
Organism: Schistocerca americana; assembly: GCF_021461395.2. Classification (NCBI taxonomy): domain Eukaryota; kingdom Metazoa; phylum Arthropoda; class Insecta; order Orthoptera; family Acrididae; genus Schistocerca; species Schistocerca americana. The sequence goes on along the minus strand of NC_060121.1, from coordinate 23,800,513 downwards.
CCAGACGTGATGCATCGGAATCTATAACTAGTGTCACAGGAATGGTTCAAAACATAGTCAGTAAGAAGAGTCAGTATTCTTGTTCTTAAGTCGGCAAGGTGCCTTTTGTTTATAAATCCGATGCAATTTCTGTGTTTCATCGTCAATAAGAAGGTCCAAGGGATACAGTAAACCTTAAGTGAAGCATCGGAATCTATAACTAGTGTCACAGGAATGGTTCCATCATAGTCGGTAAGAAGAGTCATTCTTCTTGTACTTAAGGTGGCATTGTGCCTTTTGTATTTCATTCCGATGCAATTTCTGTGTCTAATCGTCAATAAGAGGGTGAGAGGGATACAGTAAACCTGAAGCGAAGCATCAGAATCTATAACTAGTGTCACAGGATTGGTTCAAAACATAGACAGTAAGAAGAGTCAGTGTACTTGTACTTAAGTCGGAATTCTGCCTTTTGTATTAAATTCCGATGCAATTTCTGTGTTTCATCGTCAATAAGACGGTCCAAGGGATACAGTAAACATATAGTGAAAAATCGGAATCTAAAACTGGTCTCACAGAAAATGTTCAACACATAGTCAGTAAGAAGAGTCAGTCTTCTTGTACTTAAGTCGGCAATGTGCCTTTTCTATTTAATTCCGATGCAATTTCTGTGTTTCGTCGTCAATAAGAAGGTACAAGGGATGCAGTAAACCTGCAATGAAGCATCGGAACCTATAACTAGTGTCACAGGAATGGTTCAAAACGCAGACAGTAAGAAGAGTCAGTCTACTGGTACTTAAGTCGGCATTGTGCCTCTTGTTTTTAATTCCTATGCAATTTCTGTGTTTAATCGTCGATAAGAAGGTCCAAGGGATACAGAAAACCTGAAGTGAAGTAACGGAATCTGTAACTAGTGTCACAGGAATTGTTCAAAACATAGACAGTAAGAAGAGTCACTCATCTTGTACTTACGTCGGCATTGTGCCTTTACTATTTAATTCCGATGCAATTTGTGTGTTTCATCGTCAATAAGAAGGTCAGAGGGATACAGTAAACCTGAAGTGAAGCATCGGAATCTAACACTAGTGTCACATGAGTGGTTTAAATCATAAACAGTAGGAAGAGTCATACTTCTTGTACTTATGTCCTCGTTGTACCTTTTGTATTTAATTCCGATGCAATTTCTGTGTTTCTTCGTCAATAAGAAGGTCATAGGGATACAGTAAACCAACGTGAGGCATCGGATTCTATAACTAGTGTCACAGGAATGGTTCAAAACATAGACAGTAAGAAGAGTCAGTCCACTTGTACTTAAGTCGGCATTCTGCCTTTTGTATTACATTCCGATGCAATATCTGTGTTTCATCGTCAAAAAGAAGGTCCTAGGGATACAGTAAACATATAGTTAATAATCGGAATCTAAAACTGGTCTCACAGGAAATGTTCAAATCATAGTCAGTAAGAAGAGTCAGTCTACTCGTACTTAAGTCGGCATTGTGCCTCTTGTTTTTAATTCCTATGCAATTTCTGTGTTTAATCGTCGATAAGAAGGTCCAAGGGATACAGTAAACCTGAAGTGAAGCAACGGAATCTATAACTAGTGTCACAGGAATTGTTCAAAACATAGACAGTAAGAAGAGTCACTCATCTTGTACTTAAGTCGGCATTGTGCCTTTTGTATTATTTCCGATGCAATTTCTGTGTTTCATCATCAATAAGAAGGTCAGAGGGATACAGTAAACCTGAAGTGAAGCATCGGAGTCTATAACTAGTGTCACAGGAATGGTTCAAAGCATAGTCAGTAAGAAGTGTCAATCTTCTTGTACTTAAGTCGGCATTGTGCCTTTTCTGTTTAATTCCGTTGCAATTTCTGTGTTTCATCATCAATTAGAAGGTCCAAGGGATACAGTAAACCCGAAGTGAGGCATCGGAATCTGTAAATAGTGTCACAGGAATGGTTCAAAACATAATCAGTAAGAAGAGACAGTCTTCTTGTACTTAAGTCGGCATTGTGCCTTTTGTATTTAATCCCGATGCAATTTCTGTGTTTCATCCTCAATACGAGGGTCCAAGGAATACAGTAAACCTAAAGTGAAGCATCGGAATCTATAACTATTGTCACAGGAATGGTTCAAACATAGTCGGTAAGAAGAGTCATTATTCTTGTACTTAAGTTAGCATTGTGCTTTTTCTATTTAATTCCGATGCAATTTCTGTGTTTAATCGTCAGTAAGAGGGTAAGAGGGAAACAGTAAGCCTGAAGTGAAGCATCGTAATCAATAACATGTGTCACAGGAATGGTTCAAAACATAGACAGTAAGAAGAGTCAGTCTACTTGTACTTAAGTCGGCATTCTGCCTTTTGTATTAAATTCCGATGCAATTTCAGTGTTTCATCGTCAATAAGAAGGTGGAAGGGATACAGGAAACATATAGTGAAATATCGGAATCTAAAACTGGTCGCACAGGAAATCGTCAAAACATAGTCAGTAAGATGAGTCAGTCTTCTTGTACTTAAGTCGGCAATGTGCCTTTTCTATTTAATTCCGATGCAATTTCTGTGTTTCGTCGTCAATAAGAAGGTCCAAGGGATACAGTAAACCTGCAATGAAGCATCGGAATCTATAACTAGTGTCACAGGAATGGTTCAAAACGCAGACAGTAAGAAGAGTCAGTCTACTTGTACTTAAATTGGCATTGTGCTTCTTGTTTTTAATTCCTATGCAATTTCTGTGTTTAATCGTCGGTAAGAAGGTCCAAGGGATACAGTAAACATATAGTGAAAAATCGGAATCTAAAACTGGTCTCACAGGAATTTTTAAAACGTAGTCAGTAAGAAGGGTCAGTCTTCTTGTACTTAAGTCGGCATTGTGCCTTTTGTATTTAATTCCGATGCAATTTCTGTGTTTCATCGTCAATAAGACGGTCCAAGGGATACAGTAAACCTTAAGTGAAGCATCGGAATCTATAACTAGTGTCACAGGAATGGTTCCATCATAGTCGGTAAGAAGAGTCATTCTTCTTGTACTTAAGGTGGCATTGTGCCTTTTGTATTTCATTCCGATGCAATTTCTGTGTTTAATCGTCAATAAGAGGGTGAGAGGGATACAGTAAACCTGAAGCGAAGCATCAGAATCTATAACTAGTGTCACAGGATTGGTTCAAAACATAGACAGTAAGAAGAGTCAGTGTACTTGTACTTAAGTCGGAATTCTGCCTTTTGTATTAAATTCCGATGCAATTTCTGTGTTTCATCGTCAATAAGACGGTCCAAGGGATACAGTAAACATATAGTGAAAAATCGGAATCTAAAACTGGTCTCACAGAAAATGTTCAACACATAGTCAGTAAGAAGAGTCAGTCTTCTTGTACTTAAGTCGGCAATGTGCCTTTTCTATTTAATTCCGATGCAATTTCTGTGTTTCGTCGTCAATAAGAAGGTACAAGGGATACAGTAAACCTGCAATGAAGCATCGGAACCTATAACTAGTGTCACAGGAATGGTTCAAAACGCAGACAGTAAGAAGAGTCAGTCTACTGGTACTTAAGTCGGCATTGTGCCTCTTGTTTTTAATTCCTATGCAATTTCTGTGTTTAATCGTCGATAAGAAGGTCCAAGGGATACAGAAAACCTGAAGTGAAGTAACGGAATCTGTAACTAGTGTCACAGGAATTGTTCAAAACATAGACAGTAAGAAGAGTCACTCATCTTGTACTTACGTCGGCATTGTGCCTTTACTATTTAATTCCGATGCAATTTGTGTGTTTCATCGTCAATAAGAAGGTCAGAGGGATACAGTAAACCTGAAGTGAAGCATCGGAATCTAACACTAGTGTCACATGAGTGGTTTAAATCATAAACAGTAGGAAGAGTCATACTTCTTGTACTTATGTCCTCGTTGTACCTTTTGTATTTAATTCCGATGCAATTTCTGTGTTTCTTCGTCAATAAGAAGGTCATAGGGATACAGTAAACCAACGTGAGGCATCGGATTCTATAACTAGTGTCACAGGAATGGTTCAAAACATAGACAGTAAGAAGAGTCAGTCCACTTGTACTTAAGTCGGCATTCTGCCTTTTGTATTACATTCCGATGCAATATCTGTGTTTCATCGTCAAAAAGAAGGTCCTAGGGATACAGTAAACATATAGTTAATAATCGGAATCTAAAACTGGTCTCACAGGAAATGTTCAAATCATAGTCAGTAAGAAGAGTCAGTCTACTCGTACTTAAGTCGGCATTGTGCCTCTTGTTTTTAATTCCTATGCAATTTCTGTGTTTAATCGTCGATAAGAAGGTCCAAGGGATACAGTAAACCTGAAGTGAAGCAACGGAATCTATAACTAGTGTCACAGGAATTGTTCAAAACATAGACAGTAAGAAGAGTCACTCATCTTGTACTTAAGTCGGCATTGTGCCTTTTGTATTATTTCCGATGCAATTTCTGTGTTTCATCATCAATAAGAAGGTCAGAGGGATACAGTAAACCTGAAGTGAAGCATCGGAGTCTATAACTAGTGTCACAGGAATGGTTCAAAGCATAGTCAGTAAGAAGTGTCAATCTTCTTGTACTTAAGTCGGCATTGTGCCTTTTCTGTTTAATTCCGTTGCAATTTCTGTGTTTCATCATCAATAAGAAGGTCCAAGGGATACAGTAAACCCGAAGTGAGGCATCGGAATCTGTAAATAGTGTCACAGGAATGGTTCAAAACATAATCAGTAAGAAGAGACAGTCTTCTTGTACTTAAGTCGGCATTGTGCCTTTTGTATTTAATCCCGATGCAATTTCTGTGTTTCATCCTCAATACGAGGGTCCAAGGAATACAGTAAACCTAAAGTGAAGCATCGGAATCTATAACTATTGTCACAGGAATGGTTCAAACATAGTCGGTAAGAAGAGTCATTATTCTTGTACTTAAGTTAGCATTGTGCTTTTTCTATTTAATTCCGATGCAATTTCTGTGTTTAATCGTCAGTAAGAGGGTAAGAGGGAAACAGTAAGCCTGAAGTGAAGCATCGTAATCAATAACATGTGTCACAGGAATGGTTCAAAACGTAGACAGTAAGAAGAGTCAGTCTACTTGTACTTAAGTCGGCATTCTGCCTTTTGTATTAAATTCCGATGCAATTTCAGTGTTTCATCGTCAATAAGAAGGTGGAAGGGATACAGGAAACATATAGTGAAATATCGGAATCTAAAACTGGTCGCACAGGAAATCGTCAAAACATAGTCAGTAAGATGAGTCAGTCTTCTTGTACTTAAGTCGGCAATGTGCCTTTTCTATTTAATTCCGATGCAATTTCTGTGTTTCGTCGTCAATAAGAAGGTCCAAGGGATACAGTAAACCTGCAATGAAGCATCGGAATCTATAACTAGTGTCACAGGAATGGTTCAAAACGCAGACAGTAAGAAGAGTCAGTCTACTTGTACTTAAATTGGCATTGTGCTTCTTGTTTTTAATTCCTATGCAATTTCTGTGTTTAATCGTCGGTAAGAAGGTCCAAGGGATACAGTAAACATATAGTGAAAAATCGGAATCTAAAACTGGTCTCACAGGAATTTTTAAAACGTAGTCAGTAAGAAGGGTCAGTCTTCTTGTACTTAAGTCGGCATTGTGCCTTTTGTATTTAATTCCGATGCAATTTCTGTGTTTCATCGTCAATAAGACGGTCCAAGGGATACAGTAAACCTAAAGTGAAGCATCGGAATCTATAACTAGTGTCACGGGAATGGTTCAAAACATAGTCAGTAGGAAGAGTCAGTCTTCTTGTACTTAAGTCGGCATTGTGCCTTTTCCATTTAATTCCGATGCAATTTCTGTGTTTTATCGGCAATAAGAAGGTCAGAGGGATACAGTAAACCTGAAGTGAAGCATCGTAATCTATAACTAGTGCCACAGGGATGGTTCAAAATGTAGACAGTAGGAAGAGTCAGTCTTCTTGTACGTAAATCTTCATTGTGCCTTTTGTATTTAATTCCGGTGCAATTCCTGTGTTTCGTCGTCAATAAGAAGGTTCAAGGGATACAGTAAACCCAAAATGAAGCATTGGAATCTATAACTAGTGTCACAGGAATGGGTCAAATCATAGACAATAAGAAGAGTCAGTCTTCTTGTACTTAAGTCAGCATTGTGATTCTTGTATTTAATTCCGATGCAATTTCTCTGTTTCATCGTCCCTAAGAAGGTCCAAGGGATACAGTAAACCTGACGTGTAGCATCGGAATCTATAACTAGTGTCACAGGAATTAGTCAAAACATAGACAGTAAGTAGAGTCACTCTTCTTGTACTTAAGTCGGCATTGTGCCTTTTATATTTAATTCCGATTCAATTTCTGTTTTTCATCTTGAATAAGAAGGTCAGAGGGATACAGTTAACCTGAAGTGAATCATCGGAATCTATAACTAGTGTCACAGGAATGGTTCAAAACATAGACAGCGGGAAGAGTCAGTATTCTTGTAGTTAAGTCGGCATTGTGCCTTTTCTATTTAATTCCGATGCAATTTCTATGTTTCATCGTCAATAAGAAGGTCAGAGGGATACAGTAAACCTGAGGTGAAAAATCGGAATCTATAACTAGGGTCACAGGAATGGTTCAAATCATAGACAGTAGGAAGAGTCAGTCTTCATGAACTTATGTCGGCATTGTGCCTTTTGTATTTAATTCCGATGCAATTTCTGTGTTTCATCGTCAACAAGAAGGTCCAAGGGATACAGTAAAATCTGAAGTGAAGCATCGGAATCTATAACTAGTGTCACAGGAATGGATCAAAACATAGACAGTAGGAAGAGTCAGTCTTCTTGTACTTATGTCGGCATTCTGCCTTTTCTATTTAATTCCGATGCAATTTCTGTGTTTCGTCGTCAATAAGAAGGTCCAAGGGATACAGTAAACCCGAATTGAAGCATTGGAGTCTATAACTAGTGTCACAGGAATGGGTCAAAACATAGACAATAAGAAGAGTCAGTCTTCTTGTACTTAAGTCGGCATTGTGCCTCTTGTATTTAATTCCGATGCAATTTCTCTGTTTCATCGTCGCTAAGAAGGTCCAAGGGATACAGTAAACCTGAAGTGTAGCATCAGAATCTATAACTAGTGTCACAGGAATTAGTCAAAACATAGACAGTAAGAAGAGTCACTCTTCTTGTACTTAAGTCGGCATTCTGCCTTTTGTATTTAATTCCGATGCAATTTCTGTTTTTCTTCGTCAATAAGAGGGTCAGAGGGATACAGTAAACCTGAAGTGAAGCATCGGAATCGATAACTAGTGTCACAGGAATGGTTCAATACATGGACAGTAGGAAGAGTCAGTCTTCTTGAACTTAAGTCTTCATTGTGCCTTTTGTATTTAATTCCGCTGCAATTTCTGTGTTTCATCGTCAACAAGAAGGTCCAAGGGATACAGTAAACCTGAAGTGAAGCATCGGAATGTATAACTAGTGTCACAGGAATGGTTCAAAACATAGACAGTGGGAAGAGACAGTCGTCTTGTACTTAAGTCGGCATTGTGCCTTTTCTAATTAATTCCGATGCAATTTCTGTGTTTCATCGTCCATATGATGGTCAGAGGGATACAGTAAACTTGAAGAGAATCATAGGAATATATAACTAGTGTCACAGGAGTGGTTCAAAGCATAGACAGTAGGAAGAGTCAGACTTCTTATACTTAAGTCGGCATTGTGCCTTTTGTATTTATTTCCGATGCAATATATGTGTTTCATCGTCAATAAGAAGGTCCTTGGGATAGAGTAAACCTTAAGTGAAGCATCGGAATCTATAACTAGTGTCACAGGAATGGTTCAAAACATAGGCAGCGGGAAGAGTCAGTCTTCTTGTATTTAAGTCGGCATTGTGCCTTTTCTATTTAATTCCGATGCAATTTCTATGTTTCATCGTCAAGAAGAAGGTCAGAGGGATACAGTAAACCTGAAGTGAAGAATCGGAATCTATAGCTAGTGTCACAGGAATGGTTCAAATTATAGACAGTAGGAAGAGTCACTCTTCTTGAACTTAAGTCGGCATTGTGCCTTTTGTATTTAATTCCGATGCTATTTCTGTGTTTCATCGTCAACAAGAAGGTCCAAGGGATACAGTAAACCCTGAAGTGAAGCATCGGAATCTATAACTAGTGTCACAGGAATGGATCAAAACATAGACAGTAGGAAGAGTCAGTCTTCTTGTACTTATGCCGGCATTCTGCCTTTTCTTTTTAATTCCGATGCAATTTCTGTGATTCATCGTCAATAAGAAGGTCCAAGGGATACAGTAATCCCGAATTGAAGCATTGGAATCTATAACTAGTGTCAGAGGAATGGGTCGAAACATAGACAATAAGAAGAGTCAGTCTTCTTGTACTTAAGTCGGCATTGTGCCTCTTGTATTTAATTCCGATGCAATTTCTCTGTTTCATCGTCGCTAAGAAGGTCCAAGGGATACAGTAAACCTGAAGTGTAGCATCAGAATCTATAACTAGTGTCACAGGAATTAGTCAAAACATAGACAATAAGAAGAGTCACTCTTCTTGTACTTAAGTCAGCATTGTGCATTTTGTATTTAATTCCGATGCAATACATAGATAGTATGCAAGACATAGACAGTAAGAAGAGTCACTCTTCTTGTACTTAATTCGGCATTGTGCCTTTTGTATTTAATTCCGATGCAATTTCTGTTTTTCTTCGTCAATAAGAGGGTCAGAGGGATACAGTAAACCTGAAGTGAAGCATCGGAATTTATAACTAGTGTCACAGGAATGGTTCAAAGCATAGACAGTAGGAAGAGACAGTCGTCTTGTACTTAAGTCGGCATTGTGCCTTTTCTAATTAATTCCGATGCAATTTCTGTGTTTCATCGTCCATATGAAGGTCAGAGGGATACAGTAAACGTGAAGAGAATCATAGGAATCTATAACTAGTGTCACAGGAGTGCTTCAAAGCATAGACAGTAGGAAGAGTCAGACTTCTTGTACTTAAGTCGGCATTGTGCCTTTTGTATTTATTTCCGATGCAATATATGTGTTTCATCGTCAATAAGAAGGTCCAAGGGATACAGTAAACATGAAGTGAAGCATTGGAATCTATAACTAGTGTCACAGGAATGGTTATAAACATAGACAGTAAGAAGAGTCAGTCCTCTTGTACTTAAGTCGGCATTGTGCCTTTTGTATTTAATTCCGATGCAATTAATGTGTTTCATCGTCAATAAAAAGGTCCAAGGGATACTGTAAACCTAAAGTGAAGCATCGGAATCTATAACTATTGTCACAGGAATGGTTCAAACATAAACGGTAAGAAGAGTCATTCTTCTTGTACTTAAGTTGGCGTTGTGCTTTTTCTATTTAATTCCGATGCAGTTTCTGTGTTTAATCGGCAATAAGAAGGTCAGAGGGAAACAGTAAACCTGAAGTGAAGCATCGTAATCTATAACAAGTGTCACAGGGTTGGTTCAAAACGTAGCCTGTAGGAAGAGTCAGTCTTCTTGTACTTAAGTCGGCATTGTGCCTTTTGTATTTTATTCCGATGCAATTTCTGCGTTTCGTCGTCAATAAGAGGGTCAGAGGGATAAAGTAAACCTGAAGCGAAGCATCAGAATCTATAACTAGTGTCACAGGAATGGTTCAAAACATAGACAGTAGGAAGAGACAGTCATCTTGTACTTAAGTCGGCATTGTGCCTTTTCTATTTAATTCCGATGCAATATCTGTGTTTCATCGTCTATATGAAGGTCAGAGGGATACAGTAAACGTGAAGAGAATCATAGGAATCTATAAATAGTGTCACAGGAGTGGTTCAAAGCATAGTCAGTAGGAAGAGTCAGTCTACTTGTACTTAAGTCGGCATTGTGCCTTTTGTATTTAATTCCGATGCAATTTCTGTGTTTCATCGTCAATAAAAGGTCCAAGGGATACAGTACACCTGAAGTGAAGCATCGGAATCTACAACAAGTGTCACAGGAATGGTTCAATTCATAGACAGTAGAAAGAGTCAGTTTTCTTGTACTTAAGTCGGCATTGTGCCTTCTCTATTTAATTCCGATGCAATATCTGTGTTCCATCGTCAATAAGAAGGTCAGAGGGATACAGTAAAAATGAAGTGAAATATCGGAATCTATAACTAGTGTCACAGGAATGGTTCAAAACATAGACAATAAAAAGAGTCAGTCTTCTTGTACTTAAGTCGGCATTGTGCCTTTTGTATTTAATTCCGATGCAATTTCTGTTTTTCATCTTCAATAAGATGGTCAGAGGGATACAGTAAACCTGAAGTGAAGCATTGGAATCTTTAACTAGTGTCACAGGAATGGGTCAAAACATAGACAGAAGAAGTGACAGTCTTCTTGTACTTAAGTCGGCATTGTGCGTCTTGTATTTATTTCCGATGCAATATCTGTGTTTCATCGACAATACGAAGGTCCAAGGGATGCAGTACACCTGAATTGAAGCATCGGATTCTATAAGAAGTGTCACATTAATGGTTCAAACCATAGCCAGTAAGAAGAGTCAGTCTTCTTGTACTTCAGTCGGCATTGTGCCTTTTCTATATATCTCCGATGCTTTTTCTGTGTTTCATCGTCCATAAGAAGGTCAGAGGGAAACAGTAAACCTGAAGTGAAGCATCGGAATCTATAAGTGGTGTCACAGGAATGGTTCAAAACATAGTTTGTAAGAAGAGTCAGTCTTCTTGTACTTAAGTTGGCATTGTGACTTTCGTATTTAATTCCAATGCAATTTCGGTGTTTAATCGTCAATAAGAAGGTCCAAGGGATACAGTAAACCTGAAGCGAAGCATCGGAATCTATAACTAGTGTCACTGGTTCGGTTCAAAACATAGACAGTAAGAAGAGTCAGTCTTCTTGTACTTAAGTCGGCATTGTGCCTTTTCTATTTAATTCCGATGCAATATCTGTGTTTCATCGTCTATATGAAGGTCAGAGGGATACAGTAAACGTGAAGAGAATCATAGGAATCTATAAATAGTGTCACAGGAGTGGTTCAAAGCATAGTCAGTAGGTAGAGTCAGTCTACTTGTACTTAAGTCGGCGTTGTGCCTTTTGTAATTAATTCCGATACAATATCTGTTTTTCATCGTCAATGAGAGGGTCACAGGGATACAGTAAACCTGAAGTGAAGCATCGGAATCTATAACTAGTGTCACAGGAATGGTTCAAAACATAGACAGTAGGAAGTGTCAGTCTTCTTGAACTTAAGTCGGCATTGTGCCTTTTGTATTTAATTCCGATGCAATATCTGTGTTTCATCGTCAACAAGAGGGTCCAAGGGATACAGTAAACCTGAAGTGAAGCATCGGAATGTATAACTAGTGTCACCGGAATGGTTCAAAACGTAGACAGTAGGAAGGGGCAGTCATCTTGCACTTAAGTCGGCATTGTGCCTTTTCTATTTAATTCCGATGCATTTTCTGTGTTTCATCATCAATAAGAGGGTCTGAGGGATACAGTAAACCTAAAGTGAAGCATCGGAATCTATAATTAGTGACACAGAAATGATTCAAAACATAGTCAGTAAGAAGAGTCAGTCTTCTTGTACTGAAGACCGCATTGTGCCTTTTCTATTTAATTCCGTTGAAAATTCTGTGTTTCATCGTCAATAAGAAGGTCCAAGGGATGCAGTACACCTGAAGTGAAACATCGAAATCTATAACTAGTGTCATAGGAATGGATCAAAACATACACAGTAAGAAGAGTCAGTCTTCTTGTACTTAAGTCGGCATTGTGCCTTTTCTATTTAATTCCGATGCAATTTCTGTGTTTCATCGTCAATAAGAAGGTCAGAGGGATACAGTAAACCTGAAGTGAAGCATCGGAGTCTATAACTAGTGTCACAGGAATGGTTCATAACATAGACAGTAAGAAGAGTCAGTCTTCTTGTACTTCAGTCGGCATTGCGCCTTTTCTATTTATTTCCGATGCAATTTCTGTGTTTCATCGTCCATAAGAAGGTCGGACGGATACAGTAAACCTGAAGTGAAGCATCGGAATCTATAAGTGGTGTCACAGGAATGGTACAAAACATAGTTTGTAAGTAGAGTCAGTCTTTTTGTACTTAAGTCGGCATTGTGACTTTCGTATTTAATTCCAATGCAATTTCGGTATTTAATCGTCAATAACAAGGTCCGAAGGGATACAGTAATCCTGAAGTGAAGCATCGGAATCTATAACTAGTGTCACAGGAATGGTTCAAATCATTGTCAGTAAGAAGAGTCAGTCTTCTTGTACTTAAGTCGCATTGTGCCTTTTCTATTTAATTCCGATGGAATCTCAATGTTTCATTGCCAATAAGAAGGTCCAAGGGATGCAGTACACCTGAAGTGAAGCATCGGAATCTATTACTAGTATCACAGGAATGTTAAAAAAAAAAAACAGTAAGAAGAGTCAGTCTACTTGTACTTAAGTCGGCATTGTGTCTTTCGTATTTAATTCCAATGCAATTTCGGTGTTTAATCGTCAATAAGAAGGTCCAAGGGATACAGTAAACCTGAAGTGTAGCATCAGAATCTATAACTAGTGTTACAGGAATTAGTCAAAGCATAGACAGTAAGAAGAGTCACTGTTCTTGTACTTAAGTCGGCATTGTGCCTTTTGTATTTAATTCCGATGCAATACATAGATAGTATGCATTACATAGACAGTAAGAAGAGTCACTCTTCTTGTACTTAAGTCGGCATTGTGCCTTTTGTATTTAATTCCGATGCAATTTCTGTTTTTCATCGTCAATACGAGGGTCACAGGGATACAGTAAACCTGAAGTGAAGCATCGGAATCTATAACTAGTGTCACAGGAATGGTTCAAAACATAGACAGTGGGAAGAGTCAGTCTTCTTGAACTTAAGTCGGCATTGTGCCTTTTGTAGTTAATTCCGATGCAATATCTGTGTTTCATCGTCAACAAGACGGTCCAAGGGATACAGTAAACCTGAAGTGAAGCATCGGAATGTATAACTAGTGTCACAGGAATGGTTCAAAACATAGACAGTAGGAAGGGACAGTCATCTTGCACTTAAGTCGGCATTGTGCCTTTTCTATTTAATTCCGAGGCATTTTCTGTGTTTCATCATCAATAAGAGGGTCTGAGGGATACAGTAAACCTAAAGTGAAGCATCGGAATCTATAATAAAATTTACAGGAATGGTTCAAAACATAGACAGTAGGTAGAGTCAGTCTTCTTGTACTTAAGTCGGCATTGGGCCTTTTGTATAATTCCGATGCAATTTCTGTGATTCATCGTCAATACAAAGGTCCAAGGGATACTGAAAACCTGAAGTGAGGCATCGGAATCTATAAGTAGTGACACAGAAATGGTTCAAAACATAGTCAGTAAGAAGAGTCAGTCTTCTTGTACTGAAGACCGCATTGTGCCTTTTCTATTTAATTCCGTTGAAAATTCTGTGTTTCATCGTCAGTAAGAAGGTCCAAGGGATGCAGTACACCTGAAGTAAAACATCGAAATCTATAACTAGTGTCATAGGAATGGATCCAAACATACACAGTAAGAAGAGTCAGTCTTCTTGTACTTAAGTCGGCATTGTGCCTTTTCTATTCAATTCCGATGCTATTTCTGTGTTTCATCGTCAATAAGAAGGTCAGAGGGATACAGTCAACCTGAAGTGAAGCATCGGAATCTATAACTAGTGTCACAGGAATGGTTCATCACATAGTCAGTAAGAAGAGTCAGTCCTCCTGTACTTAAGTCGGCATGGTGCCTTTTCTATTTAATTCCGATGCAATATCTGTGTTTCATCGTCAATAATAAGGTCACAGGGATACAGTAAGCCTGAAGTGAGGCATCGTAATCTATAACTAGTGTCACAGGAATGGTACAAAACATAGTCAGTAAGAAGAGTCAGTCTTCTTGTACTTAAGTCGCAATTTGCATTTTCTATTTGATTCCGATGCAATTTCTGTGTTTCATCGACAATAAGAAGGTCCAGGGGATGCAGTACACCTGAATTGAAGCATAGGATTCTATAACTAGTGTCACAGGAATGGTTCAAATCATACACAGTAAGAACAGTCAGTCTTCTTGTACTTCAGTTGGCATTATGCCATTTCTATTTGTTTCCGATGCAATTTCTGTGTTTCATCGTCCATAAGAAGGTCAGAGGGACACAGTAAACCTGAAGTGAAGCTTCGGAATCTATAAGTGGTGTCACAGGAATGGTACAAAACATAGTTTGTAAGAAGAGTCAGTCTTTTTGTACTTACGTCGGCATTGTGACTTTCGTATTTAATTCCAATGCAATTTCGGTGTTTAATCGTCAATAAGAAGGTCCAAGGGATACAGTAAACCTGAAGTGAAGCATCGGAATCTATCACTAGTGTCACTGGTTCGGTTCAAAACATAGACAGTAAGAAGAGTCAGTCTTCTTGTACTTAAGTTGACATAGTGCCTTTCCTATTTAATTCCGATGCAATATCTGTGTTTCATCGACAATAAGAAGGTCAGAGGGATACAGTAAACCTGAAGTGAGGCAACGGAATCTATAACTAGTGTCACAGGAATGGTTCAAATCATTGTCAGTAAGAAGAGTCAGTCTCCTTGTACTTAAGTCGCATTGTGCCTTTTCTATTTAATTCCGATGAAATCTCTATGTTTCATTGTCAATAAGAAGGTCCAAGGGATGCAGTACACCTGAAGTGAAGCATCGGAATCTATTACTAGTACCACAGGAATGTTAAAAAAAAAAAAACCGGAAAGAAGAGTCAGTCTTACTGGACTTAAGTCGGCATTGTGCCTTTTGTATTTAATTCCGATGCAATTTCTGTGTTTCATCGTCAATAAGAAGGTCCAAGGGATACAGTAAACCTAAAGTGAGCATCGGAATCTATAAGTGGTGTCACAGGAATTTTTCAAAACATAGTCAGTAAGAAGAGTCAGTCTACTTGTACTTAAGTCGGCATTGTGGCTTTCGTATTTAATTCCAATGCAATTTCGGTGTTTAATCGTCAATAAGAACGTCCAAGGGATACAGTAAACCTGAAGTGAAGCATCGGAATCTACAACTAGTGTCACTGGTTCGGTTCAAAGCATGGACAGTTAGAAGAGTCAGTCTTCTTGTACTTAAGTTGGCATTGTGCCTTTTCTATTGAATTCCGATGCAATTTCTGCGTTTCATCATTAATAAGAAGGTCAGAGGGATACAGTAAACCTGAAGGGAAATGTCGGAGTCTATAACTAGTGTCACAGGAATGGTTCAAAACATAGTCAGTAAGAAGAGTCAGTCCTCTTGTACTTAAGTCGGCATTGTGCCTTATGTAATAAATTCCGATGCATTTTCTCTGTTTCATCGTCGCTAAGAAGGTCCAAGGGATACGGTAAACTTGAAGTGAAGCATCGGAATATATAACTAGTGTCACAGGAATGGTTCAAAGCATAGACAGTGGGAAGAGTCAGTCTTCTTGTACTTAAGTCGGCATTGTGCCTTTTCTATTAAATTCCGATTCAATTTCAATGTTTCATCGTCAATAAGAAGGTCAGAGGGATACAGTAAACCTGAAGTGAAGAATCGGAATCTATAACTAGTGTCACAGGAATGGTTCAAAACATAGACAGTAGGAAAAGTCAGTCTTCTTGTACTTAAGTCGGCATTGTGCCTTTTGAATAATTCCGATGCAATTTCTGTGTTTCATCGTCAATTAAAAGGTCCAAGGGATACTGAAAACCTGAAGTGAGGCATCGGAATCTATAACTAGTGAGACAGAAATTGTTCAAAACATAGTCAGTAAGAAGAGTCAGTCTTCTTGTACTGAAGACCGCATTGTGCCTTTTCTATATATTTCCGATGCAATTTCTGTGTTTCATCGTCAATAAGAAGGTCAGAGGGATACAGTAAACCTGAAGTGAAGCATCGGAATCTATAACTAGTGTCACAGGAATGGTTCAAAACATAGCCAGTAGGAAGAGTCAGTCTTCTTGTACTTGAGTCGGCATTGTGCCTTTTGTATTTAATTCCCATGCAAATTCAGTTTTTCATCGTCAATAAGAAGGACAGAGGGATACAGTCAACCTGAAGTGAAGCATCGGAATCTATAACTAGTGTCACAGGAATGGTTCAACACATAGTCAGTAAGAAAAGTCAGTCCCCTTGTACTTAAGTCGGCATGGTAACCTTTTTTAATTAATTCCGATGCAATATCTGTGTTTCATCGGCAATAATAAGGTCAGGGGGATACAGTAAGCCTGAAGTGAGGCATCGTAATCTATAGCTAGTGTCACAGGAGTGGTTCAAAACATAGTCAGTAAGAAGAGTCAGTCTTCTTGTACTTAAGTCGCAATTTGCGTTTTCTATTTAATTCCGATGTAATTTCTGTGTTTCATCGACAATAAGAAGGTCCAAGGGATGCAGTACACCTGAATTGAATCATCGGATTCTATAACTAGTGTCACAGGAATGGTTCAAATCATAGACAGTAAGAAGAGTCAGTCTTCTTGTACTTCAGTCGGCATTGTGCCTTTTCTATTTATTTCCGATGCAATTTCTGTGTTTCATCGTCCATTAGAAGGTCAGAGGGATACAGTAAACCTGAAGTGAGGCATCGGAATCTATAACTAGTGTCACAGGAATGGTTCAACACTTAGTCAGTAAGAAGAGTCAGTCCTCTTGTACTTAAGTCGGCATGGTGCCTTTTCTATTTAATTCCGATGCAATATCTGTGTTTCATCGTCAATAATAAGGTCAGAGGGATACAGTAAGCCTGAAGTGAGGCATCGTAATCTATAACTAGTGTCACAGGAATGCTTCAAAGCATAGTCAGTAAGAAGAGTCAGTCTTCATGTACTTAGGTCGCAATTTGCGTTTTCTATTTAATTCCGATCCAATTTCTGTGTTTCATCGACAATAAGAAGGTCCAAGGGATGCTGTACAACTGAATTGAAGCTTCGGATTTTATAACTAGTGTCACAGGAATGGTTCAACTCATAGACAGTAAGAAAAGTCAGTCTTCTTGTACTTCAGTCGGCATTGTGCCTTTTCTATTTATTTCCGATGCAATTTCTGTGTTTCATCGTCCATAAGAAGGTCAGAGGGATACAGTAAACCTGAAGTGAAGCATCGGAATCTATAAGTGGTGTCACAGAGATGGTTCAAAACATAGTCAGTAAGAAGAGTCAGTCTTCTTGTACTTAAGTCGGCATTGTGACTTTCGTATTTAATTCCAATGCAATTTCGGTGTTTAATCGTCAATAAGAAGGTCCAAGGGATACAGTAAACCTGAAGTGAAGCATCGGAATCTGTAACTAGTGTCACTGGTTCGGTTCAAATCATAGACAGTAAGAAGAGTCCGTCTTCTTGTACTTAAGTCGGCATTGTGCCTATTCTATTTAATTCCGATGCAATATCTGTGTTTCATCGTCAATAAGATAGTCAGGGGGATACAGTAAACCTGAAGTGAGGCATCGGAATCTATAACTAGTGTCACAGAAATGGTTCAAATCATTGTCAGTAAGAAGAGTCAGTCTTCTTGTACTTAAGTCGCATTGTGCATTTTCTATTTCATTCTGATGCAATCTCTATGTTTCATTGTCAATAAGAAGGTCCAAGGGATGCAGTACACCTGAAGTGAAGCATCGGAATCTATTACTAGTATCACAGGAATGTTAAAAAAAAAAAAAAAACAGTAAGAAGAGTCAGTCTTCTTGGACTTAAGTCGGCATTGTGCCTTTTGTATTTAATTCCGATGCACTTTCTGTGTTTCATCGTCAACATGAAGGTCCAAGGGATACAGTAAACCTGAAGTGAAGCATCGGAATGTATAACTAGTGTCACAGGAATGGTTCTAAACATGGACAGTAGGAAGAGACAGTCATCTTGTACTTAAGTCGGCATTGTGATTTTTCTATTTAATTCCGATGCATTTTCTGTGTTTCATCATCAATAAGAGGGTCAGAGGGATACAGTAAACCTGAAGTGAGGCATCGGAATCTATAACTAGTGTCACAGGAATGGTTCAAAACATAGACAGTAGGAAGAGTCAGTCTTCTTGTAGTTGAGTCGGCATTGTGCGTTTTGTATTTAATTCCCACGCAAATTCAGATTTTCATCGTCAATAATAAGGACAGAGGGATACAGTAAACCTGAAGTGAAGCATCGGAATCTATAACTAGTGTCACAGGAATGGTTCAACACATAGTCAGTAAGAAGAGTCAGTCCTCTTGTACTTAAGTCGGCATGGTGCCTTTTCTATTTAATTCCGATGCAATATCTGTGTTTCATCGTCAATAATTAGGTCAGAGGGATACAGTAAGCCTGAAGTGAGGCATCGTAATCTATAACTAGTGTCACAGGAATGGTTCAAAACCTAGTCAGTAAGAAGAGTCAGTCTTCTTGTACTTAAGTCGCAATTTGCGTTTTCTATTTAATTCCGATGCAATTTCTGTGTTTCATCGACAATAAGAAGGTCCAAGGGATGCAGTACACCTGAATTGAAGCAACGGATTCTATAACTAGTGTCACAGGAATGGTTCAAATCATAGACAGTAAGAAGAGTCTTCTTGTACTTCAGTCGGCATTGTGCCTTTTCTATTAATTTCCGATGCAATTTCTGTGTTTCATCGTCCATAAGAAGGTCAGAGGGATACAGTAAACCTGAAGTGAAGCATCGGAATCAATAACTAGTGTCACAGGAATGGTTCAAAACATAGACAGTAAGAAGAGTCAGTCTTCTTGTACTTAAGCCGGCATTGTGCTATTTCTATTTAATTCCAATGCAATATCTGTGTTTCATCGTCAATAAGAAGGTCAGAGGGATACAGTAAACCTGAAGTGAGGCATCGGAATCTATAACCAGTGTCACAGGAATGGTTCAAATCATTGTCAGTAAGAAGAGTCAGTCTTCTTGTACTTAAGTCGCATTGTGCCTTTTCTATTTAATTCCGATGCAATCTCTATGTTTCATTGTCAATAAGAAGGTCCAAGGGATGCAGTACACCTGAAGTGAAGCATCGGAATCTATTACTAATATCACAGGAATGTTAAAAAAAAAAACTGTAAGAAGAGTCAGTCATCTTGGACTTAAGTCGGCATTGTGCCTTATGTATTTAATTCCGATGCATTTTCTCTGTTTCATCGTCGCTAAGAAGGTCGAAAGGATACAGTAAACTTGAAGTGAAGCATCGGAATCTATAACTAGTGTCACAGGATTTTGTTCAAAACATAGACAGTAAGAAGAGTCACTCTTCTTGTACTTAAGTCGGCATTGTGCCTTTTGTATTTAATTCCAATGCAATTTCTGTTTTTCATCGTCAATAAGAAAGTTAGAGGGTTACAGTAAACCTGAAGTGAAGCATCGGAATCTATAACTAGTGTCACAGGAATGGTTCAAAACATAGACGGTGGGAAGAGTCAGTCTTCTTGCACTTAAGCCGGCATTGTGCCTTTTATATTTCATTCCGATGCAATTTCAATGTTTCATCGTCAATAAGAAGGTCAGAGGGATACAGTAAACCTGAAGTGAAGAATCAGAATCTATAACTAGTGTCACAGGAATGGTTCAATACATAGACAGTAGCTAGAGTCAGTCTTCTTGAACTTAAGTCGGAATTGTGCCTTTTGTATTTAATTCCGATGCAATTTCTGTGTTTCATCGTCAACAAGAAGGTCCAAGGGATACAGTAAACCTGAAGTGAAGCATCGGAATGTATAACTAGTGTCACAGGAATGGTTCAAAACATAGACAGTAGGAAGAGACAGTCATCTAGTACTTTGGTCGGCGTTGTGATTTTTGTATTTAATTCCGATGCATTTTCTGTGTTTGATCATCAACAAGATGGTCAGAGGGATACAGTAAACCTGAAGTGAAGCATCGGAATCTATAATTAGTGTCACAGGAATGGTTCAAAACATAGACAGTAGGAAGAATCAGTCTTCTTGTACTTAAGTCGGCATTGTGCCTTTTGAATAATTCCGATGCAATTTCTGTGTTTCATCGTCAATAAAAAGGTCCAAGGGATACTGAAAACCTGAAGTGAGGCATCGGAATCTATAACTGTTGACACAGAAATGGTTCAAAACATAGTCAGTAAGAAGAGTCAGTCTTCTTGTACTGAAGACCGCATTGTGCCTTTTCTATTTATTTGCGATGCAATTTCTGTGTTTCATCGTCAATAAGAAGGTCAGAGGGATACAGTAAACCTGAAGTGAAGCATCGGAATCTATAACTAGTGTCGCAGGAATGGTTCAAAACATAGACAGTAGGAAGAGTCAGTCTTCTTGTACTTGAGTCGGCATTGCGCGTTTTGTATTTAATTCCCATGCAAATTCAGTTTTTCATCGTCAATAAGAAGGACAGAGGGATACAGTAAACCTGAAGTGAAGCATCGGAATCTATAACTAGTGTCACAGGAATGGTTCAATACATTGTCAGTAAGGAGAGTCGGTCCTCTTGTACTGAAGTCGGCATGGTGCCTTTTCTATTTAATTCCGATGCAATATCTGTGTTTCATCGTCAATAATAAGGTCAGGGGGATACAGTAAGCCTGAAGTGAGGCATCGTAATCTATAACTAGTGTCACAGGAATGGTTCAAAGCATAGTCAGTAAGAAGAGTCAGTCTTCTTGTACTTCAGTCGCAATTTGCGTTTTCTATTTAAGACCGATGCAATTTCTGTGTTTCATCGACAATAAGAAGGTCAGAGGGATACAGTAAACCTGAAGTGAAGCATCGGAATCTATAACTAGTGTCACAGGAATGGTTCAACACATAGTCAGTAAGAAGAGTCAGTCCTCTTGTACTTAAGTCGGCATGGTGCCTTTTTTATTTAATTCCGATGCAATATCTGTGTTTAATCGTCAATAATAAGGTCACAGGGATACAGTAAGCCTGAAGTGAGGCAACGTAATCTATAACTAGTTTCACAGGAATGGTTCAAAACACAGTCAGTAAGAAGAGTCAGTCTTCTTGTAACTAAGTCGCAATTTGCGTTTTCTATTTAATTCCGATGCAATTTCTGTGTTTCATCGACAATAAGAAGGTCCAAGGGATGCAGTACACCTGAATTGAAGCATCGGATTCAATAACTAGTGTCACAGGAATGGTTCAAATCATAGACAGTAAGAAGAGTCAGTCTTCTTGTACTTAAGTCGGCATTGTGCCTTTTCTATTTATCTCCGATGCAATTTCTGTGTTTCATCGTCCATAAGAAGGACAGAGGGATACAGTAAACCTGAAGTGAAGCATCGGAATCTATAAGTGGTGTCACAGGAATGGTTCAAATCATTGTCAGTAAGAAGAGTCGGTCTTCTTGTACTTAAGTCGCATTGTGCATTTTCTATTTCATTTCGATGCAATCTCTATGTTTCATTGTCAATAAGAAGGTCCAAGGGATGCAGTACACCTGAAGTGAAGCATCGGAATCTATTACTTGTATCACAGGAATGTTAAAAAAAAAAAAAACATTAAGAAGAGTCAGTCTTCTTGGACTCAAGCCGGCATTGTGCCTTTTGTATTGAATTCCGATGCAAATTCTGTGTTTCATCGTCAATAAGAAGGTCCAAGGGATACAGTAAACCTAAAGTGAAGCATCGGAAACTATAAGTGGTGTCACAGGAATGGTTCAAAACAAAATCAGTAAGAAGAGTCAGTCTACTTGTACTTAAGTCGGCATTGTGGCTTCCGTATTTAAGTCCAATGCAATTTTGGTGTTTAATCGTCAATAAGAAGGTCCAAGGGATACAGTAAACCTGAAGGGAAGCGTCGGAGTCTATAGGTAGTGCCACAGGAATGGTTCAAAACATAGTCAATAAGAAGAGTCAGTCCTCTTGTGCTTAAGTCGGCATTGTGCCTTATGTATTTAATTCCGATGCAATTTCTCTGATTCATCGTCGCTAAGAAGGTCCAAGGGATACAGCAAACTTGAAGTGAAGCATCGGAATCTATAACTAGTGTCACAGGAATTGTTCAAAACATAGACAGTAAGAAGAGTCACTCTTCTTGTACTTAAGTCTGCATTGTGCCTTTTGTATTTAATTCCGATGCAATTTCTGTTTTTCATCGTCAATAAGAAGGTCAGAGGGATACAGTAATGCTGAAGTAAAGCATCGTAATCTATAACTAGTGTCACAGGAATTCTTCAAAACATAGACAGTGGGAAGAGTCAGTCTTCTTGTACATAAGTCGGCTTTGTGCCTTTCCTATTTAATTCCGATGCAATTTCAATGGTTCATCGTCAACAAGAAGGTAAGAGGGATACAGAAAACGTGAAGTGAAGAATCGGAATCCATAACTAGTGTCACAGGAATGGTTCAAAACATAGAGAGTAGGAAGAGTCAGTCATCTTGAACTTAAGTCGGCATTGTGCCTTTTGTATTTATTTCCGATGCAATTTCTGTGTTTCATCGTCAACAAGAAGGTCCAAGGGATACAGTAAACCTGATGTGAAGCATCGGAATGTATAACTAGTGTCACAGGAATGGTTCAAATCATGGACAGTAGGAAGAGACAGTCATCTTGTTCTTAAGTCGGCATTGTGATTTTTCTATTTATTCCGATGCATTTTCTGTGTTTCATCATCTATAAGAGGGTCAGAGGGATACAGTAAACCTGATGTGAAGCATCGGAATCTATAATTAGTGTCACAGGAATGGTTCAAAACATAGAAAGTAGGAAGTGTCAGTCTTCTTGTACTTAAGTAGGCATTGTGCCTTTTGTATAGTTCCGATGCAAATTCTGTGTTTCATCGTCAATAAAAAGGTCCAAGGGATACTGGAAATCTGAAGTGTGGCATCGGAATCTATAACTAGTGACAAAGAAATGGTTCAAAACATAGTCAGTAAGAAGAGTCAGTCTTCTTGTACTGAAGACCGCTTTGTGCCTTTTCTATTTAATTCCGATGCAATATCTGTGTTTCATCGTCAATAAGAAGGTCAGAGGGATGCAGTACACCTGAAGTGAAACATCGGAATATATAACTAGTGTCACAGGAATGGATCAAAACATAGACAGTAAGAAGAGTCAGTCTTCTTGTACTTAAGTCGGCATTGTGCCTTTTCTATTTATTTCCGATACAATTTCTGTGTTTCATCGTCCATATGAAGGTCAGAGGGATACAGTAAACCTGAAGTGAAGCATCGGAACCTATAAGTGGTGTCACAGGAATGTTTCAAAACATAGTCAGTAAGAAGAGTCAGTCATCTTGTACTTAAGTCGGCATTGTGCCTTTTCTAATTTTATTCCGATGCAGTTTCTGTGTTTCATCGTCAATAACAAGGTCAGTGGGATACAGTAAACCTAAAGTGAAGCATCGGAATCTATAACTAGTGTCACAGGAATGGTTCAAAAGATAGACAGTAGGAAGAGTCAGTCTTCTTGTACTTGAGTCGGCATTGCGCGTTTTGTATTTAATTCCTATGCAAATTCAGTTTTTCATCGTCAATAAGAAGGGCAGAGGGATACAGTAAACCTGAAGTGAAGAATCGGAATCTATAACTAGTGTCAGAGGAATGGTTCAACACATAGTCTGTAAGAAGAGTCAGTCCTCTTGTACTTAAGTCTGCATTGTGCCTTATGTATTTAATCCCGATGCAATTTCTCTGTTTCATCGTCGCTAAGAATGTCCAAGGGATACAGTAAACTTGAAGTGAAGCATCGGAATCTATAACTAGTGTCACAGGAATTGTTCAAAACATAGTCAGTAAGAAGAGTCGGTCTTCTTGTACTTAAATCGGCATTGTGCCTTTTGTATTTAATTCCGATGCAATTTCTGTTTTTCAACGTCAATAAGGAGGTCAGAGGGATACAGTAAACCTGAAGTGAAGCATCGGAATCTATAACTAGTGTCACTGGAATGGTTCAACACATAGTCAGTAAGAAGAGTCAGTCCTCTTGTACTTAAGTCGGCATGGTGCCTTTTCTATTTAATTCCGATGCAATATCTGTGTTTCATCGTCAATAATATGGTCAGAGGGATACAGTAAAGCTGAAGTAAAGCATCGTAATCTATAACTAGTGTCACAGGAATTCTTCAAAACATAGACAGTGGGAAGAGTCAGTCTTCTTGTACTTAAGTCGGCTTTGTGCCTTTTCTATTTAATTCCGATGCAATTTCAATGGTTCATCGTCAACAAGAAGGTAAGAGGGATACAGTAAACTTGAAGTGAAGAATCGGAATCTATAACTAGTGTCACAGGAATGGTTCAAAACATAGAGAGTAGGAAGAGTCAGTCTTCTTGAACTTAAGTCGGCATTGTGCATTTTGTATTTAATTCCGATTCAATTTCTGTGTTTCATCGTCAACAGGAAGCTCCAAGGGATACAGTCAACCTGAAGTGATGCATCGGAATTTATAAGTGGCGTCACAGGAATGGTTCAAAACATAGTTAGTAAGAAGAGTCAGTCTTCTTGTACTTAAGACGGCATTGTGACTTTCGAATTTATTTCCAATGCAAATTCGGTGTTTAATCGTCAATAAGAAGGTCCAAGGGATACTGTAAACCTGAAGTGAGGCATCGGAATCTATAACTAGTTTCACAGGAGTGGTTAAAAACATAGACAGTCAGAAGGGTCAGTCTTCTTGTACTTAAGTCGGCATCGTGCCTTTTCTATTTAATTCCGATTCACTTTCTGTGTTTCATCGTCAACAAGAAGGTCCAAGGGATACAGTAAACCTGATGTGAAGCATCGGAATGTATAACTAGTGTCACAGGAATGGTTCAAAACATGGACATTAGGAAGAGACAGTCATCTCGTACTTAAGTCGGCATTGTGATTTTTCTATTTATTCCGATGCATTTTCTGTGTTTCATCATCAATAAGAGGGTCAGAGGGATACAGTAAACCTGATGTGAAGCATCGGAATCTATAATTAGTGTCACAGGAATGGTTCAAAACATAGAAAGTAGGAAGAGTCAGTCTTCTTGTACTTAAGTAGGCATTGTGCCTTTTGTATAGTTCCGATGCAATTTCTGTGTTTCATCGTCAATAAAAAGGTCCAAGGGATACTGGAAATCTGAAGTGAGGCATCGGAATCTATAACTAGTGACACAGAAATGGTTCAAAACATAGTCAGTAAGAAGAGTCAGTCTTCTTGTACTGAAGACCGCATTGTGCCTTTCCTATTTAATTCCGATGTAATATCTGTGTTTCATCGTCAATAAGAAGGTCAGAGGGATGCAGTACACCTGAAGTGAAACATCGGAATATATAACTAGTGTCACAGGAATGGTTCAACACATAGTCAGTAAGAAGAGTCAGTCTACTTGTACTTAAGTCGGCATTGTGGCTTCCGTATTTAATTGCAATGCAATTTCGGTGTTTAATCGTCAATAAGAAGGTCCAAGGGATACAGTAAACCTGAAGTGAAGCATCGGAATCTACAAATAGTGTCACTGGTTCGGTTCAAAGCATGGACAGTTAGAAGAGTCAGTCTTCTTGTACTTAAGTTGGCATTGTGCCTTTTCTATTTAATTCCGATGCAATTTCTGCGTTTCATCATCAATAAGAAGGTTTGAGGGATACAGTAAACCTGAAGGGAAGCGTCAGAGTCTATAACTAGTGTCACAGGAATGGTTCAAAACATAGTCAGTAAGAAGAGTGAGTCCTCTTGTACTTAAGTCGGCATTGTGCCTTATGTATTTAATTCCGATGAAATTTCTCTGTTTCGTCGTCGCTAAGAATGTCCAAGGGATACAGTAAACTTGAAGTGAAGCATCGGAATCTATAACTAGTGTCACAGGAATTGTTCAAAACATAGTCAGTAAGAAGAGTCGGTCTTCTTGTACTTAAGTCGGCATTGTGCCTTTTGTATTTAATTCCGATGCAATTTCTGTTCTTCATCGTCAATAAGGAGGTCAGAGGGATACAGTAAACCTGAAGTGAAGCATCGGAATCTATAACTAGTGTCACTGGAATAGTTCAACACATAGTCAGTAAGAAGAGTCAGTCCTCTTGTACTTAAGTCGGCATGGTGCCTTTTCTATTTAATTCCGATGCAATATCTGTGTTTCATCGTCAATAATATGGTCAGAGGGATACAGTAAGCCTGAAGTGTGGCATCGTAATCTATAACTAGTGTCACAGGAATGGTTCAAAACATAGTCAGTAAGAAGAGTCAGTCTTCTTGTACTTCAGTCGCAATTTGCGTTTTCTATTTAATTCCGATGCAATTTCTGTGGTTCGTCGACAATAAGAAGGTCCAAGGGATGCAGTACACCTGAAGTGAAGCATCGGATTCTATAACTAGTGTCACAGGAATGGTTCAAATCATAAACAGTAAGATGAGTCAGTCCACTTGTACTTAAGTCGGCATTGTGCATTTTGTATTTAATTCCGATTCAATTTGTGTGTTTCATCGTCAACAGGAAGCTCCAAGGGATACAGTCAACCTGAAGTGAAGCATCGGAATTTATAAGTGGCGTCACAGGAATGGTTCAAAACATAGTTAGTAAGAAGAGTCAGTCTTCTTGTACTTAAGACGGCATTGTGACTTTCGAATTTAATTCCAATGCAAATTCGGTGTTTAATCGTCAATAAGAAGGTCCAAGGGATACTGTAAACCTGAAGTGAGGCATCAGAATCTATCACTAGTTTCACAGGAGTGGTCAAAAACATAGACAGTCAGAAGAGTCAGTCTTCTTGTACTTAAGTCGGCATCGTGCCTTTTCTATTTAATTCCGATTCAATTTCTGTGTTTCATCGTCAACAAGAAGGTCCAAGGGATACAGTCAACCTGAAGTGAAGCATCGGAATCTATAACTAGTGTCACAGGAATGGTTCAGAACATAGACAGTAGGAAGAGACAGTCGTCTTGTACATAAGTCGCCATTGTGCCTTTTCTATTTAATTCCGATGCAATTTCTTAGTTTCACCATCAACAAGAGGGTCAGAGGGATACAGTTAACCTGAAGTGAAGCATCGGAATCTATAACTAGTGTCACAGGAATGGTTCAAATCATAGACAGTAGGAAGAGTCAGTCATCTTGTACTTAAGTCGGCATTGTGCCTTTTATATAATTCCGATGCAATTTCTGTGTTTCATCGTCAATAAAAAGGTAAAAGGGTTACTGTAAACCTGAAGTGAGGCTTTGGAATCTATAACTAGTTTCACAGGAATGGTTAAAAACATAGACAGTAAGAAGAGTCAGTCCACTTGTACTTAAGTCGGCATTGTGCATTTTGTATTTAATTCCGATTCAATTTCTGTGTTTCATCGTCAACAAGAAGCTCCAAGGGATACAGTCAACCTGAAGTGAAGCATCGGAATCTATAACTAGTGTCACAGGAATAGTTCAAAACATAGGCAGTAGGAAGAGACAGTCGTCTTGTACATATGTCGCCATTGTGCCTTTTCTATTTAATTCCGATGCAATTTCTGTGTTTCACCATCAATAAGAGGGTCAGAGAGATACAGTTAACCTGAAGTGAAGCATCGGATTCTATAACTAGTTTCACAGGAATGGTTAAAAACATAGACAGTAAGAAGAGTCAGTCCACTTGTACTTTATTCGGCATTGTGCCTTATGTATTTAATTCCGATGCAATTTCTCTGTTTCATCGTCGCTATGTAGGTCCAAGGGATACCTGAAACTTGAAGTGAAGCATCGGAATCTATAACTAGTGTCACAGGAATTGTTCAATACATAGACAGAAAGAAGAGTCACTCATCTTGTACTTAAGTCGGCATTGTGCCATTTGTATTAAATTCCGATGCAATTTCTGTTTTTCATCGTCAATACGAAGGTCTGAGGAATACAGTAAACCTGAAGTGAAGAATCGGAATCTATAACTAGTGTCACAGGAATGATTCAAGACATAAACAGTAGGAAGAGTCAGTCTTCTTGAACTTAAGTCGGCATTGTGCCTTTTGTATTTAATTCCGACTCAATTTCTGTGTTTCATCGTCAACAAGAAGGTCCAAGGGATACAGTCAACCTGAAGTGAAGCATCGGAATCTATAACTAATGTCACAGGAATGGTTCAAATCATAGACAGTAGGAAGAGTCAGGCTTCTTGTACTTAAGTCGGCATTGTGCCTTTTAAATAATTCCGATGCAATTTCTCTGTTTCATCGTCAATAAGAAGGTAAACGGGATACTGTAAACCTGAAGTGAGGCATCGGAATCTATAACTAGTTTCACAGGAAAAGTTAAAAACATAGACACTAAGAAGAGTCAGTCTTCGTGTACTTAAGTCGGCATCGTGCCTTTTGTATTTAATTCCGATTCAATTTCTGTGTTTCATCGTCAATAAGAGGGCCAGAGGGATACAGTAAACCTGAAGCGAAGCATCAGAATCTATAACTAGTGTCACCGGAATGGTCCTAAACATCGACAGTAAGAAGAGTCAGTCCACTTGTACTTAAGTCGGCATTGTGCCTTTTGTATTTTATTCCAATGCAATTTCTGTGTTACATCGTCTATAAGTAGGTCCAAGGGATACAGTAAACCTGAAGTGAAGCATCGGAATCTATAACTAGTGTCACAGTAATGGTTCAAAACATAGACAGTTGGAAGAGTCAGTCTTCTTGTACTTATGTCGGCATTGTGCCTTTTCTATTTAATTCCGATGCAATTTCTCTGTTTCATCGTAGCTTATAAGGTCCAAGGGAGACAGTAAACCTGAAGTGAAGCATCAGAATCTATAACTAGTGTCACAGGAATTGTTCAAAACATAGACAGTAAGAAGAGTCAGTCGTCTTGTACTTAAGTCGGCATTGTGCCTTTTCTATTTAATTCCGATGCAATATCTGTGTTTCATCGTCAATAAGAAGGTCAGAGGGATACAGTAAACCTGAAGTGTGACATCGGAATCTATAACTAGTGTCACAGAAATGGTTCAAATCATTGTCAGTAAAAGGAGTCAGCCTTCAAGTACTTAAGTCGCATTGTGCATTTTCTATTTCATTCCGATGCAATCTCTATGTTTTATTGTCAATAAGAAGGTCCATGGGATGCCGTACACCTGAACTGAAGCATCGGAATCTATTACTAGTATCACAGAAATGTTAAAAAAAAAACAGTAAGAAGAGTCAGTCTTCTTGGACTTAAGCCGGCATTGTGCCTTTTGTATTTAATTCCGATGCAATTTCTGTGTTTCATCGTCAATAAGAAGGTCCA
This sequence comes from Schistocerca americana, assembly GCF_021461395.2. Taxonomy (NCBI): domain Eukaryota; kingdom Metazoa; phylum Arthropoda; class Insecta; order Orthoptera; family Acrididae; genus Schistocerca; species Schistocerca americana. The sequence goes on along the minus strand of NC_060121.1, from coordinate 23,771,479 downwards.
AGGGATACAGTAAACTAGAAGTGAAGCATCGGAATCTACAACTAGTGTCACTGGTTCGGTTCAAAGCATGGGCAGTTAGAAGAGTCAGTCTTCTTGTACTTACGTAGGCATTGTGCCTTTTGTATTTAATTCCGATGCAATTTCTGTTTTTCATCGTCAATAAGAACGTCAGAGGGATACAGTAAACCTGAAGTGAAGCATCGGAATCTATAACTAGTGTCACAGGACTTCTTCAAAACATAGACAGTGGGAAGAGTCAGTCTTCTTGTACTTAAGTCGGCATTGTGCCTTTTCTATTTAATTATGATACAATTTCAATGTTTCATCGTCAATAAGAAAATAAGAGGGATACAGTAAACTTGAAGTGAAGAATCGGAATCTATACCTAGTGTCACAGGAATGGTTCAAAACATAGACTGTAGGAAGAGTCAGTCTTCTTGAACTTAAGTCGGCATTGTGCCTTTTGTATTTAATTCCGATGCAATTTCTGTGTTTCATCGTCAACAAGAAGGTCCAAAGGATACAGTAAACCTGAAGTGTAGCATCGGAATGTATAACTAGTGTCAAACGAATGGTTCAAAACATGGACAGTAGGAAGAGACAGTCATCTTGTACTTAAGTCGGCATTGTGATTTTTCTATTAAATTCCGATGCATTTTCTGTGTTTCATCATCAATAAGAAGGTCAGAGGGATACAGTAAACCTGAAGTGAAGCATCGGAATCTATAATTAGTGTCACAGGAATGGTTCAAACCATAGAAAGTAGGAAGAGTCAGTCTTCTTGTACTTAAGTCGGCATTGTGCCTTTTGTATAATTCCGATGCAATTTCTGTGTTTCATCGTCAATAAAAAGGTCCAAGGGATACACTAAACCTAAAGTGAGGCATCGGAATCCATAACTAGTGTCACATTAATGGTTCACATCATTGTCAGTAAGAAGAGTCAGTCATCTTGTACTTAAGTCGCATTGTGCCTTTTCTATTTAATTCCAATGCAATCTCTATGTTTCATTGTCAATAAGAAGGTCCAAGGGATGCAGTACACCTGAAGTGAAGCATCGGAATCGATTACTAGTATCACAGGAATGTTAAAAAAAAAAAAAACAGTAAGAAGAGTCAGTCTTCTTGGAGTTAAGTCGGCATTGTGCCTTTTGTATTTAATTCCGATGCAATTTCTGTGTTTCATCGTCAATAAGAGGGTCAGAGAGATACAGTTAACCTGAAGTGAAGCATCGGAATCTATAACTAGTGTCACAGGAATGGTTCAAATCATAGACAGTAGGAAGAGTCAGTCTTCTTGTACTTAAGTCGGCATTGTGAGTTTTATGTAATTCCGATGCAATTTCTGTGTTTCATCGTCAATAAGAAGGTAAAAGGGATACTGTAAACCTGAAGTGAGGCATCGGAATCTATAACTAGTGTCACAGGAAAGGTTCAAATCATAGACAGTAGGAAGAGTCAGTCTTCTTGTACTTAAGTCGGCATTGTGGCTTTCGTATTTAATTCCAATGCAATTTCGGTGTTTAATCGTCAATAAGAGGGTCCAAGGGATACAGTAAACCTGAAGTGAAGCATCGGAATCTACAACTAGTGTCACTGGTTCGGTTCAAAGCATGGACAGTTAGAAGATTCAGTCTTCTTGTACTTTAGTTGGCATTGTGCCTTTTCTATTTAATTCCGATGCAATTTCTGTGTTTCACCATCAATAAGAGGGTCAGAGAGATACAGTTAAATTGAAGTGAAGCATCGGAATCTATAACTAGTGTCACAGGAATGGTTCAAATCATAGACAGTAGGAAGAGTCAGTCTTCTTGTACTTAAGTCGGCATTGTGCCTTTTATGTAATTCCGATGCAATTTCTGTGTTTCATCGTCAATAAGAAGGTAAAAGGGATACTGTAAACCTGAAGTGAGGCATCGGAATCTATAACTAGTTTCACAGGAGTGGTTAAAAACATAGACAGTCAGAAGAGTCAGTCTTCTTGTACTTAAGTCGGCATCGTGCCTTTTCTATTTAATTCCGATTCAATTTCTGTGTTTCATCGTCAACAAGAAGGTCGAAGGGATACAGTCAACCTGAAGTGAAGCATCGGAATCTATAACTAGTGTCACAGGAATGGTTCAGAACATAGACAGTAGGAAGAGACGGTCATCTTGTACATAAGTCGCCATTGTGCCTTTTCTATTTAATTCCGATGCAATTTCTTAGTTTCACCATCAACAAGAGGGTCAGAGAGATACAGTTAACCTGAAGTGAAGCATCGGAATCTATAACTAGTGTCACAGGAATGGTTCAAATCATAGACAGTAGGAAGAGTCAGTCATCTTGTACTTAAGTCGTCATTGTGCCTTTTATATAATTCCGATGCAATTTCTGTGTTTCATCGTCAATAAGAAGGTAAAAGGGTTACTGTAAACCTGAAGTGAGGCTTCAGAATCTATAACTAGTTTCACAGGAATGGTTAAAAAGCATGGACAGTAAGAAGAGTCAGTCCACTTGTACTTAAGTCGGCATTGTGCATTTTGTATTTAATTGCGATTCAATTTCTGTGTTTCATCGTCAACAAGAAGCTCCAAGGGATACAGTCAACCTGAAGTGAAGCATCGGAATCTATAACTAGTGTCACAGGAATAGTTCAAAACATAGACAGTAGGAAGAGACAGTCGTCTTGTACATAAGTCGCCATTGTGCCTTTTCTATTTAATTCCGATGCAATTTCTGTGTTTCACCATCAATAAGAGGGTCAGAGAGATACAGTTAACCTGAAGTGAAGCATCGGAATCTATAACTAGTGTCACAGGAATGGTTCAAATCATAGACAGTAGGAAGAGTCAGTCTTCTTGTACTTAAGTCGGCATTGTGCCTTTTGTATAATTCCGATGCAATTTCTGTGTTTCATCGTCAATAAAAAGGTCCAAGGGATACACTAAACCTAAAGTGAGGCATCGGAATCCATAACTAGTGTCACATTAATGGTTCACATCATTGTCAGTAAGAAGAGTCAGTCATCTTGTACTTAAGTCGCATTGTGCCTTTTCTATTTAATTCCAATGCAATCTCTATGTTTCATTGTCAATAAGAAGGTCCAAGGGATGCAGTACACCTGAAGTGAAGCATCGGAATCGATTACTAGTATCACAGGAATGTTAAAAAAAAAAAAACAGTAAGAAGAGTCAGTCTTCTTGGAGTTAAGTCGGCATTGTGCCTTTTGTATTTAATTCCGATGCAATTTCTGTGTTTCATCGTCAATAAGAGGGTCAGAGAGATACAGTTAACCTGAAGTGAAGCATCGGAATCTATAACTAGTGTCACAGGAATGGTTCAAATCATAGACAGTAGGAAGAGTCAGTCTTCTTGTACTTAAGTCGGCATTGTGAGTTTTATGTAATTCCGATGCAATTTCTGTGTTTCATCGTCAATAAGAAGGTAAAAGGGATACTGTAAACCTGAAGTGAGGCATCGGAATCTATAACTAGTGTCACAGGAAAGGTTCAAATCATAGACAGTAGGAAGAGTCAGTCTTCTTGTACTTAAGTCGGCATTGTGGCTTTCGTATTTAATTCCAATGCAATTTCGGTGTTTAATCGTCAATAAGAGGGTCCAAGGGATACAGTAAACCTGAAGTGAAGCATCGGAATCTACAACTAGTGTCACTGGTTCGGTTCAAAGCATGGACAGTTAGAAGATTCAGTCTTCTTGTACTTTAGTTGGCATTGTGCCTTTTCTATTTAATTCCGATGCAATTTCTGTGTTTCACCATCAATAAGAGGGTCAGAGAGATACAGTTAAATTGAAGTGAAGCATCGGAATCTATAACTAGTGTCACAGGAATGGTTCAAATCATAGACAGTAGGAAGAGTCAGTCTTCTTGTACTTAAGTCGGCATTGTGCCTTTTATGTAATTCCGATGCAATTTCTGTGTTTCATCGTCAATAAGAAGGTAAAAGGGATACTGTAAACCTGAAGTGAGGCATCGGAATCTATAACTAGTTTCACAGGAGTGGTTAAAAACATAGACAGTCAGAAGAGTCAGTCTTCTTGTACTTAAGTCGGCATCGTGCCTTTTCTATTTAATTCCGATTCAATTTCTGTGTTTCATCGTCAACAAGAAGGTCGAAGGGATACAGTCAACCTGAAGTGAAGCATCGGAATCTATAACTAGTGTCACAGGAATGGTTCAGAACATAGACAGTAGGAAGAGACGGTCATCTTGTACATAAGTCGCCATTGTGCCTTTTCTATTTAATTCCGATGCAATTTCTTAGTTTCACCATCAACAAGAGGGTCAGAGAGATACAGTTAACCTGAAGTGAAGCATCGGAATCTATAACTAGTGTCACAGGAATGGTTCAAATCATAGACAGTAGGAAGAGTCAGTCATCTTGTACTTAAGTCGTCATTGTGCCTTTTATATAATTCCGATGCAATTTCTGTGTTTCATCGTCAATAAGAAGGTAAAAGGGTTACTGTAAACCTGAAGTGAGGCTTCAGAATCTATAACTAGTTTCACAGGAATGGTTAAAAAGCATGGACAGTAAGAAGAGTCAGTCCACTTGTACTTAAGTCGGCATTGTGCATTTTGTATTTAATTGCGATTCAATTTCTGTGTTTCATCGTCAACAAGAAGCTCCAAGGGATACAGTCAACCTGAAGTGAAGCATTGGAATCTATAACTAGTGTCACAGGAATAGTTCAAAACATAGACAGTAGGAAGAGACAGTCGTCTTGTACATAAGTCGCCATTGTGCCTTTTCTATTTAATTCCGATGCAATTTCTGTGTTTCACCATCAATAAGAGGGTCAGAGAGATACAGTTAACCTGAAGTGAAGCATCGGATTCTATAACTAGTTTCACAGGAATGGTTAAAAACATAGACAGTAAGAAGAGTCAGTCCACTTGTACTTTATTCGGCATTGTGCCTTATGTAATTAATTCCGATGCAATTTCTCTGTTTCATCGTCGCTATGTAGGTCCAAGGGATACCTGAAACTTGAAGTGAAGCATCGGAATCTATAACTAGTGTCACAGGAATTGTTCAATACATAGACAGTAAGAAGAGTCACTCTTCTTGTACTTAAGTCGGCATTGTGCCATTTGTATTAAATTCCGATGCAATTTCTGTTTTTCATCGTCATTACGAAGGTCTGAGGAATACAGTAAACCTGAAGTGAAGAATCGGAATCTATAACTAGTGTCACAGGAATGATTCAAAACATAAACAGTAGGAAGAGTCAGTCTTCTTGAACTTAAGTCGGCATTGTGCCTTTTGTATTTAATTCCGATTCAATTTCTGTGTTTCATCGTCAACAAGAAGGTCCAAGGGATACAGTCAACCTGAAGTGAAGCATCGGAATCTATAACTAATGTCACAGGAATGGTTCAAATCATAAACAGTAGGAAGAGTCAGTCTTCTTGTACTTAAGTCGGCATTGTGCCTTTTATATAATTCCGATGCAATTTCTCTGTTTCATCGTCAATAAGAAGTTAAAAGGGATACTGTAAACCTGAAGTGAGGCATCGGAATCTATAACTAGTTTCACAGGAATGGTTAAAAACATAGACACTAAGAAGAGTCAGTCTTCGTGTACTTAAGCCGGCATCGTGCCTTTTGTATTTAATTCCGATGCAATTTCTGTATTTCATCGTAGATGAGAAGGTCCAAGGGATACAGTAAACCTAAAGTGAAGCATCGGAATCTGTAACTATTTTCACAGGAATGGTTCAAACATAGTCGGTAAGAAGAGTCTTTCTTCTTGTACTTAAGTTGGCATTGTGCTTTTTCTATTTAATTCCGATGCAATTTCTGTGTTTAATCGGCAACAAGAAGGTCAGAGGGAAGCAGTAAACCTGAAGTGAAGCATCGTAATCTATAACAAGTGGCACAGGGATGGTTCAATATTGTGTTTCTTCGTCAATAAGAACGTCAGAGGGATACGGTACACCTGAAGTGAAGCATCGGAATCTATAACTGGTGTCACAGGAATGGTTCAAATCATAGACAGTAAGAAGAGTCAGTCTTCTTGTACTTAAGTCGGCATTGTGCCTTTTGTATTGAATTCCGATTCAATTTCTGTGTCTCATCGTCAGTAAGAGGGCCAGAGGGATACAGTAAACCTGAAGCGAAGCATCAGAATCTATAACTAGTGTCACCGGAATGGTCCTAAACATCGACAGGAAGAAGAGTCAGTCCACTTGTACTTAAGTCGGCATTGTGCCTTTTGTATTTTATTCCGATGCAATTTCTGTGTTTCATCGTCTATAAGTAGGTCCAAGGGATACAGTAAACCTGAAGTGAAGCATCGGAATCTATAACTAGTGTCACAGTAATGGTTCAAAACATAGACAGTTGGAAGAGTCAGTCTTCTTGTACTTATGTCGGCATTATGCCTTTTCTATTTAATTCCGATGCAATTTCTCTGTTTCATCGTAGCTAAGAAGGTCCAAGGGAGACAGTAAACCTGATGTGAAGCATCAGAACCTATAACTAGTGTCACAGGAATTGTTCAAAACATAGACAGTAAGAAGAGTCAGTCTTCTTCTACTTAAGTCGGCATTGTGCCTTTTCTATTTAATTCCGATGCAATATCTGTGTTTCATCGTCAATAAGAAGGTCAGAGGGATGCAGTAAACCTGAAGTGTGACATCGGAATCTATAACTAGTGTCACAGAAATGGTTCAAATCATTGTCAGTAAGTAGAGTCAGCCTTCTTGTACTTAAGCCGCATTGTGCATTTTCTATTTCAGTCCGATGCAATCTCTATGTTTTATTGTCAATAAGAAGGTCCATCGGATGCAGTACACCTGAACTGAAGCATCGGAATCTATTACTAGTATCACAGAAATGTTAAAAAAAAAAACAGTAAGAAGAGTCAGTCTTCTTGGACTTAAGCCGGCATTGTGACTTTTGTATTTAATTTCGATGCAATTTCTGTGTTTCATCGTCAATAAGAAATTCCAAGTTATACAGTAAACCAGAAGTGAAGCATGGGAATCTACAACTAGTGTCACTGGTTCGGTTCAAAGCATGGACAGTTAGAAGAGTCAGTCTTCTTGTACTTACGTTGCCATTGCGCCTTTTGTATTTAATTCCGATGCAATTTCTGTTTTTCATCGTCCATGAGAATTTCAGAGGGATACAGTAAACCTGAAGTGAAGCATCGGAATCTATAACTAGTGTCACAGGACTTCTTCAAAACATAGACAGTGGGAAGAGTCAGTCTTCTTGTACTTAAGTCGGCATTGTGCCTTTTCTATTTAATTCCGATGCAATTTCAATGTTTCATCGTCAATAAGAAAATAAGAGGGATACAGTAAACTTGAAGTGAAGAATCGGAATCTATACCTAGTGTCACAGGAATGGTTCAAAACATAGACAGTAGGAAGAGTCAGTCTTCTTGAACTTAGGTCGGCATTGTGCCTTTTGTATGTAATTCCGATGCAATTTCTGTGTTTCATCGTCAACAAGAAGGTCCAAGGGATACAGTAAACCTGAAGTGTAGCATCGGAATGTATAACTAGTGTCAAACGAATGGTTCAAAACATGGACAGTAGGAAGAGACAGTCATCTTGTACTTAAGTCGGTATTGTGATTTTTCTATTAAATTCCGATGCATTTTCTGTGTTTCATCATCAATAAGAAGGTCAGTGGGATACAGTAAACCTGAAGTGAAGCATCGGAATCTATAATTAGTGTCACAGGAATGATTCAAACCATAGAATGTAGGATGAGTCAGTCTTCTTGTGCTTAAGTCGGCATTGTGCCTTTTGTATAATTCCGATGCAATTTCTGTGTTTCATCGTCAATAAAAAGGTCCAAGGGATACAGTAAACCTGAAGTGAGGCATCGGAATCCATAACTAGTGTCACAGGAATGGTTCACATCATTGTCAGTAAGAAGAGTCAGTCATCTTGTACTTAAGTCGCATTGTGCCTTTTCTATTTAATTCCGATGCAATCTCTATGTTTCATTGTCAATAAGAAGGTCCAAGGGATGCAGTACACCTGAAGTGAAGCATCGGAATCGATTACTAGTATCACAGGAATGTTAAAAAAAAAAAAAACAGTAAGAAGAGTCAGTCTTCTTGGAGTTAAGTCGGCATTGTGCCTTTTGTATTTAATTCCGATGCAATTTCTGTGTTTCATCGTCAATAAGAAGGTCCAAGGGATACAGTAAACCAAATATGAAGCATCGGAATCTATAAGTGGTGTCACAGGAATGGTTCAAAGCATAGTCAGTAAGAAGAGTCAGTTTACTTGTACTTTAGTCGGCATTGTGGCTTTCGTATTTAATTCCAATGCAATTTCGGCGTTTAATCGTCAATAAGAGGGTCCAAGGGATACAGTAAACCTGATTGAAGCATCGTAATCTACAACTAGTGTCACTGGTTCGGTTCAAAGCATGGACAGTTAGAAGATTCAGTCTTCTTGTACTTAAGTTGGCATTGTGCCTTTTCTATTTAATTCCGATGCAATTTCTGTGTTTCACCATCAATAAGAGGGTCAGAGAGATACAGTTAACCTGAAGTGAAGCATCGGAATCTATAACTAGTGTCACAGGAATGGTTCAAATCATAGACAGTAGGAAGAGTCAGTCTTCTTGTACTTAAGTCGGCATTGTGCCTTTTCTATTTAATTCCGATGCAATTTCTTAGTTTCACCATCAACAAGAGGGTCAGAGAGATACAGTTAACCTGAAGTGAAGCATCGGAATCTATAACTAGTGTCACAGGAATGGTTCAAATCATAGACAGTAGGAAGAGTCAGTCATCTTGTACTTAAGTCTTCATTGTGCCTTTTATATAATTCCGATGCAATTTCTGTGTTTCATCGTCAATAAGAAGGTAAAAGGGTTACTGTAAACCTGAAGTGAGGCTTCGGAATCTATAACTAGTTTCACAGGAATGGTTAAAAACATAGACAGTAAGAAGAGTCAGTCCACTTGTACTTAAGTCGGCATTGTGCATTTTGTATTTCATTCCGATTCAATTTCTGTGTTTCATCGTCAACAAGAAGCTCCAAGGGATACAGTCAACCTGAAGTGAAGCATCGGAATCTATAACTAGTGCCACAGGAATAGTTCAAAACATAGACAGTAGGAAGAGACAGTCGTCTTGTACATAAGTCGCCATTGTGCCTTTTCTATTTAATTCCGATGCAATTTCTGTGTTTCACCATCAATAAGAGGGTCAGAGAGATACAGTTAACCTGAAGTGAAGCATCGGATTCTATAACTAATTTCACAGGAATGGTTAAAAACATAGACAGTAAGAAGAGTCAGTCCACTTGTACTTTATTCGGCATTGTGCCTTATGTATTTAATTCCGATGCAATTTCTCTGTTTCATCGTCGCTATGTAGGTCCAAGGGATACCTGAAACTTGAAGTGAAGCATCGGAATCTATAACTAGTGTCACAGGAATTGTTCAATACATAGACAGTAAGAAGAGTCACTCTTCTTGTACTTAAGTCGGCATTGTGCCATTTGTATTAAATTCCGATGCAATTTCTGTTTTTCATCGTCAATACGAAGGTCTGAGGAATACAGTAAACCTGAAGTGAAGAATCGGAATCTATAACTAGTGTCACAGGAATGATTCAAAACATAAACAGTAGGAAGAGTCAGTCTTCTTGAACTTAAGTCGGCATTGTGCCTTTTGTATTTAATTCCGATTCAATTTCTGTGTTTCATCGTCAACAAGAAGGTCCAAGGGATACAGTCAACCTGAAGTGAAGCATCGGAATCTATAACTAATGTCACAGGAATGGTTCAAATCATAGACAGTAGGAAGAGTCAGTCTTCTTGTACTTAAGTCGGCATTGTGCCTTTTATATAATTCCGATGCAATTTCTCTGTTTCATCGTCAATAAGAAGGTAAAAGGGATACTGTAAACCTGAAGTGAGGCATCGGAATCTATAACTAGTTTCACAGGAATGGTTAAAAACATAGACATTAAGAAGAGTCAGTCTTCGTGTACTTAAGTCGGCATCGTGCCTTTTGTATTTAATTCCGATGCAATTTCTGTACTTCATCGTAGATGAGAAGGTCCAAGGGATACAGTAAACCTAAAGTGAAGCATCGGAATCTGTAACTTTTTTCACAGGAATGGTTCAAACATAGTCGGTAAGAAGAGTCTTTCTTCTTGTACTTAAGTTGGCATTGTGCTTTTTCTATTTAATTCCGATGCAATTTCTGTGTTTAATCGGCAACAAGAAGGTCAGAGGGAAGCAGTAAACCTGAAGTGAAGCATCGTAATCTATAACAAGTGGCACAGGGATGGTTCAATACTGTGTTTCTTCGTCAATAAGAAGGTCAGAGGGATACGGTACACCTGAAGTGAAGCATCGGAATCTATAACTGGTGTCACAGGAATGGTTCAAATCATAGACAGTAAGAAGAGTCAGTCTTCTTGTACTTAAGTCGGCATTGTGCCTTTTGTATTTAATTCCGATTCAATTTCTGTGTTTCATCGTCAATAAGAGGGCCAGAGGGATACAGTAAACCTGAAGCGAAGCATCAGAATCTATAACTAGTGTCACCGGAATGGTCCTAAACATCGACAGTAAGAAAAGTCAGTCCACTTGTACATAAGTCGGCATTGTGCCTTTTGTATTTTATTCCGATGCAATTTCTGTGTTTCATCGTCTATAAGTAGGTCCAAGGGATACAGTAAACCTGAAGTGAAGCATCGGAATCTATAACTAGTGTCACAGTAATGGTTCAAAACATAGACAGTTGGAAGTGTCAGTCTTCTTGTACTTATGTCGGCATTGTGCCTTTTCTATTTAATTCCGATGCAATTTCTCTGTTTCACCGTTGCTAAGAAGGTCCAAGGGAGACAGTAAACCTGAAGTGAAGCATCAGAATCTATAACTAGTGTCACAGGAATTGTTCAAAACATAGACAGTAAGAAGAGTCAGTCTTCTTGTACTTAAGTCGGCATTGTGCCTTTTCTATTTAATTCCGATGCAATATCTGTGTTTCATCGTCAATAAGAAGGTCAGAGGGATACAGTAAACCTGAAGTGTGACATCGGAATCTATAACTAGTGTCACAGAAATGGTTCAAATCATTGTCAGTAAGAAGAGTCAGCCTTCTTGTACTTAAGTCGCATTGTGCATTTTCTATTTCATTCCGATGTAATCTCTATGTTTTATTGTCAATAAGAAGGTCCATGGGATGCAGTACACCTGAACTGAAGCATCGGAATCTATTACTAGTATCACAGAAATGTTAAAAAAAAAAAAAATCAGTAAGAAGAGTCAGTCTTCTTGGACTTAAGCCGGCATTGTGCCTTTTGTATTTAATTCCGATGCAATTTCTGTGTTTCATCGTCAATAAGAAGGTCCAAGGGATACAGTAAACCAGAAGTGAAGCATCGGAATCTATAACTAGTGTCACAGGACTTCTTCAAAACATAGACAGTGGGAAGAGTCAGTCTTCTTGTACTTAAGTCGGCATTGTGCCTTTTCTATTTAATTCCGATGCAATTTCAATGTTTCATCGTCAATAAGAAAATAAGAGGGATACAGTAAACTTGAAGTGAAGAATCGGAATCTATACCTAGTGTCACAGGAATGGTTCAAAACATAGACAGTAGGAAGAGTCAGTCTTCTTGAACTTAAGTCGGCATTGTGCCTTCTGTATTTAATTCCGATGCAATTTCTGTGTTTCATCGTCAACAAGAAGGTCCAAGGGATACAGTAAACCTGAAGTGAAGCATCGGAATCTATAACTAGTGTCACAGTAATGGTTGAAAACATAGACAGTTGGAAGTGTCAGTCTTCTTGTACTTAAGTCGGCATTGTGATTTTTCTATTAAATTCCGATGCATTTTCTGTGTTTCATCATCAATAAGAAGGTCAGAGGGATACAGTACACCTGAAGTGAAGCATCGGAATCTATAATTAGTGTCACAGGAATGGTTCAAACCATAGAAAGTAGGAAGAGTCAGTCTTCTTGTGCTTAAGTCGGCATTGTGCCTTTTGTATAATTCCGATGCAATTTCTGTGTTTCATCGTCAAAAAAAGGTCCAAGGGATACAGTAAACCTGAAGTGAGTCATCGGAATCCATAACTAGTGTCACAGGAATGGTTCACATCATTGTCAGTAAGAAGAGTCAGTCATCTTGTACTTAAGTCGCATTGTGCCATTTCTATTTAATTCCGATGCAATCTCTATGTTTCATTGTCAATAAGAAGGTCCAAGGGATGCAGTACACCTGAAGTGAAGCATCGGAATCGATTACTAGTATCACAGGAATGTTAAAAAAAAAAACAGTAAGAAGAGTCAGTCTTCTTGGGGTTAAGTCGGCATTGTGCCTTTTGTATTTAATTCCGATGCAATTTCTGTGTTTCATCGTCAATAAGAAGGTCCAAGGGATACAGTAAACCAAAAGTGAAGCATCGGAATCTATAAGTGGTGTCACAGGAATGGTTCAAAGCATAGTCAGTAAGAAGAGTCAGTCTACTTGTACTTAAGTCGGCATTGTGGCTTTCGTATTTAATTCCAATGCAATTTCGGTGTTTAATCGCCAATAAGAGGGTCCAAGGGATACAGTAAACCTGAAGTGAAGCATCGGAATCTACAACTAGTGTCACTGGTTCGGTTCAAAGCATGGACAGTTAGAAGATTCAGTCTTCTTGTGCTTAAGTTGGCATTGTGCCTTTTCTATTTAATTCCGATGCAATTTCTGTGTTTCACCATCAATAAGAGGGTCAGAGAGATACAGTTAACCTGAAGTGAAGCATCGGAATCTATAACTAGTGTCACAGGAATGGTTCAAATCATAGACAGTAGGAAGAGTCAGTCTTCTTGTACTTAAGTCGGCATTGTGCCTTTTATATAATTCCGATGCAATTTCTGTGTTTCATCGTCAATAAGAAGGTAAAAGGGATACTGTAAACCTGAAGTGAGGCATCGGAATCTATAACTAGTTTCACAGGAATGGTTAACTACATAGACAGTAAGAAGAGTCAGTCTTCTTGTGCTTAAGTCGGCATCGTGCCTTTTCTATTTAATTCCGATTCAATTTCTGTGTTTCATCGTCAACAAGAAGGTCCAAGGGATACAGTCAACCTGAAGTGAAGCATCGGAATCTATAACTAGTGTCACAGGAATGGTTCAAAACATAGACAGTAGGAAGAGACAGTCGTCTTGTACATAAGTCGCCATTGTGCCTTTTTTATTTATATCCGATGCAATTTCTTTGTTTCACCATCAACAAGAGGGTCAGAGAGATACAGTTAACCTGAAGTGAAGCATCGGAATCTATAACTAGTGTCACAGGAATGGTTCAAATCATAGACAGTAGGAAGAGTCAGTATTCTTGTACTTAAGTCGGCATTGTGCCTTTTATACAATTCCGATGCAATTTCTGTGTTTCATCGTCAATAAGAAGGTAAAAGGGATACTGTAAACCTGAAGTGAGGCATCGGAATCTATAACTAGTTTCACAGGAATGGTTAAAAACATAGACAGTAAGAAGAGTCAGTCCACTTGTACTTAAGTCGGCATTGTGCATTTTGTATTTAATTCCTATTCAATTTCTGTGTTTCATCGTCAACAAGAAGGTCCAAGGGATACAGTCAACGTGAAGTGTAGCATCGGAATCTATAACTAGTGTCACAGGAATGGTCCAAAACATTGACAGTAGGAAGAGACAGTCGTCTTGTACATAAGTCGCCATTGTGAATTTTCTATTTAATTCCGATGCAATTTCTGTGTTTCACCATCAATATGAGGGTCAGAGGGATACAGTTAACCTGAAGTGAAGCATCGGAATCTATAACTAGTATCACAGGAATGGTTAAAAACATAGACAGTAAGAAGAGTCAGTCCACTTGTACTTAAGTCGGCATTGTGCCTTATGTATTTAATTCCGATGCAATTTCTCTGTTTCATCGTCGCTAAGAAGGTCCAAGGGATACATTAAACTTGAAGTGAAGCATCGGAATCTATAACTAGTGTCACAGGAATTGTTCAATACGTAGACAGTATGAAGAGTCACTCTTCTTGTACTTAAGTTGGCATTGTGCCTTTTGTATTAAATTCCGATGCAATTTCTGTTTTTCATCGTCAATACGAAGGTCAGAGGAATACAGTAAACCTGAAGTGAAGCATCGGAATCTGTAACTAGTGTCACAGGAATGGTTCAAAACATAGACAGTAGGAAGAGACAGTCGTCTTGTACATAAGTCGCCATTGTGCCTCTTCTATTTAATTCCGATGCAATTTCTGTGTTTCACCATCAATAAGAGGGTCAGAGAGATACAGTTAACCTGAAGTGAAGCATCGGAATCTATAACTAGTGTCATAGGAATGGTTCAAATCATAGACAGTAGGAAGATTCAGTCTTCTTGTACTTAAGTCGGCAATGTGCCTTTTATATAATTCCGATGCAATTTTTCTGTTTCATCGTCAATAAGAAGGTAAAAGGGATACTGTAAACCTGAAGTGAGGCATCGGAATCTATAACTAGTTTCACAGGAATGGTTAAAAACATAGGCAGTAAGAAGAGTCAGTCTTCTTGTACTTAAGTCGGCATCGTGCCTTTTGTATTTAATTCCGATGCAATTTCTGTATTTCATCGTCAATAAGAAGGTCCAAGGGATACAGTAAACCTAAAGTGAAGCATCGGAATCTGTAAGTATTATCACAGGAATGGTTCAAACATAGTCGGTAAGAAGAGTCTTTCCTCTTGTACTTAAGTTGGCATTGTGCTTTTTCTATTTAATTCCGATGCAATTTCTGTGTTTAATCGGCGACAAGAAGGTCAGAGGGAAGCAGTAAACCTGAAGTGAAGCATCGTAATCTATAACAAGTGTCACAGGGATGGTTCAAAACTGTGTTTCTTCGTCAATAAGAAGGTCAGAGGGATACAGTACACCTGAAGTGAAGCATCGGAATCTATAACTGGTGTCAGAGGAATGGTTCAATTCATAGACAGTAAGAAGAGTCAGTCTTCTTGTACCTAAGTCGGCATTGTGCCTTTTGTATTTAATTCCGATTCAATTTCTGTGTTTCATCGTCAATAAGAGGGCCAGAGGGATACAGTAAACCTGAAGCGAAGCATCAGAATCTATAACTAGTGTCACAGGAATGGTCCTAAACATCGACAGTAAGAAGAGTAAGTCCACTTGTACTTAAGTCGGCATCGTGCCTTTTGTATTTTATTCCGATGCAATTTCTGTGTTTCATCGTCTACAAGTAGGTCCAAGGGATACAGTACACCTGAAGTGAAGCATCGGAATCTATAACTAGTGTCACAGGAATGGTTCAAATCATAGACAGTAAGAAGAGTCAGTCTACTTGTACTTGAGTCGGTATTGTGCGATTTGTATTTAATTCCGATGCAAATCCTGTTTTTCATCGTCAATAGTAAAGTCAGAGGAATACAGTAAACCTGAAGTGAAGCATCGGAATCTATAACTAGTGTCACAGGAATGGTACAAAACATAGACAGTTGGAAGAGTCAGTCTTCTTGTACTTAAGTCGCATTGTGCATTTTCTATTTCATTCCGATGCAATCTCTATGTTTCATTGTCAATAAGAAGGTCCAAGGGATGCAGTACTCCTGAACTCAAGCATCGGAATCTATTACTAGTATCACAGGAATGTTAAAAAAAAAGAAAAAACAGTAAGAAGAGTCAGTCTTATTGGACTTAAGCCGGCATTGTGCCTTTTGTATTTAATTCCGATGCAATTTCTGTGTTTCATCGTCAATAAGAAGGTCCAAGGAATACAGTAAACCTAAAGTGAAGCATCGGAATCTATAACTGGTGCCACGGGAATGGTTCAAAACATAGTCAGTAAGAAGTGTCAGTCTACTTGTACTTAAGTCGGCATTGTGGCTTCCGTATTTAATTCCAATGCAATTTCGGTGTTCAATCGTCAATCAGAACGTCCAAGGGATACAGTAAACCTGAAGTGAAGCATCGGAATCTATAACTAGTGTCACAGGAATTGTTCAAAACATAGACAGTAAGAAGAGTCACTCTTCTTGTACTTAAGTCTGCATTGTGCCTTTTGTATTTAATTCCGATGCAATTTCTGTTTTTCATCGTCAATAAGAAGGTCAGAGGGATACAGTAAACCTGAAGTGAAGCATCGGAATCTATAACTAGTGTCACAGGAATGGTTAAAAGCATAGACAGTAAGAAGAGTCAGACTTCTTGTACTTAAGTCGGCATTGTGCCTTTTCTATTTAATTCCGATGCAATTTCAATGTTTCATCGTCAAAATGAAGGTCAGAGGGATACAGTAAACCTGAAGTGAAGCATCGGAATCTATAATTAGTGTCACAGGAATGGTTCAAAACATAGACAGTAGGAAGAGTCAGTCTTCTTGTACTTAAGTCGGCATTGTGCCTTTTGTATAATTCCGACGCAATTTCTGTGTTTCATCGTCAATAAAAAGGTACAAGGGATACTGAAAACCTGAAGTGAGGCATCGGAATCTATAACTAGTGACACAGAAATGGTTCAAAACATAGTCAGTAAGAAGAGTCAGTCTTCTTGTACTGAAGACCGCATTGTGCCTTTTCTATTTAATTCCGATGCAATATCTGTGTTTCATCGTCAATACGAAGGTCCAAGGGATGCAGTACACCTGAAGTGAAACATCGGAATCTATAACTAGTGTCACAGGAATGGATCAAAACATAGACAGTAAGAAGAGTCAGTCTTCTTGTACTTAAGTCGGCATTGTGCCTTTTCTATTTATTTCCTATACAATTTCTGTGTTTCATCGTCCATATGAAGGTCAGAGGGATACAGTAAACCTGAAGTGAAGCACCGGAACCTATAAGTGGTGTCTCAGGAATGTTTCAAAACATAGTCAGTAAGAAGAGTCAGTCTTCTTGTACTTAATTCGGCATTGTGCCTTCTCTATTTAGTTCCGATGCAATTTCTGTGTTTCATCGTCAATAAGAAGGTCAGAGGGATACAGTAAACCTGAAGTGAAGCATCGGAATCTATAACTAGTGTCACAGGAATGGTTCAAAACATAGACAGTAGGAAGAGTCAGTCATCTTGTACTTGAGTCAGCATTGTGCGTTTTGTAATTAATTCCCATGCAAATTCAGTTTTTCATCGTCAATAAGAAGGACAGAGGGATACAGTAAACCTGAAGTGAAGCATCGGAATCTATAATTAGTGTCACAGGAATGGTTCAACACATAGTCAGTAAGAAGAGTCAGTCCTCTTGTACTTAAGTCGGCATGGTGCATTTTCTATTTAATTCCGATGCAATATCTGTGTTTCATCGTCAATAATAAGGTCAGAGGGATACAGTAAATCTGAAGTGAGGCATCGTAATCTATAACTAGTGTCACAGGAATGGTTCAAAACATAGTCAGTAAGAAGAGTCAGTCTTCTTGTACTTCAGTCGGCATTGTGCCTTTTCTATTTATTACCGATGCAATTTCTGTGTTTCATCGTCCATAAGATGGTCAGAGGGATACAGTAAACCTGAAGTGAAGCATCGGAATCTATAAGTGGCGTCACACGAATGGTTCAAAACATAGTCAGTAAGAAGAGTCAGTCTTCTTGTACTTAAGACGGCATTGTGACTTTCGAATTTAATTCCAATGCAATTTCGGTGTTTAATCGTCAATAAGAAGGTCCAAGGGATACAGTAAACCTGAAGTGAAGCATCGGAATCTATAACTAGTGACACTGGTTCGGTTCAAAACATAGACAGTAAGAAGAGTCAGTCTTCTTGTACTTAAGTCGGCATTGTGCCTTTTCTATTTAATTCCGATGCAATATCTGTGTTTCATCGTCAATAAGAAGGTCAGAGGGATACAGTAAATCTGAAGTGAGGTATCGGAATCTATAACTAGTGTCACAGGAATGGTTCACATCATTGTCAGTAAGAAGAGTCAGTCTTCTTGTACTTAAGTCGCATTGTGCATTTTCTATTTAATTGCAATGCAATCTCTATGTTTCATTGTCAATAAGAAGGTCAGAGGGATACAGTATACCTGAAGTGAAGCATCGGAATCTATAACTAGTGTCACAGGAATGGTTCAAATCATAGACAGTGGGAAGAGTCAGTCTTCTTGTACTTAAGTCGGCATTGTGCCTTTTCTATTTAATTCCGATGCAATTTCAATGTTTCATCGTCAATAAGAAGGTCAGAGGGATACAGTAAACCTTAAGTGAAGAATCGGAATCTATAACTAGTGTCACAGGAATGGTTCAAAACATAGACAGTTTGGAAGAGTCAGTCTTCTTGAACTTAAGTCGGCATTGTGCCTTTTGTATTTAATTCCGAAGCAATTTCTGTGTTTCATCGTCAACAAGAAGGTCCAAGGGATACAGTAAACCTGAAGTGAAGCATCGGAATGTATAACTAGTGTCACAGGAATGGTTCAAATCATAGACAGTAGGAAGAGACAGTCATCTTGTACATAAGTCGGCATTGTGATTTTTCTATTTAATTCCGATGCATTTTCTGTGTTCCATTATCAATAAGAGGGTCAGAGGGATACAGTAAACGTGAAGTGAAGCATCGGAATCTATAATTAGTGTCACAGGAATGGTTCAAAACATAGACAGTAGGAAGAGTCAGTCTTCTTGTACTTATGTCGGCATTGTGCCTTTTGTATAATTCCGATGCAATTTCTGTGTTTCATCGTCAATAAAAAGGTCCAAGGGATACTGAAAACCTGAAGTGAGGCATCGGAATCTATAATTAGTGACACAGAAACGGTTCAAAACATAGTCAGTAAGAAGAGTCAGTCTTCTTGTACTGATGACCGCATTGGGCCTTTTCTATTTAATTCCGATGCAATATCTGTGTTTCATCGTCAATAAGAAGGTCAAAGGGATGCAGTACACCTGAAGTGAAACATCGGAATCTATAACTAGTGTCACAGGAATGGATCAAAACATAGACAGTAAGAAGAGTCAGTCTTCTTGTACTTAAGTCGGCATTGTGCCTTTTCTATTTATTTCCGATACAATTTCTGTGTTTCATTGTCCATATAAGGGTCAGAGGGATAATGTAAACTTGAAGTGAAGCATCGGAACCTATAAGTGGTGTCACAGGAATGTTTCAAAACATAGTCAGGAAGAAGAGTCAGTCTTCTTGTACTTAAGTTGGCATTGTGCCTTCTCTATTTAATTCCGATGCAATTTCTGTGTTTCATCGTCAATAAGAAGGTCAGAGGGATACAGTAAACCTGAAGTGAAGCATCGGAATCTATAACTAGTGTCACAGGATTGATTCAAAACATAGACAGTAGGAAGAGTCAGTCATCTTGTACTTGAGTCGGCATTGTGCGTTTTGTATTTAATTCCCATGCAAATTCAGTTTTTCATCGTCAATAAGAAGGACAGAGGGATACAGTAAACCTGAAGTGAAGCATTGGAATCTATAATTAGTGTCACAGGAATGGTTCAACACATAGTCAGTAAGAAGAGTCAGTCCACTTGTACTTAAGTCGGGATGGTGCCTTTTCTATTTAATTCCGATGCAATATCTGTGTTTCATCGTCAATAATAAGGTCAGAGGGATACAGTAAGGCTGAAGTGAGGCATCGCAATCTATAACTAGTGTCACAGGAATGGTTCAAAACATAGTCAGTAAGAAGAGTCAGTCTTCTTGTACTTAAGTCGCAATTTGCGTTTTCTATTTAATTTCGATGCAATTTCTGTGTTTCATCGACAATAAGAAGGTCCAAGGGATGCAGTACACCTGAAGTGAAGCATAGGATTCTATAACTAGTGTCACAGGAATGGTTCAAATCATAGACAGTAAGAAGAGTCAGTCTTCTTGTACTTCAGTCGGCATTGTACCTTTTCTATTTAGTTCCGATGCAATCTCTGTGTTTCATCGTCCATATGAAGGTCAGAGGGATACAGTAAACCAGAAGTGAAGCATCGGAATCTATAAGTGGCGTCACAGGAATGGTTCAAAACATAGTCAGTAAGAAGAGTCAGTCTTCTTGTACTTAAGACGGCATTGTGACTTTCGTATTTGATTCCAATGCAATTTCGGTGTTTAATCGTCAATAAGTACGTCCAAGGGATACAGTAAACCTGAAGTGAAGCATCGGAATCTATAACTAGTGTCACTGGTTCGGTTCAAACATAGACAGTAAGAAGAGTCAGTCTTCTTGTACTTAAGTCGGCATTGTGTCTTTTCTATTTAATTCCGATGCAATATCTGTGTTTCATCGTCAATAAGAAGGTCAGAGGGATACAGTAAACCTGAAGTGAGGCATCGGAATCTATAACTAGTGTCACAGGAATGGCTCACATCATTGTCAGTAAGAAGAGTCAGTCTTCTTGTACTTAAGTCGCATTGTGCCTTTTCTATTTAATTCCGATGCAATTTCTCTGTTTCATCGTCGCTAAGAAGGTCCAAGGGATACATTAAACTTGAAGTGAAGCATCGGAATCTATAACTAGTGTCACAGGAATTGTTCAATACATAGACAGTAAGAAGAGTCACTCTTCTTGTACTTAAGTCGGCATTGTGAATTTTGTATTAAATTCCGATGCAATTTCTGTTTTTCATCGTCAATACGAAGGTCAGAGGAATACAGTAAACGTGAAGTGAAGCATCGGAATCTATAAATAGTGTCACAGGAATGGTTCAAAGCTTAGACAGTAGGAGGAGTCAGTCATCTTGTACTTAAGTCGGCATTGTGCCTTTTCTATTTATTTCCGATTCAATTTCTATGTTTCATCGTCAATAAGAAGGTCAGAGGGATACACTAAACCTGAAGTGAAGAATCGGAATCTATAACTAGTGTCACAGGAATGATTCAAAACATAGACAGTAGGAAGAGTCAGTCTTCTTGAACTTGAGTCAGCATTGTGCCTTTTGTATTTAATTAAGATTCAATTTCTGTGTTTCATCGTCAACAAGAAGGTCCAAGGGATACAGTCAACCTGAAGTGAAGCATCGGAATCTATAACTAGTGTCACAGGAATGGTTCAAAACATAGACGGTAGGAAGAGACAGTCGTCTTGTACATAAGTCGCCATTGTGCCTTTTCTATTTCATTCCGATGCAATTTCTGTGTTTCACCATCAATAAGAGGGTCAGAGAGATACAGTTAACCTGAAGTGAAGCATCGAAATCTATAACTAGTGTCACAGGAATGGTTCAAATCGTAGACAGTAGGAAGTGTCAGTTTTCTTGTACTTAAGTCGGCATTGTGCCTTTTCTATTTAATTCCGATGCAATATCTGTGTTTCATCGTCAATAAGAAGGTCAGAGGGATACAGTAAACCTGAAGTGAGGCATCGGAATCTATAACTAGTGTCACAGGAATGGTTCACATCATTGTCAGTAAGAAGAGTCTGTCTTCTTGTACTTAAGTCGGCATTGTGCCTTTTCTATTTAATTCCGATGCAATTTCAATGTTTCATCGTCAATAAGAAGGTCAGAGGGATACAGTAAACCTGAAGTGAAGAATCGGAATCTATAACTAGTGTCACAGGAATGGTTCAAGACATAGACAGTAGGAAGAGTCAGTCTTCTTGAACTTAAGTCGGCATTGTGCCTTTTGTATTTAATTCCGAAGCAATTTCTGTGTCTCATCGTCAACAAGAAGGTCCAAAGGATACAGTAAACCTGAAGTGAAGCATCGGAATGTATAACTAGTGTCACAGGAATGGTTCAAATGATAGACAGTAGGAAGAGACAGTCATCTTGTACATAAGTCGGCATTGTGATTTTTCTATTTAATACCGATGCATTTTCTGTGTTTCATTATCAGTAAGAGGGTCAGTGGGATACAGTAAACGTGAAGTGAAGCATCGGAATCTATAATTAGTGTCACAGGAATGGTTCAAAACATAGACAGTAGGAAGAGTCAGTCTTCTTGTACTTATGTCGGCATTGTGCCTTTTGTATAATTCCGATGCAATTTCTGTGTTTCATCGTCAATAAAAAGGTCCAAGGAATACTGAAAACCTGAAGTGAGGCATCGGAATCTATAATTAGTGACACAGAAATGGTTCAAAACATAGTCAGTAAGAAGAGTCAGTCTTCTTGTACTGAAGACC
The DNA here is from genome assembly GCF_021461395.2 of Schistocerca americana. Classification (NCBI taxonomy): domain Eukaryota; kingdom Metazoa; phylum Arthropoda; class Insecta; order Orthoptera; family Acrididae; genus Schistocerca; species Schistocerca americana. The sequence goes on along the minus strand of NC_060121.1, from coordinate 23,749,456 downwards.
GCATTGTGCCTTTTCTATTTAATTCCGATGCAATACCTGTGTTTCATCGTAAATAAGAAGGTCCAAGGGATGCAGTACACCTGAAGTGAAACATCGGAATCTATAACTAGTGTCACAGGAATGGATCAAAACATAGACAGTAAGAAGAGTCAGTCTTCTTGTACTTAAGTCGGCATTGTGCCTTTTCTATTTATTTCCGATACAATTTCTGTGCTTCATTGTCCATATGAAGGTCAGAGGGATAAAGTAAACCTGAAGTGAAGCATCGGAACCTATAAGTGGTGTCACAGGAATGTTTCAAAACATAGTCAGGAAGAAGAATCAGTCTTCTTGTACTTAAGTCGGCATTGTGCCTTCTCTATTTAATTCCGATGCAATTTCTGTGTTTCATCGTCAATAAGTAGGTCAGAGGGATACAGTAAACCTGAAGTGAAGCATCGGAATCTATAACTAGTGTCACAGGAATGATTCAAAACATAGACAGTAGGAGGAGTCAGTCATCTTGTACTTGAGTCGGCATTGTGCGTTTTGTATTTAATTCCCATGCAAATTCAGTTTGTCATCGTCAATAAGAAGGACAGAGTGATACAGTAAACCTGAAGTGAAGCATTGGAATCTATAATTAGTGTCACAGGAATGGTTCAACACATAGTCAGTAAGAAGAGTCAGTCCACTTGTACTTAAGTCGGCATGGTGCCTTTTCTATTTAATTCCGATGCAATATCTGTCTTTCATCGTCAATAATAAGGTCAGAGGGATACAGTAAGGCTGAAGTGAGGCATCGTAATCTATTACTAGTGTCACAGGAATGGTTCAAAACATAGTCAGTAAGAAGAGTCAGTCTTCTTGTACTTAAGTCGCAATTTGCGTTTTCTATTTAATTTCGATGCAATTTCTGTGTTTCATCGACAATAAGAAGGTCCAAGGGATGCAGTACCCCTGAAGTGAAGCATAGGATTCTATAACTAGTGTCACAGGAATGGTTCAAATCATAGACACTAAGAAGAGTCAGTCTTCTTGTACTTCAGTCGGCATTGTGCCTTTTCTATTTATTTCCGATGCAATCTCTGTGTTTCATCGACCATAAGAAGGTTAGAGGGATACAGTAAACCTGAAGTGAAGCATCGGAATCTGTAAGTGGCGTCACAGGAATGGTTCAAAATATAGTCAGTAAGAAGAGTCAGTCTTCTTGTACTTAAGACGGCATTGTGTCTTTCGTATTTGATTCCAATGCAATTTCGGTGTTTAATCGTCAATAAGTATGTCCAAGGGATACAGTAAACCTGAAGTGAAGCATCGGAATCTATAACTAGTGTCACTGGTTCGGTTCAAACATAGACAGTAAGAAGAGTCAGTCTTCTTGTACTTAAGTCGGCATTGTGTCTTTTCTATTTAATTCCGATGCAATATCTGTGTTTCATCGTCAATAAGAAGGTCAGAGGGATACAGTAAACCTGAAGTGAGGCATCGGAATCTATAACTAGTGTCACAGGAATGGTTCACATCATTGTCAGTAAGAAGAGTCAGTCTTCTTGTACTTAAGTCGCATTGTGTCTTTTCTATTTAATTCCGATGCAATCTCTATGTTTCATTGCCAATATGAAGGTCCAAGGGATGCAGTACACCTGAAGTGAAGCATCGCAATCGATTACTAGTATCACAGGAATGTTAAAAAAAAAAAACAGTAAGAAGAGTCAGTCTTCTTGGACATAAGTCGGCATTGTGCCTTTTGTATTTGATTCCGATGCAATTTCTGTGTTTCACCGTCAATAAGAACGTCAGAGGGATACAGTAAACCTGAAGGGAAGCGTCGGAGTCTATAACTAGTGTCACAGGAATGGTTCTAAACACAGTCAGTAAGAAGAGTCAGTCCACTTGTACATAAGTCGGCATTGTGCCTTATGTATTTAATTCCGATGCAATTTCTCTGTTTCATCGTCGCTAAGGAGGTCCAAGGGATACATTAAACTTGAAGTGAAGCATCGGAATCTATAACTAGTGTCACAGGAATTGTTCAATACATAGACAGTAAGAAGAGTCACTCTTCTTGTACTTAAGTTGGCATTGTGCCTTTTGTATTAAATTCCGATGCAATTTCTGTTTTTCATCGTCAATACGAAGGTCAGAGGAATACAGTAAACGTGAAGTGAAGCATCGGAATCTATAAATAGTGTCACAGGAATGGTTCAAAACATAGACAGTAGGAAGAGTCAGTCTTCTTGAACTTGAGTCGGCATTGTGCCTTTTGTATTTAATTAAGATTCAATTTCTGTGTTTCATCGTCAACAAGAAGGTCCAAGGGATACAGTCAACCTGAAGTGAAGCATCGGAATCTATAACTAGTGTCACAGGAATGGTTCAAAACATAGACAGTAGGAAGAGACAGTCGTCTTGTACATAAGTCGCCATTGTGCCTTTTCTATTTCATTCCGATGCAATTTCTGTGTTTCACCATCAACAAGAGGGTCAGAGTGATACAGTTAACCTGAAGTGAAGCATCGAAATCTATAACTAGTGTCACAGGAATTGTTCAAATCGTAGACAGTAGGAAGTGTCAGTCTTCTTGTACTTAAGTCGGCATTGTGCCTTTTATATATTTCCGATGCAATATCTGTATTTCATCGACAATAAGAAGGTCCAAGGGATACAGTAAACCTAAAGTGAAGCATCGGAATCTATAACTAGTGTCACAGGAATTGTTCAAAACATAGACAGTAAGAAGAGTCAGTCCACTTGTACTTAAGTCGGCTTTGTGCTTTTTGTATTTTATTCCGATGCAATTTCTGTGTTTCATCGTCAATAAGAGGGTCAGAGGGATACAGTAAACCAGAAGTGAAGCATCGGAATCTATAACTAGTGTCACAGGAATTGTTCAAAACATAGAGAGTAAGAAGAGTCAGTCCACTTGTACTTAAGTTGCATTGTGCCTTTTGTATTTTATTCCGATGCAATTTCAGTGTTTCATCGTCAATAAGAAGGTCCAAGGGATACAGTACGCCTGAAGTGAAGCATCGGTATCCATAACTAGTGTCACAGGAATGGTTCAAATCATAGACAGTAAGAAGAGTCAGTCTTCTTGTACTTAAGTCGGCATTGTGCCTTTTCAATTTAATTCCGATGCAATTTCTGTGTTTCTTCGTCAATAAGGAGGTCAGAGGGATACAGTACACCTGAAGTGAAGCATCTGAATCTATAACTAGTGTCACAGGAATGGTTCAAATCATAGACAGAACGAAGAGTCAGTCTTCTTGTACTTAAGTCGGCATTGTGCCTTTTGTATTTAATTCCGATTCAATTTCTGTGTTTCATCGTCAATATGAGGGCCAGAGGGATACAGTAAACCTGAAGCGAAGCATCAGAATGTATAACTAGTGTCACAGGAATGGTTCAAAACATAGACAGTAAGAAGAGTAAGTCCACTTGTACTTAAGTCGGCATTGTGCCTTTTGTATTTTATTCTGATGCAATTTCAGTGTTTCATCGTCAATAAGAAGGTCCAAGGGATACAGTACACCTGAAGTGAAGCATCGGAATCCATAACTAGTGTCACAGGAATGGTTCAAATCATAGACAGTAAGAAGAGTCAGTCTTCTTGTACTTAAGTCGGCATTGTGCCTTTTCTATTTAATTCCGATGCAATTTCTGTGTGACTTCGTCAATAAGGACTTCAGAGTGATACAGTACACCTGAAGTGAAGCATCGGAATCTATAATTAGTGTCACAGGAATGGTTCAAAACATAGACAGAACGAAGGGTCAGTCTTCTTGTACTTATGTCGGCATTGTGCCTTTTGTATAATTCCGATGCAATTTCTGTGTTTCATCGTCAATACAAAGGTCCAAGGGATACTGAAAACTTTAAGTGAGGCATCGGAATCTATAACTAGTGACACATAAATGGTTCAAAACATAGTCAGTAAGAAGAGTCAGTCTTCTTGTACTGAAGACCGCATTGTGCCTTTTCTATTTAATTCCGATGCAATATCTGTGTTTCATCTTCAATAACAAGGTCCAAGGGATGCAGTACACCTGAAGTGAAGCATCGGAATACATAACTAGTGTCACAGGAATGGTTCAATTCATAGACAGTAAGAAGAGTCAGTCTTCTTGTACTTAAATCGGCTTGTGCCTTTTCTATCTAATTCCGATGCAATTTCTGTGTTTCTTCGTCAATAAGGAGGTCAGAGGGATACAGTACACCTGAAGTGAAGCATCGGAATCTATAAATAGTGTCACTGGAATGGTTCAAAACATAGACAGGAGGAAGAGTCAGTCTTCTTGTACTTATGTCGGCATTGTGCCTTTTGTATAATTCCGATGCAATTTCTGTGTTTCATCGTCAATAAAAAGGTCCAAGGGATACAGTACACCTGAAGTGAAGCATCGGAATCCATAACTAGTGTCACAGGAATAGTTCAAATCATAGACAGTAAGAAGAGTCAGTCTTCTTGTACTTAAGTCGGCATTGTGCCTTTTCTATTTAATTCCGATGCAATTTCTGTGTTTCTTCGTCAATAAGGAGGTCAGAGGGATACAGTACACCTGAAGTGAAGCATCGGAATCTATAATTAGTGTCACAGGAATGGTTCAAAACATAGAGAGTAGGAAGAGTCAGTCTTCTTGTACTTATGTCGGCATTGTGCCTTTTGTATAATTCCGATGCAATTTCTGTGTTTCATCGTCAATAACAAGGTCCAAGGGATACTGAAAACTGGAAGTGAGGCATCGGAATCTATAACTAGTGACACAGAAATGGTTCAAAACATAGTCAGTAAGAAGAGTCAGTCTTCTTGTACTGAAGACCGCATTGTGCCTTTTCTATTTAATTCCGATGCAATATCTGTGTTTCATCGTCAATAAGAAGGTCCAAGGGATGCAGTACACCTGAAGTGAAGCATCCGAACCTATAAGTGGTGTCACAGGAATGATTCAAAACATAGACAGTAGGAAGAGTCAGTCATCTTGTACTTGAGTCGGCATTGTGCGTTTTGTATTTAATTCCCATTCAAATTCAGTTTTTCATCGTCAATAAAAAGGACAGAGGGATACAGTAAACCTGAAGTGAAGCATTGGAATCTATAATTAGTGTCACAGGAATGGTTTAACACATAGTCAGTAAGAAGAGTCAGTCCACTTGTACTTAAGTCGGCATGGTGCCTTTTCTATTTAATTCCGATGCAATATCTGTGTTTCATCGTCAATAATAAGGTCAGAGGGATACAGTAAGGCTGAAGTGAGGCATCGTAATCTATAACTAGTGTCACAGGAATGGTTCAAAACATAGTCAGTAAGAAGAGTCAGTCTTCTTCTACTTAGGTCGCAATTTGCGTTTTCTATTTAATTTCGATGCAATTTCTGTGTTTCATCGACAATAAGAAGGTCCAAGGGATGCAGTACACCTGAAGTGAAGCATAGGATTCTATAACTAGTGTCACAGGAATGGTTCAAATTATAGACAGTAAGAAGAGTCAGTCTTCTTGTACTTCAGTCGGCATTGTGCCTTTTCCATTTATTTCAGATGCAATCTCAGTGTTTCATTGTCCATAAGAAGGTCAGAGGGATACAGTAAACCTGAAGTGAAGCATCGGAATCTATAAGTGGCGTCACAGGAATGGTTCAAAACATAGTCAGTAAGAAGAGTCAGTCTTCTTGTACTTAAGACGGCATTGTGACTTTCGTATTTGACTCCAATGCAATTTCGGTGTTTAATCGTCAATAAGTATGTCCAAGGGATACAGTAAACCTGAAGTGAAGCATCGGAATCTATAACTAGTGTCACTGGTTCGGTTCAAACATAGACAGTAAGAAGAGTCAGTCTTCTTGTACTTAAGTCGGCATTGTGTCTTTTCTATTTAATTCCGATGAAATATCTGTGTTTCATCGTCAATAAGAAGGTCAGAGGGATACAGTAAACCTGAAGTGAGGCATCGGAAACTATAACTAGTGTCACAGGAATGGTTCACATCATTGTCAGTAAGAAGAGTCAGTCTTCTTGTACTTAAGTCGCATTATGCCTTTTCTATTTAATTCCGATGCAATCTCAATGTTTCATTGTAAATATGAAGGTCCAAGGGATCCGGTACAGCAGAAGTGAAGCATCGGAATCGATTACTAGTATCACAGGAATGTTAAAAAAAAAAACAGTAAGAAGAGTCAGTCTTCTTGGACTTAAGTCGGCATTGTGCCTTTTGTATTTAATTCCGATGCAATTTCTGTGTTTCATCGTCAATAAGAAGGTCAGAGGGATACAGTATACCTGAAGGGAAGCGTCGGAGTCTATAACTAGTGTCACAGTAATGGTTCAAAACACAGTCAGTAAGAAGAGTCAGTCCACTTGTACATAAGTCGGCATTGTGCCTAATGTATTTAATTCCGATGCAATTTCTCTGTTTCATCGTCGCTAAGAAGGTCCAAGGGATACATTAAACTTGAAGTGAAGCATCGGAATCTATAACTAGTGTCACAGGAATTGTTCAATACATAGACAGTAAGAAGAGTCACTCTTCTTGTACTTAAGTCGGCATTGTGCCTTTTGTATTAAATTCCGATGCAATTTCTGTTTTTCATCGTCAATACGAAGGTCAGAGGAATACAGTAAACGTGAAGTGAAGCATCGGAATCTATAATTAGTGTCACAGGAATGGTTCAAAACATAGACAGTAGGAAGAGTCAGTCATCTTGTACTTAAGTCGGCATTGTGCCTTTTCTATTTAATTCCGATTCAATTTCTATGTTTCATCGTCAATTAGAAGGTCAGAGGGATACACTAAACCTGAAGTGAAGAATCGGAATCTATAACTAGTGTCACAGGAATGATTCAAAACATAGACAGTAGGAAGAGTCAGTCTTCTTGAACTTGAGTCGGCATTGTGCCTTTTGTATTTAATTCCGATTCAATTTCTGTGTTTCATCGTGAACAAGAAGGTCCAAGGGATACAGTCAACCTGAAGAGAAGCATCGGAATCTATAAGTGTCACAGGAATGGTTCAAAACATAGACTGTAGGAAGAGACAGTCGTCTTGTACATAAGTCGCCATTGTGCCTTTTCTATTTAATTCCGATGCAATTTCTGTGTTACACCATCAATGAGAGGGTCAGAGAGATACAGTTAACCTGAAGTGAAGCATCGAAATCTATAACTAGTGTCACAGGAATGGTTCAAATCGTAGACAGTAGGAAGTGTCAGTCTTCTTGTACTTAAGTCGGCATTGTGCCTTTTATATAATTCCGATGCAATTTCTGTATTTCATCGTCAATAAGAAGGTCCAAGGGATACAGTAAACCTAAAGTGAAGCATCGGAATCTATAACTAGTGTCACAGGAATTGTTCAAAACATAGACAGTAAGAAGAGTCAGTCCACTTGTACATAAGTCGGCATTGTGCCTTTTGTATTTTATTCCGATGCAATTTCTGTGTTTCATCGTCAATAAGAGCGTCAGAGGGATACAGTATACCTGAAGCGAAGCATCAGAATCTATAACTAGGGTCACAGGAATGGTTCAAAACATAGACAGTAAGAAGAGTCAGTCCACTTGTACTTAAGTCGGCATTGTGCCTTTTGTATTTTATTCCGATGCAATTTCAGTGTTTCATCGTCAATAAGAAGGTCCAAGGGATACAGTACACCTGAAGTGAAGCATCGGAATCCATAACTAGTGTCACAGGAATGGTTCAAATCATAGACAGTAAGAAGAGTCAGTCTTCTTGTACTTAAGTCGGCATTGTGCCTTTTCTATTTAATTCCGATGCAATTTCTGTGTTTCATCGTCAATAAGGAGGTCAGAGGGATACAGTACACCTGAAGTGAAGCATCTGAATCTATAACTAGTGTCACAGGAATGGTTCAAATCATAGACAGAACGAAGAGTCAGTCTCCTTGTACTTAAGTCGGCATCGTGCCTTTTGTGTTTAATTCCGATTCAATTTCTGTGTTTCATCGTCAATAAGAGGGCCAGAGGGATACAGTAAACCTGAAGCGAAGCATCAGAATCGATAACTAGTGTCACAGGAATGGTTCAAAACATAGACAGAAAGAAGAGTCAGTCCACTTGTACTTAAGTCGGCATTGTGCCTTTTGTATTTTATTCCGATGCAATTTCAGTGTTTCATCGTCAATAAGAAGGTCCAAGGGATACAGTACACCTGAAGTGAAGCATCGGAATCCATAACTAGTGTCACAGGAATGGTTCAAATCGTAGACAGTAAGAAGAGTCAGTCTTCTTGTACTTAAGTCGGCATTGTGCCTTTTCTATTTAATTCCGATGCAATTTCTGTGTATCTTCGTCAATAAGGAGGTCAGAGGGATACAGTACACCTGAAGTGAAGCATCTGAATCTATAACTAGTGTCACAGGAATGGTTCAAATCATAGACATAACGAAGAGTCAGTCTTCTTGTACTTAATTCGGCAATGTGCCTTTTCTAATTAATTCCGATGCAATATTGTGTTTCATCGTCAATAAGAAGGTCAGAGGGATACAGTAAACCTGAAGTAAAATATAGGAATCTATAACTAGTGTCACAGGAATGGTTCACAACATAGACAGTAGGAAGAGTCAGTCTTCTTGTACTTAAGTCGGCATTCTGCCTTTTCTATTTAATTCCGATGCAATGTCTGTGTTTCATCGTCAATAAGAAGGTCCAAGGGATACAGTAAACCCGAAATGAAGCATCGGAATCTATAACTAGTGTCACAGGAATGGGTCAAAACATAGACAGTAAGAAGAGTCAGTCTTCATGTACTTAAGTCGGCTTTGTGCCTCTTGTATTTAATTCCGACGCAAATTCTCTGTTTCATCGTCGCTAAGAAGGTCCAAGGGATACAGTAAACCTGAAGTGAAGCATCGGAATCTATAACTAGGTCACAGGAACTAGTCAAAACATAGACAGTAAGAAGAGTCACTCTTCTTGTACTTAAGTCGGCATTGTCCCTTTTGTATTTAATTCCGATGCAATTTCTGTTTTTCATCGTCAATAAGAAGGTCAGAGGGATACAGTAAACCTGAAGTGAAGCATCGGAATCTATAACTAGTGTCACAGGAATGGTACAAAACATAGACAGTAGGAAGAGTCAGTCTTCTTGTACTTAAGTCGGCATTGTGCCTTTTGTATAATTCCGATGCAATTTCTGTGTTTCATCGTCAATAAGAAGGTCCAAGGGATACTGTAAACCTGAAGTGAGGCATCGGAATCTATAACTAGTGTCACAGAAATGGTTCAATACATAGTCAGTAAGAAGAGTTAGTCTTCTTGTACTTAAGACGACATTGTGCCTTTTCTATTTAATTCCGATGCTATTTCTGCGTTTCATCGTCAATAAGAAGGTCCAAGGGATGCAGTATACCTGAAGTGAAACATCGGAATGTAAAACTAGTGTCACAGGAATGGATCAAAACATAGACAGTAAGAAGTGTCAGTCTTCTTGTACTTAAGTCGGTATTGTGCCTCTTCTATTTATTTCCGATACAATTTCTGTGTTTCATCGTCCATAAGAAGGTCAGAGGGATACAGTATACCTGGAGTGAAGCATCGGAACCTATAAGTGGTGTCACAGGAATATTTCAAAAAATAGTCAGTAAGAAGTGTCAGTCTTCTTGTACTTAAGTCGGCATTGTGCCTTTTCTACTTAATTCCGATGCAATTTCTGTGTTTCATCGTCAATAAGAAGGTCAGAGGGATACAGTAAACCTAAAGTGAAGCATCGGAATCTATAAGTGTTGTCAGAAAAATGGTTCAAATCATAGTCAGTAAGAAGAGTCGGTCTTCTTGTACTTAAGTCGCCATTGTGCCTTTTCTATCTAATTCCGATGCAATTTCTGTGTTTGATCATCAATAAGAAGGTCAGAGGGAAACAGTAAACCTGAAGTGAAGCATCGGAGTGTATAAGTAGTGTCACAGGAATGGTTCAACACATAGTAAGTAAGAAGAGTCAGTCCTCTTGTACTTAAATCGGCATGGTGCCTTTTCTATTTAATTCCGATGCAATATCTGTGTTTCATCGTCAATAAGAAGGTCAGAGGGATACAGTAAGCCTGAAGTGAGGCATCGTAATCTATAACTAGTGTCACAGGAATGGTTCAATACATAGACAGTAAGAAGAGTCAGTCTTCTTGTACTTCAGTCGGCATTGTGCCTTTTCAATTTATTTCCGATGCAATTTCTGTGTTTCATCGTCAATAAGAAGGTCAGAGGGATACAGTAAACCTGAAGTGAAGCATCGGAATCTATAGGTGGTGTCACAGGAATGGTTCAAAACATAGTTAGTAAGAAGAGTCAGTCTTCTTGTACTTAAGTCAGCATTGTGACTTTCGTATTTAATTCCAATGCAATTTCGGTGTTTAATCGTCAATAAGAAGGTCCAAGGGATATAGTAAACCTGAAGTGAAGCATCGGAATCAATAACTAGTGTCACAGGTTCGGTTCAAAACATAGACAGTAAGAAGGGTCAGTCTTCTTGTACTTAAGTCGGCATTGTGCCCTTTCTATTCAATTCCGATGCAATTTCTGTGTTTCATCGTCCATAAGAAGGTCAGAGGGATACAGTAAACCTGAAGTGAAGCATCGGAATCTATAGGTGGTGTCACAGGAATGGTTCAAAACATAGTTAGTAAGAAGAGTCAGTCTTCTTGTACTTAAGTCGGCATTGTGACTTTCGTATTTAATTCCAATGCAATATCGGTGTTTAATCGTCAATAAGAAGGTCCAAGGGATATAGTAAACCTGAAGTGAAGCATCGGAATCAATAACTAGTGTCACTGGTTCGGTTCAAAACATAGACAGTAAGAAGAGTCAGTCTTCTTGTACTGAAGTCGGCATTGTGCCCTTTCTATTCAATTCCGATGCAATTTCTGTGTTTCATCATCAATAATAAGCTCAGAGGGATACAGTAAACCTGATGGGAAGCATCGGAGTCTATAACTAGTGTCACAGGAATGGTTGAAAGCATAGTCAGTAAGAAGAGCCAGTCTTCTTGTACTTAAGTCGGCATTGTGCATTTTGTATTTAATTCCGATGCAATTTCTGTGTTTCATCGTCAATAAGAAGGTCCAAGGGATGCAGTAAACCTAAAGTGAAGCATCGGAATCTATAACTAGTGTCACAGGAATGGTTCAAAGCATAGTCAGTGAGAAGAGTCAGTCTTCTAGTACTTAAGTCGGCATTGTGCCTTTTCTATTTAATTCCGATGCAATTTCTGTGTTTCATCGTCAATAAGTAGGTCCAAGGAATACAGTAAACCTGACGTGAAGCATCGGAATCTATAACTAGTGTCACAGGTTCGGTTCAAAACATAGACAGGTAGAAGAGTCAGTCTTCTTGTACTTAAGTTGGCATTGCGCCTTTTCTATTTAATTCCGATGCAATTTCTGTGTTTCATCATCAACATGAAGGTCAGAGGGATACAGTAAACCTGAAGTGAAGCATCGGAGTCTATAAGTAGTGTCACAGGAATGGTTCACAACATAGACAGTAGGAAGAGACAGTCATCTTGTACAGAAGTTGGCATTGTGCCTTTTCTATTTAATTCCGATGCAATTTCTGTGTTTCATCATAAATAAGAGGGTCAGAAGGATACAGTAAACCTGAAGTGAAGCATCGTAATCTATAACTAGTGTCACAGGAATGGTACAAAACATAGACACTAGGAAGAGTCAGTCTTCTTGTACATAAGTCGGCATTGTGCCTTTTGTATTTCATTCCGATGCAATTTCTGTCTTTCATCGTCAATAAAAGGGTCAGAGGGATACAGTATACCTGAAGCGAAGCATCAGAATCTATAACTAGTGTCACAGGAATGGTTCAAACATAGACAGTAAGAAGAGTCAGTCCACTTGTACTTAAGTCGGCATTGTGCAATTTGTATTTTATTCCGATGCAATTTCTGTGTTTCATCGTCCTTAAGAAGGTCAGAGGGATACAGTAAACCTGAAGTGAAGCATCGGAACCTATAAGTGGTGTCACAGGCATATTTCAAAACATAGTCAGTAAGAAGAGTCAGTCTTCTTGTACTTAAGTCGGCATTGTGCCTTTTGTATTAAATTCCGATGCAATTTCTGTTTTTCATCGTCAATACGAAGGTCAGAGGAATACAGTAAACGTGAAGTGAAGCATCGGAATCTATAAATAGTGACACAGGAATGGTTCAAAACATAGACAGTAGGAAGAGTCAGTCATCTTGTACTTAAGATGGCATTGTGCCTTTTCTATTTAATTCCGATTCAATTTCTATGTTTCATCGTCAATAAGAAGGTCAGAGGGATACAGTAAACCTGAAGTGAAGAATCGGAATCTATAACTAGTGTCACAGGAATGATTCAAAACATAGACAGTAGGAAGAGTCAGTCTTCTTGAACTTAAGTCGGCATTGTGCCTTTTGTATTTAATTCCGATTCAATTTCTATGTTTCATCGTCAACAAGAAGGTCCAAGGGATACAGTCAACCTGAGGTGAAGCATCGGAATCTATAACTAGTGTCACAGGAATGGTTCAAAACATAGACAGTAGGAAGAGACAGTCGTCCTGTACATAAGTCGCCATTGCGCCTTTTCTTTTAATTCCGATGCAATTTCTGTGTTTAATCGTCAATATGAATGTCCAAGGGATACAGTACATCTGAAGTGAAGCATCGGAATCTATAACAAGTGTCACAGGAATGGTTCAAATCATAGACAGTAGGAAGAGTCAGTCTTCTTGTACTTAATTCGGCATTGTGCCTTTTCTATTTAATTCCGATGCAATATTATGTTTCATCGTCAATAAGAAGGTCAGAGGGATGCAGTAAACCTGAAGTAAAATATAGGAATCCATAACTAGTGTCACAGGAATGGTTCACAACATAGACAGTAGGAAGAGTCAGTCTTCTTGTACTTAAGTCGGCATAATGCCTTTTCTATTTAATTCCGATGCAATGTCTGTGTTTCGTCGTCAATAAGAAGGTCCAAGGGATACAGTAAACCCGAAATGAAGCATCGGAATCTATAACTAGTGTCACAGGAATGGGTCAAAACATAGACAGTAAGAAGAGTCAGTCCTCTTGTACTAAAGTCGGCATTGTGCCTCTTGTATTTAATTCCGATGCAATTTCTCTGTTTCATCGTCGCTAAGAAGGTCCAAGGGATACAGTAAACCTGAAGTGAAGCATCGGAATCTATAACTAGGTCACAGGAATTAGTCAAAACATAGACAGTAAGAAGAGTCACTCTCCTTGCACTTAAGTCGGCATTGTCCCTGTTGTATTTAATTCCGATGCTATTTCTGTTTTTCATCGTCAATAAGAAGGTCAGAGGGATACAGTAAACCTGAAGTGAAGCATCGGAATCTATAACTAGTGTCACAGGAATGGTTCAAAACATAGACAGTAGGAAGAGTCAGTCTTCTTGTACTTAAGTCGGCATTGTGCCTTTTCTATTTAATTCCGATGCAATTTTTATGTTTCATCGTCAATAAGAAGGTCAGAGGGATACAGTAAACCTGAAGTGAAGAATCGGAATCTATAACTAGTGTCACAGGAATGGTTCAAAACATAGACAGTAGGAAGAGTCAGTCTTCTTGAACTTAAAGCGGCATTGTGACTTTTGAATTTATTAATTCCGATGCAATTTCTGTGTTTCATCGTCATCGAGAAGGTCCAAGGGATACAGTAAACCTGAAGTGAAGCATCGGAATCTATAACTAGTGTCACAGGAATGGTTCAAAACATAGACAGTAGGAAGAGACAGTCATCTTGTACATAAGTCGGCATTGTGCCTTTTCTATTTAATTCCGATGCAATTTCTGTGTTTCATCATCAATAAGAGGGTCAGAGGGATACAGTAAACCTGAAGTGAAGCATCGGAATCTATACCTAGTGTCACAGGAATGGTACAAAAGATAGACAGTAGGAAGAGTCAGTCTTCTTGTACTTAAGTCGGCATTGTGCCTTTTTATAATGCCGATGCAATTTCTGTGTTTCATCGTCAATAAGAAGGTCCAAGGGATACTGTAAACCTGAAGTGATGCATCGGAATCTATAACTAGTGTCACAGAAATGGTTCAAAACATAGTCAGTAAGAAGAGATAGTCTTCTTGTACTTCAGACGGCATTGTGCATTTTCTATTTCATTCCGATGCTATTTCTGTGTTTAATCGTCAATAAGAAGGTCCAAGGGATGCAGTATACCTGAAGTGAAACATCGGAATGTAAAACTAGTGTCACAGGAAAGGATCAATACATAGACAGTAAGAAGTGTCAGTCTTCTTGTACTTAAGTCGGCATTGTGCCTTTTCTACTTAATTCCGATGCAATTTCTGTGTTTCATCGTCAATAAGAAGGTCAGTGGGATACAGTAAATCTGAAGTGAAGCATCGGAATCTATAGCTAGTGTCACAGGAATGGTTCAAATCATAGTCAGTAGGAAGAGTCAGTCATCTTGTACTTAAGTCGGCATTGTGCCTTTTCTATTTAATTCCGATTCATTTTCTATGTTTCATCGTCAATAAGAAGGTCAGAGGGATACAGTAAACCTGAAGTGAAGAATCGGAATCTATAACTAGTGTCACAGGAATGATTCAAAACATACACAGTAGGAAGAGTCAGTCTTCTGGACTTAAGTCGGCATTGTTCCTTTTGTATTTAATTCCGATTCTATGTCTGTGTTTCATCGTCAACAAGAAGGTCCAAGGGATACAGTCAACCTGAAGTGAAGCATCAGAATCCATAACTAGTGTCACAGGAATGGTTCAAAACATAGACAGTAGTAAGAGACAGTCGTCTTGTACATAAGTCGCCATTGTGCCTTTTCTATTTAATTCCGATGCAATTTCTGTGTTTCACCATCAATAAGAGGGTCAGAGAGATACAGTTAACCTGAAGTGAGGCATCGGAATCTATAACTAGTGTCACAGGAATGGTTCAAATCATAGACAGTAGGAAGAGTCAGTCCTCTTGTACTTAAGCCGGCATTGTGCCTTTTATATAATTCCGATGCAATTTCTGTGTTTCATCGTCAATAAGAAGGTAAAAGGGATACTGTAAACCTGAAGTGAGGCATCGGAATCTATAACTAGTTTCACAGGAATGGTTAAAAACATAGACAGTAAGAAGAGTCAGTCCACTTGTACTTAGGTCGGCATTGTGCCTTTTGTATCTTATTCCGATGCAATTTCTGTGTTTAATCGTCAATAAGAGGGTCAGAGGGATACAGTATACCTGAAGCGAAGCATCAGAATCTATAACTAGTGTCACAGGAATGGTTCAAAACATAGACAGTAAGAAGAGTCAGTCCACTTGTACTTAAGTCGGCATTGTGCCTTTTGTATCTTTTTCCGATGCAATTTCAGTGTTTCATCGTCAATAAGAAGGTCCAACGGATACAGTACACCTGAAGTGAAGCATCGGAATCTATAACTAGTGTCACAGGAATGGTTCAAATCATAGACAGTAAGAAGAGTCAGTCTTCGTGTACTTAAGTCGGCATTGTGCTTTTTCAATTTAATTCCGATGCAATTTCTGTGTTTCTTCGTCAATAAGGAGGTCAGAGGGATACAGTACCCCTGAAGTGGAGCATCTGAATCTATAACTAGTGTCACAGGAATGGTTCAAATCATAGACAGAACGAAGAGTCAGTCTTCTTGTACTTAAGTCGGCATTGTGCCTTTTCTATTTAATTCCGATTCAATTTCTATGTTTCATCGTCAATAAGAAGGTCAGAGGGATACAGTAAACCTGAAGTGAAGAATCGGAATCTGTAACTAGTGTCACAGGAATGATTCAAAACATAGACAGTAGGAAGAGTCAGTCTTCTTGAACTTAAGTCGGCATTGTGCCTTTTGTATTTAATTCCGATTCAATTTCTATGTTTCATCGTCAACAAGAAGGTCCAAGGGATACAGTCAACCTGAGGTGAAGCATCGGAATCTATAACTAGTGTCACAGGAATGGTTCAAAACATAGACAGTAGGAAGAGACAGTCGTCCTGTACATAAGTCGCCATTGCGCCTTTTCTTTTAATTCCGATGCAATTTCTGTGTTTCACCATCAATAAGAGGGTCAGAGAGATACAGTTAACCTGAAGTGAAGCATCGGAATCTATAACTAGTGTCACAGGAATGGTTCAAATCATAGACAGTAGGAAGAGTCAGTCTTCTTGTACTTAAGTCGGCATTGTGCCTTTTATATAATTCCGATGCAATTTCTGTGTTTCATCGTCAATAAGTAGGTAAAAGGGATACTGTAAACCTGAAGTGAGGCATCGGAATCTATAACTAGTTTTACAGGAATGGTTAAAAACATAGACAGTAAGAAGAGTCAGTCTTCTTGTACTTAAGTCGGCATTGTGCCTTTTGTATTTTATTCCGATGCAATTTCTGTGTTTCATCGTCAATAAAAGGGTCAGAGGGATACAGTATACCTGAAGCGAAGCATCAGAATCTATAACTAGTGTCACAGGAATGGTTCAATACATAGACAGTAAGAAGAGTCAGTCCACTTGTACTTAAGTCGGCATTGTGCCTTTTGTATTTTATTCCGATGCAATTTCAGTGTTTCATCGTCAATAAGAAGGTCCAAGGGATACAGTACACCTGAAGTGAAGTATCGGAATCTATAACTAGTGTCACTGGAATGGTTCAAATCATAGACAGTAAGAAGAGTCAGTCTTCTTGTACTTAAGTCGGCATTGTGCCTTTTGTATTTAATTCCGATTCAATATCTGTGTTTCATCGTCAATATGAGGGCCAGAGGGATACAGTAAACCTGAAGCGAAGCATCAGAATCTATAACTAGTGTCACACGAATGGTTTAAAACATAGTCAGTAAGAAGAGTCAGTCTTCTTGTACATAAGTCGGCACTGTGCTTTTTGTATTTAATTCCGATGCAATTTCTGTGTTTAATCGTCAATATGAATGTCCAAGGGATACAGTACATCTGAAGTGAAGCATCGGTATCTATAACAAGTGTCACAGGAATGGTTCAAATCATAGACAGTAGGAAGAGTCAGTCTTCTTGTACTTAATTCGGCATTGTGCCTTTTCTATTTAATTCCGATGCAATATTGTGTTTCATCGTCAATAAGAAGGTCAGAGGGATGCAGTAAACCTGAAGTAAAATATAGGAATCCATAACTAGTGTCACAGGAATGGTTCACAACATAGACAGTAGGAAGAGTCAGTCTTCTTGTACTTAAGTCGGCATAATGCCTTTTCTATTTAATTCCGATGCAATGTCTGTGTTTCGTCGTCAATAAGAAGGTCCAAGGGATACAGTAAACCCGAAATGAAGCATCGGAATCTATAACTAGTGTCACAGGAATAGGTCAAAACATAGACAGTAAGAAGAGTCAGTCTTCTTGTACTTAAGTCGGCATTGTGCCTCTTGTATTTAATTCCGATGCAATTTCTCTGTTTCATCGTCGCTAAGAAGGTCCAAGGGATACAGTAAACCTGAAGTGAAGCATCGGAATCTATAACGAGGTCACAGGAATTAGTCAAAACATAGACAGTAAGAAGAGTCACTCTTCTTGCACTTAAGTCGGCATTGTCCCTGTTGTATTTAATTCCGATGCTATTTCTGTTTTTCATCGTCAATAAGAAGGTCAGAGGGATACAGTAAACCTGAAGTGAAGCATCGGAATCTATAACTAGTGTCACAGGAATGGTTCAAAACATAGACAGTAGGAAGAGTCAGTCTTCTTGTACTTAAGTCGGCATTGTGCCTTTTCTATTTAATTCCGATGCAATTTTTATGTTTCATCGTCAATAAGAAGGTCAGAGGGATACAGTAAACCTGAAGTGAAGAATCGGAATCTATAACTAGTGTCACAGGAATGGTTCAAAACATAGACAGTAGGAAGAGTCAGTCTTCTTGAACTTAAAGCGGCATTGTGACTTTTGAATTTATTAATTCCGATGCAATTTCTGTGCTTCATCGTCATCGTGAAGGTCCAAGGGATACAGTAAACCTGAAGTGAAGCATCGGAATCTATAACTAGTGTCACAGGAATGGTTCAAAACATAGACAGTAGGAAGAGACAGTCATCTTGTACATAAGTCGGCATTGTGCCTTTTCTATTTAATTCCGATGCAATTTCTGTGTTTCATCATCAATAAGAGGGTCAGAGGGATACAGTAAACCTGAAGTGAAGCATCGGAATCTATACCTAGTGTCACAGGAATGGTACAAAAGATAGACAGTAGGAAGAGTCAGTCTTCTTGTACTTAAGTCGGCATTGTGCCTTTTTACAATGCCGATGCAATTTCTGTGTTTCATCGTCAATAAGAAGGTCCAAGGGATACTGTAAACCTGAAGTGATGCATCGGAATCTATAACTAGTGTCACAGAAATGGTTCAAAACATAGTCAGTAAGAAGAGATAGTCTTCTTGTACTTCAGACGGCATTGTGCATTTTCTATTTCATTCCGATGCTATTTCTGTGTTTAATCGTCAATAAGAAGGTCCAAGGGGTGCAGTATACCTGGAGCGAAACATCGGAATGTAAAACTAGTGTCACAGGAAAGGATCAATACATAGACAGTAAGAAGTGTCAGTCTTCTTGTACTTAAGTCGGCATTGTGCCTTTTCTACTTAATTCCGATGCAATTTCTGTGTTTCATCGTCAATAAGAAGGTCAGTGGGATACAGTAAATCTGAAGTGAAGCATCGGAATCTATAGCTAGTGTCACAGGAATGGTTCATATCATAGACAGTAGGAAGAGTCAGTCATCTTGTACTTAAGTCGGCATTGTGCCTTATCTATTTAATTCCGATTCATTTTCTATGTTTCATCGTCAATAAGAAGGTCAGAGGGATACAGTAAACCTGAAGTGAAGAATCGGAATCTATAACTAGTGTCACAGGAATGATTCAAAACATACACAGTAGGAAGAGTCAGTCTTCTGGACTTAAGTCGGCATTGTGCCTTTTGTATTTAATTCCGATTCTATTTCTGTGTTTCATCGTCAACAAGAAGGTCCAAGGGATACAGTCAACCTGAAGTGAAGCATCAGAATCCATAACTAGTGTCACAGGAATGGTTCAAAACATAGACAGTAGTAAGAGACAGTCGTCTTGTACATAAGTCGCCATTGTGCCTTTTCTATTTAATTCCGATGCAATTTCTGTGTTTCACCATCAATAAGAGGGTCAGAGAGATACAGTTAACCTGAAGTGAGGCATCGGAATCTATAACTAGTGTCACAGGAATGGTTCAAATCATAGACAGTAGGAAGAGTCAGTCCTCTTGTACTTAAGCCGGCATTGTGCCTTTTATATAATTCCGGTGCAATTTCTGTGTTTCATCGTCAATAAGAAGGTAAAAGGGATACTGTAAACCTGAAGTGAGGCATCGGAATCTATAACTAGTTTCACAGGAATGGTTAAAAACATAGACAGTAAGAAGAGTCAGTCCACTTGTACTTAGGTCGGCATTGTGTCTTTTGTATTTTATTCCGATGCAATTTCTGTGTTTCATCGTCAATAAGAGGGTCAGAGGGATACAGTATACCTGAAGCGAAGCATCAGAATCTATAACTAGTGTCACAGGAATGGTTCAAAACATAGACAGTAAGAAGAGTCAGTCCACTTGTACTTAAGTCGGCATTGTGCCTTTTGTATCTTTTTCCGATGCAATTTCAGTGTTTCATCGTCAATAAGAAGGTCCAACGGATACAGTACACCTGAAGTGAAGCATCGGAATCTATAACTAGTGTCACAGGAATGGTTCAAATCATAGACAGTAAGAAGAGTCAGTCTTCTTGTACTTAAGTCGGCATTGTGCCTTTTCAATTTAATTCCGATGCAATTTCTGTGTTTCTTCGTCAATAAGGAGGTCAGAGGGATACAGTACCCCTGAAGTGGAGCATCTGAATCTATAACTAGTGTCACAGGAATGGTTCAAATCATAGACAGAACGAAGAGTCAGTCTTCTTGTACTTAAGTCGGCATTGTGCCTTTTGTATTTAATTCCGATTGAATTTCTGTGTTTCATCGTCAATAAGAGGGCCAGAGGGATACAGTAAACCTGAAGCGAAGCATCAGAATCTATAACTAGTGTCACACGAATGGTTTAAAACATAGTCAGTAAGAAGAGTCAGTCTTCTTGTACTTAAGTCGGCACTGTGCATTTTGTATTTAATTCCGATGCAATTTCTGTGTTTAATCGTCAATAGGAAGGTCCAAGGGATACAGTACATCTGAAGTGAAGCATCGGAATCTATAAAAGGTGTCACAGGAATGGTTCAAATCATAGACAGTAGGAAGAGTCAGTCCTCTAGTACTTAATTCGGCATTGTGCCTTTTCTATTTAATTCCGATGCAATATTGTGTTTCATCGTCAATAAGAAGGTCAGAGGGATACAGTAAACCTGAAGTAAAATATAGGAATCTATAACTAGTGTCACAGGAATGGTTCACAACATAGACAGTAGGAAGAGTCAGTCTTCTTCTACTTAAGTCGGCATTCTGCCTTTTCTATTTAATTCCGATGCAATGTCTGTGTTTCGTCGTCAATAAGAAGGTCCAAGGGATACAGTAAACCCGAAATGAAGCATCGGAATCTATAACTAGTGTCACAGGAGTGAGTCAAAACATAGACAGTAAGAAGAGTCATTCTTCTTGTACTTAAGACGGCATTGTGCCTCTTGTATTTAATTCCGATGCAATTTCTCTGTTTCATCGTCGCTACGAACGTCCAAGGGATACAGTAAACCGGAAGTGAAGCATCGGAATCTATAACTAGGTCACAGGAATTAGTCAAAACATAGACAGTAAGAAGAGTCACTCTTCTTGTACTTAAGTCGGCATTGTGCCTTTTCTATTTAATTTCGATGCAATTTCTATGTTTCATCGTCAATAAGAAGGTCAGAGGGATACAGTAAACCTGAAGTGTAGAATCGGAATCTATAACTAGTGTCACAGGAATGGTTCAAAACATAGACAGTAGGAAGAGTCAGTCTTCTTGAACTTTAAGCGGCATTGTGACTTTTGAATTTATTAATTCCGATGCAATTTCTGTGTTTCATCGTCAACAAGAAGGTCCAAGGGATACAGTAAACCTGAAGTGAAGCATCGGAATCTATAACTAGTGTCACAGGAATGGTTCAAAACATAGACAGTAGGAAGAGACAGTCATCTTGTACATAAGTCGGCATTGTGCCTTTTCTATTTAATTCCGATGCAATTTCTGTGCTTCATCGTCAATAAGAAGGTCCAAGAGATGCAGTATACCTGAAGTGAAACATCGGAATGTAAAACTAGTGTCACAGGAATGGATCAAGACATAGACAGTAAGAAGTGTCAGTCTTCTTGTACTTAAGTCGGCATTGTGCCTTTTCAATTTATTTCCGATACAATTTCTGTGTTTCATCGTCCATAAGAAGGTCAGAGGGATACAGTATACCTGATGTGAAGCATCGGAACCTATAAGTGGTGTCACAGGAATGGTTCAAAACATAGACAGTAGGTAGAGACAGTCATCTTGTACATAAGTCGGCATTGTGCCTTTTCTACTTAATTCCGATGCAATTTCTGTGATTCATCGTCAATAAGAAGGTCAGTGGGATACAGTAAACCTGAAGTGAAGCATCGGAATTTATAGCTAGTGTCACAGGAATGGTTCAAATCATAGACGGTAGGAAGAGTCAGTCCTCTTGTACATGAGTCGGCATTGTGCGTTTTGTATTTAATTCCCATGCAAATTCAGTTTTTCATCGTCAATAAGAAGGACAGAAAGTTACAGTAAACCTGAAGTGAAGCATCGGAATCTATAACTAGTGTAACAGGAATGGTTCAAAACATAGACAGTAGGAGGAGTTAGTCTTCTTGTACTTAAGTCGGCATTGTGCCTCTTGTATTTAATTGCGATGCAATTTCTGTGTTTCATCGTCAATAAGAAAGTCCAAGGGATGTAGTAAACCTGAAGTGAGGCATCGGAATCTATAACTAGTGTCACAGGAATGGTTCAAAACATAGACAGTAAGAAGAGTCAGTCTTCTTTTACTTAAGTCGGCATTGTGCCTTTTCTGTTTAATTCCGATGCAATTTCTGTGTTTCATCGTCAATAAGAAGGTCGGGGGGATACAGTAAACCTGAAGTGAAGCATCGGAATCTATAAGTGGTGTCACAAAAATGGTTCAAATCATAGTCAGTAAGAAGAGTCGGTCTTCTTGTACTTAAGTCGCAATTGTGCCTTTTCTATTTAATTCCGATGCAATATCTGTGTTTCATCGTCAATAAGAAGGTCAGAGGGATACAGTAAGCCTGAAGTGAGGCACCGTAATCTATAACTAGTGTCACAGGAATGGTTCAATACATAGACAGTAAGTCGAGTCAGTCTTCTTGTACTTCAGTCGGCATTGTGCCTTTTCTATTTAATTCCGATGCAATTTCTGTGTTTCATCATCAATACGAAGGTCAGAGGGATACAGTAAACCTGAAGTGAAGCATCGGAGTCTATAAGTAGTGTCACAGGAATGGTACAAAACATAGACAGTAGGAATAGTCAGTCTTCTTGTACATAAGTCGGCATTGTGCCTTTTGTATAAATCCGATGCAATTTCTGTGCTTCATCGACAATAAGAAGGTCCAAGGGATACTGTAAACCTGAAGTGAGGCATCGGAATGTAAAACTAGTGCCACAGGAATGGATCAAAACATAGACAGTAAGAAGAGTCAGTCTTCTTGTACTTAAGTCGGCATTGTGCCTTTTCTATTTATTTACGATACAATTTCTGTGTTTCATCGTCCATAATAAGGTCAGAGGGATACAGTAAACCTGAAGTGAAGCATCGGAACCTATAAGTGGTGTCACAGGAATATTTCAAAACATAGTCAGTAAGAAGAGTCAG
Source organism: Schistocerca americana (assembly GCF_021461395.2). Classification (NCBI taxonomy): domain Eukaryota; kingdom Metazoa; phylum Arthropoda; class Insecta; order Orthoptera; family Acrididae; genus Schistocerca; species Schistocerca americana. Next base: position 23,726,641 of record NC_060121.1, on the reverse strand, counting down.
TCTTCTTGTACTTAAGTCGGCATTGTGCCTTTTCTATTTAATTCCGATGCAATTTCTGTGTTTCATCGTCAATAAGAAGGTCAGTGGGATACAGTAAACCTGAAGTGAAGCATCGGAATGTATAGCTAGTGTCACAGGATTGGTTCAAAACATAGACAGTAGGAAGAGTCAGTCCTCTTGTACATCAGTCGGCATTGCGCGTTTTGTATTTAATTCCCATGCAAATTCAGTTTTCCATCGTCAATAAGAAGGACAGAGGGATACAGTAAACCTGAAGCGAAGCATCGGAATCTATAACTAGTGTGACAGGAATGGTTCAAAACATAGGCAGTGGGAAGAGTTAGTCTTCTTGTACTTAAGTCGGCATTGTGCCTCTTGTATTTAATTGCGATGCAATTTCTGTGTTTCATCGTCAATAAGAAGGTCCAAGGGATGCAGTAAACGTAAAGTGAAGCATCGGAATCTATAACTAGTGTCACAGGAATGGTTCAAAGCATAGTCATTGAGAAGAGTCAGTCTTCTTGTACTTAAGTCGGCATTGTGCCTTTTCTATTTAATTCCGATGCAATTTCTGTGTTTCATCGTCAATAAGAAGGTCCAAGGAATACAGTAAACCTGAAGTGAAGCATCGGAATCTATAACTAGTGTCACAGGTTCGGTTCAAAACATAGACAGGTAGAAGAGTCAGCCTTCTAGTACTTAAGTTGGCATTGTGCCTTTTCTATTTAATTCCGATGCAATTTCTGTGTTTCATCATCAATACGAAGGTCAGAGGGATACAGTAAACCTGAAGTGAAGCATCGGAGTCCATAAGTAGTGTCACAGGAATGGTTCAAAACATAGTCAGTAAGAAGAGTCAGTCTTCTTGTACTTAAGTCGGCATTGTGCCTTTTCTATTTAATTCCGATGCAATATCTGTGTTTCATCGTCAATAATAAGGTCAGAGGGATACAGTTAACCTGAAGTGATTCATCGGAATCTATAACTAGTGTCACAGGAATGGTTCAAAACATACTCAGTAAGAAGAGTCAGTCTTCTTGTACTTAAGTCGCATTGTGATTTTTCCATTTAATTCCGATGCAATCTCTGTGTTTCATTGTCAATAAGAAGGTCCAAGGGATGAAGTACACCTGACGTGAAGCATCGGATTCAATAACCAGTGTCACACGAATGTTTCAAAACATAGTCAGTAAGAAGAGTCAGTCTTCTTGTACTTAAGTCGGCATTGTGCCTTTTCTATTTAATTCCGATGCAATATCTGTGTTTCATCGTCAATAATAAGGTCAGAGGGATACAGTTAACCTGAAGTGAAGCATCAGAATCCATAACTAGTGTCACAGGAATGGTTCAAAACATAGACAGTAGTAAGAGACAGTCGTCTTGTACATAAGTCGCCATTGTGCCTTTTCTATTTAATTCCGATGCAATTTCTGTGTTTCACCATCAATAAGAGGGTCAGAGAGATACAGTTAACCTGAAGTGAGGCATCGGAATCTATAACTAGTGTCACAGGAATGGTTCAAATCATAGACAGTAGGAAGAGTCAGTCCTCTTGTACTTAAGCCGGCATTGTGCCTTTTATATAATTCCGGTGCAATTTCTGTGTTTCATCGTCAATAAGAAGGTAAAAGGGATACTGTAAACCTGAAGTGAGGCATCGGAATCTATAACTAGTTTCACAGGAATGGTTAAAAACATAGACAGTAAGAAGAGTCAGTCCACTTGTACTTAGGTCGGCATTGTGTCTTTTGTATTTTATTCCGATGCAATTTCTGTGTTTCATCGTCAATAAGAGGGTCAGAGGGATACAGTATACCTGAAGCGAAGCATCAGAATCTATAACTAGTGTCACAGGAATGGTTCAAAACATAGACAGTAAGAAGAGTCAGTCCACTTGTACTTAAGTCGGCATTGTGCCTTTTGTATCTTTTTCCGATGCAATTTCAGTGTTTCATCGTCAATAAGAAGGTCCAACGGATACAGTACACCTGAAGTGAAGCATCGGAATCTATAACTAGTGTCACAGGAATGGTTCAAATCATAGACAGTAAGAAGAGTCAGTCTTCTTGTACTTAAGTCGGCATTGTGCCTTTTCAATTTAATTCCGATGCAATTTCTGTGTTTCTTCGTCAATAAGGAGGTCAGAGGGATACAGTACCCCTGAAGTGGAGCATCTGAATCTATAACTAGTGTCACAGGAATGGTTCAAATCATAGACAGAACGAAGAGTCAGTCTTCTTGTACTTAAGTCGGCATTGTGCCTTTTGTATTTAATTCCGATTGAATTTCTGTGTTTCATCGTCAATAAGAGGGCCAGAGGGATACAGTAAACCTGAAGCGAAGCATCAGAATCTATAACTAGTGTCACACGAATGGTTTAAAACATAGTCAGTAAGAAGAGTCAGTCTTCTTGTACTTAAGTCGGCACTGTGCATTTTGTATTTAATTCCGATGCAATTTCTGTGTTTAATCGTCAATAGGAAGGTCCAAGGGATACAGTACATCTGAAGTGAAGCATCGGAATCTATAAAAGGTGTCACAGGAATGGTTCAAATCATAGACAGTAGGAAGAGTCAGTCCTCTAGTACTTAATTCGGCATTGTGCCTTTTCTATTTAATTCCGATGCAATATTGTGTTTCATCGTCAATAAGAAGGTCAGAGGGATACAGTAAACCTGAAGTAAAATATAGGAATCTATAACTAGTGTCACAGGAATGGTTCACAACATAGACAGTAGGAAGAGTCAGTCTTCTTCTACTTAAGTCGGCATTCTGCCTTTTCTATTTAATTCCGATGCAATGTCTGTGTTTCGTCGTCAATAAGAAGGTCCAAGGGATACAGTAAACCCGAAATGAAGCATCGGAATCTATAACTAGTGTCACAGGAGTGAGTCAAAACATAGACAGTAAGAAGAGTCATTCTTCTTGTACTTAAGACGGCATTGTGCCTCTTGTATTTAATTCCGATGCAATTTCTCTGTTTCATCGTCGCTACGAACGTCCAAGGGATACAGTAAACCGGAAGTGAAGCATCGGAATCTATAACTAGGTCACAGGAATTAGTCAAAACATAGACAGTAAGAAGAGTCAGTCTTCTTGTACTTAAGTCGGCATTGTGCCTTTTCTATTTATTTACGATACAATTTCTGTGTTTCATCGTCCATAATAAGGTCAGAGGGATACAGTAAACCTGAAGTGAAGCATCGGAACCTATAAGTGGTGTCACAGGAATATTTCAAAACATAGTCAGTAAGAAGAGTCAGTCTTCTTGTACTTAAGTCGGCATTGTGCCTTTTCTATTTAATTCCGATGCAATTTCTGTGTTTCATCGTCAATAAGAAGGTCAGTGGGATACAGTAAACCTGAAGTGAAGCATCGGAATCTATAAGTGGTGTCACAAAAATGGTTCAAATCATAGTCAGTAAGAAGAGTCGGTCTTCTTGTACTTAAGTCGCAATTGTGCCTTTTCTATTTAATTCCGATGCAATATCTGTGTTTCATCGTCAATAAGAAGGTCAGAGGGATACAGTAAGCCTGAAGTGAGGCACCGTAATCTATAACTAGTGTCACAGGAATGGTTCAATACATAGACAGTAAGTCGAGTCAGTCTTCTTGTACTTCAGTCGGCATTGTGCCTTTTCTATTTAATTCCGATGCAATTTCTGTGTTTCATCATCAATACGAAGGTCAGAGGGATACAGTAAACCTGAAGTGAAGCATCGGAGTCTATAAGTAGTGTCACAGGAATGGTACAAAACATAGACAGTAGGAATAGTCAGTCTTCTTGTACATAAGTCGGCATTGTGCCTTTTGTATAAATCCGATGCAATTTCTGTGCTTCATCGACAATAAGAAGGTCCAAGGGATACTGTAAACCTGAAGTGAGGCATCGGAATGTAAAACTAGTGCCACAGGAATGGATCAAAACATAGACAGTAAGAAGAGTCAGTCTTCTTGTACTTAAGTCGGCATTGTGCCTTTTCTATTTATTTACGATACAATTTCTGTGTTTCATCGTCCATAATAAGGTCAGAGGGATACAGTAAACCTGAAGTGAAGCATCGGAACCTATAAGTGGTGTCACAGGAATATTTCAAAACATAGTCAGTAAGAAGAGTCAGTCTTCTTGTACTTAAGTCGGCATTGTGCCTTTTCTATTTAATTCCGATGCAATTTCTGTGTTTCATCGTCAATAAGAAGGTCAGTGGGATACAGTAAACCTGAAGTGAAGCATCGGAATGTATAGCTAGTGTCACAGGATTGGTTCAAAACATAGACAGTAGGAAGAGTCAGTCCTCTTGTACATCAGTCGGCATTGCGCGTTTTGTATTTAATTCCCATGCAAATTCAGTTTTCCATCGTCAATAAGAAGGACAGAGGGATACAGTAAACCTGAAGCGAAGCATCGGAATCTATAACTAGTGTGACAGGAATGGTTCAAAACATAGGCAGTGGGAAGAGTTAGTCTTCTTGTACTTAAGTCGGCATTGTGCCTCTTGTATTTAATTGCGATGCAATTTCTGTGTTTCATCGTCAATAAGAAGGTCCAAGGGATGCAGTAAACGTAAAGTGAAGCATCGGAATCTATAACTAGTGTCACAGGAATGGTTCAAAGCATAGTCATTGAGAAGAGTCAGTCTTCTTGTACTTAAGTCGGCATTGTGCCTTTTCTATTTAATTCCGATGCAATTTCTGTGTTTCATCGTCAATAAGAAGGTCCAAGGAATACAGTAAACCTGAAGTGAAGCATCGGAATCTATAACTAGTGTCACAGGTTCGGTTCAAAACATAGACAGGTAGAAGAGTCAGCCTTCTAGTACTTAAGTTGGCATTGTGCCTTTTCTATTTAATTCCGATGCAATTTCTGTGTTTCATCATCAATACGAAGGTCAGAGGGATACAGTAAACCTGAAGTGAAGCATCGGAGTCCATAAGTAGTGTCACAGGAATGGTTCAAAACATAGTCAGTAAGAAGAGTCAGTCTTCTTGTACTTAAGTCGGCATTGTGCCTTTTCTATTTAATTCCGATGCAATATCTGTGTTTCATCGTCAATAATAAGGTCAGAGGGATACAGTTAACCTGAAGTGATTCATCGGAATCTATAACTAGTGTCACAGGAATGGTTCAAAACATACTCAGTAAGAAGAGTCAGTCTTCTTGTACTTAAGTCGCATTGTGATTTTTCCATTTAATTCCGATGCAATCTCTGTGTTTCATTGTCAATAAGAAGGTCCAAGGGATGAAGTACACCTGACGTGAAGCATCGGATTCAATAACCAGTGTCACACGAATGTTTCAAAACATACTCAGTAAGAAGAGTCAGTCTTCTTGTACTTAAGTCGGCATTGTGCCTTTTCTATTTAATTCCGATGCAATATCTGTGTTTCATCGTCAATAATAAGGTCAGAGGGATACAGTTAACCTGAAGTGAAGCATCAGAATCCATAACTAGTGTCACAGGAATGGTTCAAAACATAGTCATTGAGAAGAGTCAGTCTTCTTGTACTTAAGTCGGCATTGTGCCTTTTCTATTTAATTCCGATGCAATTTCTGTGTTTCATCGTCAATAAGAAGGTCCAAGGAATACAGTAAACCTGAAGTGAAGCATCGGAATCTATAACTAGTGTCACAGGTTCGGTTCAAAACATAGACAGGTAGAAGAGTCAGCCTTCTAGTACTTAAGTTGGCATTGTGCCTTTTCTATTTAATTCCGATGCAATTTCTGTGTTTCATCATCAATACGAAGGTCAGAGGGATACAGTAAACCTGAAGTGAAGCATCGGAGTCCATAAGTAGTGTCACAGGAATGGTTCAAAACATAGTCAGTAAGAAGAGTCAGTCTTCTTGTACTTAAGTCGGCATTGTGCCTTTTCTATTTAATTCCGATGCAATATCTGTGTTTCATCGTCAATAATAAGGTCAGAGGGATACAGTTAACCTGAAGTGATTCATCGGAATCTATAACTAGTGTCACAGGAATGGTTCAAAACATACTCAGTAAGAAGAGTCAGTCTTCTTGTACTTAAGTCGCATTGTGATTTTTCCATTTAATTCCGATGCAATCTCTGTGTTTCATTGTCAATAAGAAGTGTCACTGTTTCGGTTCAAAGCATAGACAGTAAGAAGAGTCAGTCTTCTTGTACTTAAGTCGGCATTGTGCCTTTTCTATTTAATTCCGATGCAATTTCTCTGTTTCATCGTCGCTAAGAACGTTCAAGGGATACAGTAAACCTGAAGTGAAACATCGGAATCTATAACTAGTGTCACAGGAATTGTTCAAAACATAGACAGTAAGAAGAGTCACTCTTCTTGTACTTAAGTCGTCATTGTGCCTTTTGTATTATTCCGATGCAATTTCTGTGTTTCATCGTCAATAAGAAGGTCCAAAGGATACTGTAAACCTGAAGTGAGGCATCGGAATCTATAACTAGTGTCACAGAAATGGTTCAAAACATAGTCAGCAAGAAGAGTCAGTCTTCTTGTACTTAAGACGGCATTGTGCCTTTTCTATTTAATTCCGATGCTATTTCTGTGTTTCATCGTCAATAAGAAGGTCCGAGGGATGCAGTATATCTGAAGTGAAACATCGGAATCTAAAACTAGTGTCACAGGAATGGATCAAAACATAGACAGTAAGAAGAGTCAGTCTTCTTGTACTTAAGTCAGCATTGTGCCTTTTCTATTTATTTCCGATACAATTTCTGTGTTTCATCGTCCATAAGAAGGTCAGCGGGATACAGTAAACCTGAAGTGAAGCATCGGAACCTATAAGTGGTGTCACAGGAATATTTCAAAACATAGTCAGTAAGAAGAGTCAGTCTTCTTGTACTTAAGTCGGCATTGTGCCTATTCTATTTAATTCCGATGCAATTTCTGTGTTTCATCGTCAATAGAAAGGTCAGAGGGATACAGTAAACCTGAAGTGAAGCATCGGAATCTATAACCAGTGTCACAGGAATGGTTCAAAACATAGACAGTAGGAAGAGTCAGTCCTCTTGTACTTGAGTCGGCATTGTGCGTTTTGTATTTAATTCCCATGCAAATTCAGTTTTTCATCGTCAATGAGAAGGACAGAGGGATACAGTAAACCTGAAGTGAAGCATCGGAATCTATAACTAGTGTCACAGGAATGGTTCAAAACATAGACAGTAGGAAGAGTTAGTCTTCTTGTACTTACGTCGGCATTGTGCCTCTTGTATTTAATTCCGATGCAATATCTGTGTTTCATCGTCAATAAGAAAGTCCAAGGGATACAGTAAACCTGAAGTGAGACATCGGAATCTATAACTAGTGTCACAGGAATGGTTCAAAACATAGACAGTAAGAGGAGTCAGTCTTCTTGTACTTAAGTCGGCATTGTGAATTTTCTATGTAATTCCGATGCAATTTCTGTGTTTCATCATCAATAAGAAGGTCAGAGGGATACAGTAAACCTGAAGTGAAGCATCGGAGTCTATAAGTAGTGTCACAGGAAAGGTTCAACACATAGTCAGTAAGAAGAGTCAGTCCTCTTGTACTTAAATCGGCATGGTGCCTTTTCTATTTAATTCCGATGCAATATCTGTGTTTCATCATCAATAAGAAGGTCAGAGGGATACAGTAAGCCTCAAGTGAGGCATCGTAATCTGTAACTAGTGTCTCAGGAATGGTTCAAAACATAGTCAGTAAGAATAGTTAGTCTTCTTGTACTTAAGTCGCAATTTGCCTTTTCTATATAATTCCGGTACAATTTCTGTGTTTCATCACCAATAAGAAGGTCCAAGGGATGCAGTACACCTGAAGTAAATCATCGGATTCTATAACTAGTGTCACAGGATTGGTTCAAAACATAGACAGTAAGAAGAGTCAGTCTTCTTGTACTTCAGTCGGCATTGTGCCTTTTCAATTTATTTCCGATGCAATTTCTGTGTTTCATCGTCCATAAGAAGGTCAGAGGGATACAGTGAACCTGAAGTGAAGCAACGGAACCTATAAGTGGTGTCACAGGAATGGTTCAAAACATAGTTAGTAAGAAGAGTCAGTCTTCTTGTACTTATGTCAGCATTGTGACTTTCGTATTTAATTCCAATGCAATTTCGGTGTTTAATCGTCAATAAGAAGGTACGAGGGACACAGTAAACCTGAAGTGAAGCATCGCAATCTATAACTAGTGTCACTGGTTCGGTTCAAAACATAGACAGTAAGAAGAGTCAGTCTTCTTGTACTTAAGTCGGCATTGTCTATTTTCTATTTAATTCTAATGCAATATCTGTGTTTCATCGTCAATAAGATGGTCAGAGGGATACAGTAAACCTGAAGTGAAGCATCGGAATCTATAACTAGTATCACAGGAATGTTAAAAAAAAAAAAACAGTGAGAAGAGTTAGTCATCTTTTACTTATGTCGGCATTGTGCATTTTGTATTTAATTCCGATGCAATTTCTGTGTTTCATCGTCAATAAGAAGGTCCAAGGGATACAGTTAACCGAAAGTGAAGCATCGGTATCTGTAACTAGTGTCACAGGAATGGTTCAAAGCATAGTCAGTGAGAAGAGTCAGTCTTCTTGTACTTAAGTCGGCATTGTGCCTTTTCTATCTAATTCCGATGCAATTTCTGTGTTTCATCGTCAATAAGAGGGTCAGAGGGATACAGTAAACCTGAAGTGAAGCATCGGAATCTATAACTAGTGTCATAGGAATGGTTCAAAACATAGACAGTAGGAACAGACAGTCATCTTGTACATAAGTCGGCATTGTGCCTTTTCTATTTAATTCCGATGCAATTTCTGTGTTTCATCATCAATAAAAGGGTCAGAGGGATACAGTAAACCTGAAGTGAAGCATCGGAATCTATAACTAGTGTCACAGGAATGGTACAAAACATAGACAGTAGGAAGAGTCAGTCTTCTTGTACTTAAGTTGGCATTATGCCTTTTGTATAATTCCGATGCAATTTCTGTGTTTCATCGTCAATAAGAAGGTCCAAGGGATACTGTAAAGCTGAAGTGAGGCATCGGAATGTATAACTAGTGTCACAGAAATATTTCAAAACCTAGTCAGCAAGAAGAGTCAGTCTTCTTGTACTTAAGACGGCATTGTGCCTCTTGTATTTAATTCCGATGCAATTTCTCTGTTTCATCGTCGCTACGAACGTCCAAGGGATACAGTAAACCGGAAGTGAAGCATCGGAATCTATAACTAGGTCACAGGAATTAGTCAAAACATAGACAGTAAGAAGAGTCACTCTTCTTGTACTTAAGTCGGCATTGTGCCTTTTCTATTTAATTTCGATGCAATTTCTATGTTTCATCGTCAATAAGAAGGTCAGAGGGATACAGTAAACCTGAAGTGTAGAATCGGAATCTATAACTAGTGTCACAGGAATGGTTCAAAACATAGACAGTAGGAAGAGTCAGTTTTCTTGAACTTTAAGCGGCATTGTGACTTTTGAATTTATTAATTCCGATGCAATTTCTGTGTTTCATCGTCAACAAGAAGGTCCAAGGGATACAGTAAACCTGAAGTGAAGCATCGGAATCTATAACTAGTGTCACAGGAATGGTTCAAAACATAGACAGTAGGAAGAGACAGTCATCTTGTACATAAGTCGGCATTGTGCCTTTTCTATTTAATTCCGATGCAATTTCTGTGCTTCATCGTCAATAAGAAGGTCCAAGAGATGCAGTATACCTGAAGTGAAACATCGGAATGTAAAACTAGTGTCACAGGAATGGATCAAGACATAGACAGTAAGAAGTGTCAGTCTTCTTGTACTTAAGTCGGCATTGTGCCTTTTCAATTTTTTTCCGATACAATTTCTGTGTTTCATCGTCCATAAGAAGGTCAGAGGGATACAGTATACCTGATGTGAAGCATCGGAACCTATAAGTGGTGTCACAGGAATGGTTCAAAACATAGACAGTAGGAAGAGACAGTCATCTTGTACATAAGTCGGCATTGTGCCTTTTCTACTTAATTCCGATGCAATTTCTGTGATTCATCGTCAATAAGAAGGTCAGTGGGATACAGTAAACCTGAAGTGAAGCATCGGAATTTATAGCTAGTGTCACAGGAATGGTTCAAATCATAGACGGTAGGAAGAGTCAGTCCTCTTGTACATGAGTCGGCATTGTGCGTTTTGTATTTAATTCCCATGCAAATTCAGTTTTTCATCGTCAATAAGAAGGACAGAAAGTTACAGTAAACCTGAAGTGAAGCATCGGAATCTATAACTAGTGTAACAGGAATGGTTCAAAACATAGACAGTAGGAGGAGTTAGTCTTCTTGTACTTAAGTCGGCATTGTGCCTCTTGTATTTAATTGCGATGCAATTTCTGTGTTTCATCGTCAATAAGAAAGTCCAAGGGATGTAGTAAACCTGAAGTGAGGCATCGGAATCTATAACTAGTGTCACAGGAATGGTTCAAAACATAGACAGTAAGAAGAGTCAGTCTTCTTTTACTTAAGTCGGCATTGTGCCTTTTCTGTTTAATTCCGATGCAATTTCTGTGTTTCATCGTCAATAAGAAGGTCGGGGGGATACAGTAAACCTGAAGTGAAGCATCGGAATCTATAAGTGGTGTCACAAAAATGGTTCAAATCATAGTCAGTAAGAAGAGTCGGTCTTCTTGTACTTAAGTCGCAATTGTGCCTTTTCTATTTAATTCCGATGCAATATCTGTGTTTCATCGTCAATAAGAAGGTCAGAGGGATACAGTAAGCCTGAAGTGAGGCACCGTAATCTATAACTAGTGTCACAGGAATGGTTCAATACATAGACAGTAAGTCGAGTCAGTCTTCTTGTACTTCAGTCGGCATTGTGCCTTTTCTATTTAATTCCGATGCAATTTCTGTGTTTCATCATCAATACGAAGGTCAGAGGGATACAGTAAACCTGAAGTGAAGCATCGGAGTCTATAAGTAGTGTCACAGGAATGGTACAAAACATAGACAGTAGGAATAGTCAGTCTTCTTGTACATAAGTCGGCATTGTGCCTTTTGTATAAATCCGATGCAATTTCTGTGCTTCATCGACAATAAGAAGGTCCAAGGGATACTGTAAACCTGAAGTGAGGCATCGGAATGTAAAACTAGTGCCACAGGAATGGATCAAAACATAGACAGTAAGAAGAGTCAGTCTTCTTGTACTTAAGTCGGCATTGTGCCTTTTCTATTTATTTACGATACAATTTCTGTGTTTCATCGTCCATAATAAGGTCAGAGGGATACAGTAAACCTGAAGTGAAGCATCGGAACCTATAAGTGGTGTCACAGGAATATTTCAAAACATAGTCAGTAAGAAGAGTCAGTCTTCTTGTACTTAAGTCGGCATTGTGCCTTTTCTATTTAATTCCGATGCAATTTCTGTGTTTCATCGTCAATAAGAAGGTCAGTGGGATACAGTAAACCTGAAGTGAAGCATCGGAATGTATAGCTAGTGTCACAGGATTGGTTCAAAACATAGACAGTAGGAAGAGTCAGTCCTCTTGTACATCAGTCGGCATTGCGCGTATTGTATTTAATTCCCATGCAAATTCAGTTTCCCATCGTCAATAAGAAGGACAGAGGGATACAGTAAACCTGAAGCGAAGCATCGGAATCTATAACTAGTGTGACAGGAATGGTTCAAAACATAGGCAGTGGGAAGAGTTAGTCTTCTTGTACTTAAGTCGGCATTGTGCCTCTTGTATTTAATTGCGATGCAATTTCTGTGTTTCATCGTCAATAAGAAGGTCCAAGGGATGCAGTAAACGTAAAGTGAAGCATCGGAATCTATAACTAGTGTCACAGGAATGGTTCAAAGCATAGTCATTGAGAAGAGTCAGTCTTCTTGTACTTAAGTCGGCATTGTGCCTTTTCTATTTAATTCCGATGCAATTTCTGTGTTTCATCGTCAATAAGAAGGTCCAAGGAATACAGTTAACCTGAAGTGAAGCATCGGAATCTATAACTAGTGTCACAGGTTCGGTTCAAAACATAGACAGGTAGAAGAGTCAGCCTTGTAGTACTTAAGTTGGCATTGTGCCTTTTCTATTTAATTCCGATGCAATTTCTGTGTTTCATCATCAATACGAAGGTCAGAGGGATACAGTAAACCTGAAGTGAAGCATCGGAGTCCATAAGTAGTGTCACAGGAATGGTTCAAAACATAGTCAGTAAGAAGAGTCAGTCTTCTTGTACTTAAGTCGGCATTGTGCCTTTTCTATTTAATTCCGATGCAATATCTGTGTTTCATCGTCAATAATAAGGTCAGAGGGATACAGTTAACCTGAAGTGATTCATCGGAATCTATAACTAGTGTCACAAGAATGGTTCAAAACATACTCAGTAAGAAGAGTCAGTCTTCTTGTACTTAAGTCGCATTGTGATTTTTCCATTTAATTCCGATGCAATCTCTGTGTTTCATTGTCAATAAGAAGGTCCAAGGGATGAAGTACACCTGACGTGAAGCATCGGATTCAATAACCAGTGTCACACGAATGTTTCAAAACATAGTCAGTAAGAAGAGTCAGTCTACTTGTACTTAAGTTGGCATTGTGGCTTTCGTATTTAATTCCAATGCAATTTCGGTGTTTAATCGTCAATAAGAAGGTCCAAGGGATACAGTAAACCTGAAGTGAAGCATCGGAATCTATAACTAGTGTCACTGTTTCGGTTCAAAGCATAGACAGTAAGAAGAGTCAGTCTTCTTGTACTTAAGTCGGCATTGTGCCTTTTCTATTTAATTCCGATGCAATTTCTCTGTTTCATCGTCGCTAAGAACGTTCAAGGGATACAGTAAACCTGAAGTGAAACATCGGAATCTATAACTAGTGTCACAGGAATTGTTCAAAACATAGACAGTAAGAAGAGTCACTCTTCTTGTACTTAAGTCGTCATTGTGCCTTTTGTATTATTCCGATGCAATTTCTGTGTTTCATCGTCAATAAGAAGGTCCAAAGGATACTGTAAACCTGAAGTGAGGCATCGGAATCTATAACTAGTGTCACAGAAATGGTTCAAAACATAGTCAGCAAGAAGAGTCAGTCTTCTTGTACTTAAGACGGCATTGTGCCTTTTCTATTTAATTCCGATGCTATTTCTGTGTTTCATCGTCAATAAGAAGGTCCGAGGGATGCAGTATATCTGAAGTGAAACATCGGAATCTAAAACTAGTGTCACAGGAATGGATCAAAACATAGACAGTAAGAAGAGTCAGTCTTCTTGTACTTAAGTCGGCATTGTGCCTTTTCTATTTATTTCCGATACAATTTCTGTGTTTCATCGTCCATAAGAAGGTCAGCGGGATACAGTAAACCTGAAGTGAAGCATCGGAACCTATAAGTGGTGTCACAGGAATATTTCAAAACATAGTCAGTAAGAAGAGTCAGTCTTCTTGTACTTAAGTCGGCATTGTGCCTATTCTATTTAATTCCGATGCAATTTCTGTGTTTCATCGTCAATAGAAAGGTCAGAGGGATACAGTAAACCTGAAGTGAAGCATCGGAATCTATAACCAGTGTCACAGGAATGGTTCAAAACATAGACAGTAGGAAGAGTCAGTCCTCTTGTACTTGAGTCGGCATTGTGCGTTTTGTATTTAATTCCCATGCAAATTCAGTTTTTCATCGTCAATGAGAAGGACAGAGGGATACAGTAAACCTGAAGTGAAGCATCGGAATCTATAACTAGTGTCACAGGAATGGTTCAAAACATAGACAGTAGGAAGAGTTAGTCTTCTTGTACTTACGTCGGCATTGTGCCTCTTGTATTTAATTCCGATGCAATATCTGTGTTTCATCGTCAATAAGAAAGTCCAAGGGATACAGTAAACCTGAAGTGAGACATCGGAATCTATAACTAGTGTCACAGGAATGGTTCAAAACATAGACAGTAAGAGGAGTCAGTCTTCTTGTACTTAAGTCGGCATTGTGAATTTTCTATGTAATTCCGATGCGATTTCTGTGTTTCATCATCAATAAGAAGGTCAGAGGGATACAGTAAACCTGAAGTGAAGCATCGGAGTCTATAAGTAGTGTCACAGGAAAGGTTCAACACATAGTCAGTAAGAAGAGTCAGTCCTCTTGTACTTAAATCGGCATGGTGCCTTTTCTATTTAATTCCGATGCAATATCTGTGTTTCATCATCAATAAGAAGGTCAGAGGGATACAGTAAGCCTCAAGTGAGGCATCGTAATCTGTAACTAGTGTCTCAGGAATGGTTCAAAACATAGTCAGTAAGAATAGTTAGTCTTCTTGTACTTAAGTCGCAATTTGCCTTTTCTATATAATTCCGGTACAATTTCTGTGTTTCATCACCAATAAGAAGGTCCAAGGGATGCAGTACACCTGAAGTAAATCATCGGATTCTATAACTAGTGTCACAGGATTGGTTCAAAACATAGACAGTAAGAAGAGTCAGTCTTCTTGTACTTCAGTCGGCATTGTGCCTTTTCAATTTATTTCCGATGCAATTTCTGTGTTTCATCGTCCATAAGAAGGTCAGAGGGATACAGTAAACCTGAAGTGAAGCAACGGAACCTATAAGTGGTGTCACAGGAATGGTTCAAAACATAGTTAGTAAGAAGAGTCAGTCTTCTTGTACTTATGTCAGCATTGTGACTTTCGTATTTAATTCCAATGCAATTTCGGTGTTTAATCGTCAATAAGAAGGTACGAGGGACACAGTAAACCTGAAGTGAAGCATCGCAATCTATAACTAGTGTCACTGGTTCGGTTCAAAACATAGACAGTAAGAAGAGTCAGTCTTCTTGTACTTAAGTCGGCATTGTCTATTTTCTATTTAATTCTAATGCAATATCTGTGTTTCATCGTCAATAAGATGGTCAGAGGGATACAGTAAACCTGAAGTGAAGCATCGGAATCTATAACTAGTATCACAGGAATGTTAAAAAAAAAAAAACAGTGAGAAGAGTTAGTCATCTTTTACTTATGTCGGCATTGTGCATTTTGTATTTAATTCCGATGCAATTTCTGTGTTTCATCGTCAATAAGAAGGTCCAAGGGATACAGTTAACCGAAAGTGAAGCATCGGTATCTGTAACTAGTGTCACAGGAATGGTTCAAAGCATAGTCAGTGAGAAGAGTCAGTCTTCTTGTACTTAAGTCGGCATTGTGCCTTTTCTATCTAATTCCGATGCAATTTCTGTGTTTCATCGTCAATAAGAGGGTCAGAGGGATACAGTAAACCTGAAGTGAAGCATCGGAATCTATAACTAGTGTCATAGGAATGGTTCAAAACATAGACAGTAGGAACAGACAGTCATCTTGTACATAAGTCGGCATTGTGCCTTTTCTATTTAATTCCGATGCAATTTCTGTGTTTCATCATCAATAAAAGGGTCAGAGGGATACAGTAAACCTGAAGTGAAGCATCGGAATCTATAACTAGTGTCACAGGAATGGTACAAAACATAGACAGTAGGAAGAGTCAGTCTTCTTGTACTTAAGTTGGCATTATGCCTTTTGTATAATTCCGATGCAATTTCTGTGTTTCATCGTCAATAAGAAGGTCCAAGGGATACTGTAAAGCTGAAGTGAGGCATCGGAATGTATAACTAGTGTCACAGAAATATTTCAAAACCTAGTCAGCAAGAAGAGTCAGTCTTCTTGTGCTTAAGACGGCATTGTGCCTTTTCTATTTAATTCCGATGCTATTTCTGTGTTTCATCGTCAATAAGAAGTTCCAAGGGATGCAGTATACCTGAAGTGAAACATCGGAATCTAAAACTAGTGTCACTGGATGGATCAAAACATAGACAGTAAGAAGAGTCAGTCCTTTTGTACTTGAGTCGGCATTGTGCGTTTTGTATTTAATTCCCATGCAAATTCAGTTTTTCATCGTCAATAAGAAGGACAGAGGGATACAGTAAACCTGAAGTGATGCATCGGAATCTATAACTAGTGTCACAGGAATGGTTCAAAACATAGACAGCAGGAAGAGTTAGTCTTCTTGTACTTAAGTCGGCATTGTGCCTCTTGTATTTAATTCCATTGCAATTTCTTTGTTTCATCGTCAATAAGAAAGTCCAAGGGATACAGTATACCTGAAGTAAGGCATCGGAATCTATAACTAGTGTCACAGGAGTGGTTCAAAACATAGACAGTAAGAAGAGTCAGTCTTCTTGTATTTAAGTCGGCATTGTGCCTTTTCTGTTTAATTCCGATGCAATTTCTGTGTATCATCGTCAATAAGAAAGTCAGAAGGATACAGTAAACCTGAAGTGAGGCATCGGAATCTATAACTAGTGTCACAGGAATGGTTCAAAACATAGTCAGTAAGGAGAGTCAGTCTTCTTGTACTTAAGTCGGCATTGTGCCTTTTGTATTAAATTCCGATGCAATTTCTGTTTCTCATCGTCAATAAGAAGGTCAGAGGGATACAGTAAACCTGAAGTGTAGCATCGGAATCTATAACTAGTGTCACAGGAATGGTTCAAAACATAGAAAGTAGGAAGAGTCAGTCTTCTTGTACTTAAGTCGGCATTGTGAGTTTTGTATTTAATTCCGATGCAATTTCTGTGTTTCATCGTCAATAAGAAGGCCCAAGGGATACAGTAAACCTAAAGTGAAGCATCGCAATCTATAACTAGTGTCACAGGAATGGTTCAAAGCATACTCAGTAAGAAGAGTCACTCGTCTTGTACTTAAGTCGGCATTATGCCTTTTCTATTTAATTCCGATTGAATTTTTATGTTCCATCGTCAATAAGAAGGTCAGAGGGATACAGTAAACCTGTAGTGAAGAATCGGAATCTATAACTAGTGTCACAGGAATGATTCAAATCATAGACAGTAGGAAGAGTCAGTCTTCTTGAACTTATGTCGGCATTTTGGCCTTTGTATTTAATGCCGATGCTCATTCTGTGTTTCATCGTCAACAAGAAGGTCCAAGGGATACAGTAAACCCGAAGTGAAGCATCGGAATCTATAACTAGTTTCACAGGAATGGTTCAAAACGTAGCAAGAAGGAAGAGTCAGTCATCTTGTACATAAGTCGGCATTGTGACTTTTCTATTTAATTCCGATGCAATTTCTCTGTTTCATCGTCGCTAAGAACGTTCAAGGGATACAGTAAACCTGAAGTGAAACATCGGAATCTATAACTAGTGTCACAGGAATTGTTCAAAACATAGACAGTAAGAAGAGTCACTCTTCTTGTACTTAAGTCGTCATTGTGCCTTTTGTATTATTCCGATGCAATTTCTGTGTTTCATCGTCAATAAGAAGGTCCAAAGGATACTGTAAGCCTGAAGTGAGGCATCGGAATCTATAACTAGTGTCACAGAAATGGTTCAAAACATAGTCAGCAAGAAGAGTCAGTCTTCTTGTACTTAAGACGGCATTGTGCCTTTTCTACTTAATTCCGATGCTATTTCTGTGTTTCATCGTCAATAAGAAGGTCCGAGGGATGCAGTATATCTGAAGTGAAACATCGGAATCTAAAACTAGTGTCACAGGAATGGATCAAAACATAGACAGTAAGAAGAGTCAGTCTTCTTGTACTTAAGTCGGCATTGTGCCTTTTCTATTTATTTCCGATACAATTTCTGTGTTTCATCGTCCATAAGAAGGTCAGCGGGATACAGTAAACCTGAAGTGAAGCATCGGAACCTATAAGTGGTGTCACAGGAATATTTCAAAACATAGTCAGTAAGAAGAGTCAGTCTTCTTGTACTTAAGTCGGCATTGTGCCTATTCTATTTAATTCCGATGCAATTTCTGTGTTTCATCGTCAATAGAAAGGTCAGAGGGATACAGTAAACCTGAAGTGAAGCATCGGAATCTATAACCAGTGTCACAGGAATGGTTCAAAACATAGACAGTAGGAAGAGTCAGTCCTCTTGTACTTGAGTCGGCATTGTGCGTTTTGTATTTAATTCCCATGCAAATTCAGTTTTTCATCGTCAATGAGAAGGACAGAGGGATACAGTAAACCTGAAGTGAAGCATCGGAATCTATAACTAGTGTCACAGGAATGGTTCAAAACATAGACAGTAGGAAGAGTTAGTCTTCTTGTACTTACGTCGGCATTGTGCCTCTTGTATTTAATTCCGATGCAATATCTGTGTTTCATCGTCAATAAGAAAGTCCAAGGGATACAGTAAACCTGAAGTGAGACATCGGAATCTATAACTAGTGTCACAGGAATGGTTCAAAACATAGACAGTATGAGGAGTCAGTCTTCTTGTACTTAAGTCGGCATTGTGAATTTTCTATGTAATTCCGATGCAATTTCTGTGTTTCATCATCAATAAGAAGGTCAGAGGGATACAGTAAACCTGAAGTGAAGCATCGGAGTCTATAAGTAGTGTCACAGGAAAGGTTCAACACATAGTCAGTAAGAAGAGTCAGTCCTCTTGTACTTAAATCGGCATGGTGCCTTTTCTATTTAATTCCGATGCAATATCTGTGTTTCATCATCAATAAGAAGGTCAGAGGGATACAGTAAGCCTCAAGTGAGGCATCGTAATCTGTAACTAGTGTCTCAGGAATGGTTCAAAACATAGTCAGTAAGAATAGTTAGTCTTCTTGTACTTAAGTCGCAATTTGCCTTTTCTATATAATTCCGGTACAATTTCTGTGTTTCATCACCAATAAGAAGGTCCAAGGGATGCAGTACACCTGAAGTAAATCATCGGATTCTATAACTAGTGTCACAGGATTGGTTCAAAACATAGACAGTAAGAAGAGTCAGTCTTCTTGTACTTCAGTCGGCATTGTGCCTTTTCAATTTATTTCCGATGCAATTTCTGTGTTTCATCGTCCATAAGAAGGTCAGAGGGATACAGTAAACCTGAAGTGAAGCAACGGAACCTATAAGTGGTGTCACAGGAATGGTTCAAAACATAGTTAGTAAGAAGAGTCAGTCTTCTTGTACTTATGTCAGCATTGTGACTTTCGTATTTAATTCCAATGCAATTTCGGTGTTTAATCGTCAATAAGAAGGTACGAGGGACACAGTAAACCTGAAGTGAAGCATCGCAATCTATAACTAGTGTCACTGGTTCGGTTAAAAACATAGACAGTAAGAAGAGTCAGTCTTCTTGTACTTAAGTCGGCATTGTCTATTTTCTATTTAATTCTAATGCAATATCTGTGTTTCATCGTCAATAAGATGGTCAGAGGGATACAGTAAACCTGAAGTGAAGCATCGGAATCTATAACTAGTATCACAGGAATGTTAAAAAAAAAAAAAACAGTGAGAAGAGTTAGTCATCTTTTACTTATGTCGGCATTGTGCATTTTGTATTTAATTCCGATGCAATTTCTGTGTTTCATCGTCAATAAGAAGGTCCAAGGGATACAGTTAACCGAAAGTGAAGCATCGGTATCTGTAACTAGTGTCACAGGAATGGTTCAAAGCATAGTCAGTGAGAAGAGTCAGTCTTCTTGTACTTAAGTCGGCATTGTGCCTTTTCTATCTAATTCCGATGCAATTTCTGTGTTTCATCGTCAATAAGAGGGTCAGAGGGATACAGTAAACCTGAAGTGAAGCATCGGAATCTATAACTAGTGTCATAGGAATGGTTCAAAACATAGACAGTAGGAACAGACAGTCATCTTGTACATAAGTCGGCATTGTGCCTTTTCTATTTAATTCCGATGCAATTTCTGTGTTTCATCATCAATAAAAGGGTCAGAGGGATACAGTAAACCTGAAGTGAAGCATCGGAATCTATAACTAGTGTCACAGGAATGGTACAAAACATAGACAGTAGGAAGAGTCAGTCTTCTTGTACTTAAGTTGGCATTATGCCTTTTGTATAATTCCGATGCAATTTCTGTGTTTCATCGTCAATAAGAAGGTCCAAGGGATACTGTAAAGCTGAAGTGAGGCATCGGAATGTATAACTAGTGTCACAGAAATATTTCAAAACCTAGTCAGCAAGAAGAGTCAGTCTTCTTGTGCTTAAGACGGCATTGTGCCTTTTCTATTTAATTCCGATGCTATTTCTGTGTTTCATCGTCAATAAGAAGTTCCAAGGGATGCAGTATACCTGAAGTGAAACATCGGAATCTAAAACTAGTGTCACTGGATGGATCAAAACATAGACAGTAAGAAGAGTCAGTCCTTTTGTACTTGAGTCGGCATTGTGCGTTTTGTATTTAATTCCCATGCAAATTCAGTTTTTCATCGTCAATAAGAAGGACAGAGGGATACAGTAAACCTGAAGTGATGCATCGGAATCTATAACTAGTGTCACAGGAATGGTTCAAAACATAGACAGCAGGAAGAGTTAGTCTTCTTGTACTTAAGTCGGCATTGTGCCTCTTGTATTTAATTCCATTGCAATTTCTTTGTTTCATCGTCAATAAGAAAGTCCAAGGGATACAGTATACCTGAAGTAAGGCATCGGAATCTATAACTAGTGTCACAGGAGTGGTTCAAAACATAGACAGTAAGAAGAGTCAGTCTTCTTGTATTTAAGTCGGCATTGTGCCTTTTCTGTTTAATTCCGATGCAATTTCTGTGTTTCATCGTCAATAAGAAAGTCAGAAGGATACAGTAAACCTGAAGTGAGGCATCGGAATCTATAACTAGTGTCACAGGAATGGTTCAAAACATAGTCAGTAAGGAGAGTCAGTCTTCTTGTACTTAAGTCGGCATTGTGCCTTTTGTATTAAATTCCGATGCAATTTCTGTTTCTCATCGTCAATAAGAAGGTCAGAGGGATACAGTAAACCTGAAGTGTAGCATCGGAATCTATAACTAGTGTCACAGGAATGGTTCAAAACATAGAAAGTAGGAAGAGTCAGTCTTCTTGTACTTAAGTCGGCATTGTGAGTTTTGTATTTAATTCCGATGCAATTTCTGTGTTTCATCGTCAATAAGAAGGCCCAAGGGATACAGTAAACCTAAAGTGAAGCATCGCAATCTATAACTAGTGTCACAGGAATGGTTCAAAGCATACTCAGTAAGAAGAGTCACTCGTCTTGTACTTAAGTCGGCATTATGCCTTTTCTATTTAATTCCGATTGAATTTTTATGTTCCATCGTCAATAAGAAGGTCAGAGGGATACAGTAAACCTGTAGTGAAGAATCGGAATCTATAACTAGTGTCACAGGAATGATTCAAATCATAGACAGTAGGAAGAGTCAGTCTTCTTGAACTTATGTCGGCATTTTGGCCTTTGTATTTAATGCCGATGCTCATTCTGTGTTTCATCGTCAACAAGAAGGTCCAAGGGATACAGTAAACCCGAAGTGAAGCATCGGAATCTATAACTAGTTTCACAGGAATGGTTCAAAACGTAGCAAGAAGGAAGAGTCAGTCATCTTGTACATAAGTCGGCATTGTGACTTTTCTATTTAATTCCGATGCAATTTCTGTGTTTCATCATCAATAAGGGGGTCAGAGGGATACAGTAAACCTGAAGTGAAACATCGGAATCTATAACTAGTGTCACAGGAATGGTTCAAAACATAGACAGTAGCAAGAGTCAGTCGTTTTGTACATAAGTCGGCATTGTGCGTTTTGTATTTAATTCCCATGCAATTTCTGTTTTCCATCGTCAATAATAAGAACAGAGGGATACAGTAAACCTGAAGTGAAGAATCGGAATCTATAACTAGTGTCACAGGAATGATTCAAATCATAGACAGTAAGAAGAGTCAGTCTTCTTGTACTTAAGTCGGCATTGTGCCTTTTCTATTTATTTCCGATACCATTTCTGTGTTTCATCGTCCATAAGAAGGTCAGAGGGAAACAGTAAACCTGAAGTGAAGCATCGGAACCTGTAAGTGGTGTCACAGGAATGGTTCAAAATATAGTCAGTAAAAAGAGTCAGTCTTCTTGTACTTAAGTCGGCATTGTGCCTTTTCTATTTAATTCCGATGCAATTTCTGTGTTTCATCGTCAACAAGAAGGTCAAAGGGATACAGTAAACCTGAGGTGAAGCATCGGAATCTATAACTAGTGTCACAGGAATGGTTCACAGCATTGACAGTAGGAAGAGTCAGTCTTCTTGTACTTGAGTCGGCAATGTGCGTTTTGTATTTAATTCCCATGCAATTTCTGTTTTCCATCGTCAATAAGAAGGACAGAGGGATACAGTAAACCTGAAGTGAAGCTTCGGAATCTATAACTAGTGTCACAGGAATGGTTCAAACATAGACAGTAGGATGAGTCAGTCTTCTTGTACTTATGTCGGCTTTGTGCCTTTTGTATTTAATTCCGATGCAATTTCTGTGTTTCATCGTCAATAAGAAAGTCCAAGGGATACAGTAAACCTCAAGTCAGGCATCGGAATCTATAAGTAGAGTCACAGGAATGGTTCAAAGCATAGACAGTAAGAAGAGTTAGTCTTCTTGTACTTAAGTCGGCTTTGTGCCTTTTCTATTTAACTCCGATGCGATAACTGTGTTTCATCGTCAATAAGAAGGTCAGAGGGATACAGTAAACCTGAAGTGAGCATCGGAATCTATAAGTGGTGTCACAGGAATGGTTCAAAACAGAGTCAGTATGAAGAGTCAGTCCTCTTGTACTTAAGTCGGCATTGTGCCTTTTGTATTTAATTCCGATGCAATTTCTGTGTTTCATCGTCAATAAGAAGGTCCACGGGATACAGTACACCTGAAGTGAAGCATCGGAATCTATAACTAGTGTCACTGGATGGTTCAAATCATAGACAGTAAAAAGAGTCAATCTTCTTGTACTTAAGTCGGCATTGTGCCTTTTCAATTAATTTCCGATGCAATTTCTGTGTTTCATCATCAATAAGAAGGTCAGAGGGATACAGTAAACCTGAAGGGAAGCATCGGAATCTATAACTAGTGTCACAGGAATGGTTCAATGCATAGTCAGCAAGAAGAGTCAGTCTTCTTGCACTTAAGTCGGCATTGTGCCTTTCGTATTTAATTCCGATGCAATTTC
Source organism: Schistocerca americana (assembly GCF_021461395.2). Lineage (NCBI taxonomy): Eukaryota > Metazoa > Arthropoda > Insecta > Orthoptera > Acrididae > Schistocerca > Schistocerca americana. The sequence goes on along the minus strand of NC_060121.1, from coordinate 23,703,785 downwards.
GGTGTTTCATCGTCCATAAGAAGTTCCAAGGAATACAGTAAACCTGAAGTGAAGCATCGGAATCTATAACTAGTGTAACAGGAATGGTTCAAAACATAGACAGTAGGAAGAGTCAGTCTTCATGAACTTAAGTCGGCATTTTGGCCTTTGTATGTAATTCCGATGCAATATCTGAGTTTCATCGTCAACAAGAAGGTGCAATGGATACAGTAAACCCGAAGTGAAGCATCGGAATCTATAACTAGTTTCACAGGAATGGTTCAAAACATAGACAGTAGGAAGAGTCAGTCATCTTGTACATAAGTCGGCATTGTGCGTTTTCTATTTAATTCCGATGCAATTTCTGTGTTTCATCGTCAATAAGAAGGTCCAAGGGATGCAGTACACCTGAAGTGAAACATCGGAATCTATAAGTAGTGTCACAGGAATGGTTCAAATCATAGACAGTAGGAAGAGTCAGTCTTCTTGTACTTAAGTCGGCATTGTACCTTTTGTATACTTCCGATGCAATTTCTGTGTTTCATCGTCAATAAGAAGGTCCAAGTCATACAGTAAACCTGAAGTGAGGCATCGGAATCTGTAACTAGTGTCACAGGAATGGTTCAAAACATAGTCAGTATGAAGAGTCAGTCTTCTTGTACTTAAGACGGCATTGTGCCTTTTCTATTCAATTCCGATGCATTTTCTGTGTTTCATCGTCAATAAGAAGGTCCAAGGGATGCAGTACACCTGAAGTGAAACATCGGGACCTATAACTAGTGTCACAGGAATGGATCAAAACATAGACAGTTAGAAGAATCAGTCTTATTGTACTTAAGTCGGCATTGTGCCTTTTCTATTTAGTTCCGATACAATATCTGTGTTTCATCGTCCATAAGAAGGTCAGAGGGATACAGTAAACCTGAAGTGAAGCATCGGAATCTATAACTATTGTCACAGGAATGGTTCAAAACATAGACAGTAGGATGAGTCAGTCTTCTAGTACTTGAGTCGGCATTGTGCGTTTTGTATTTAATTCCCATGCAATTTCTGTTTTTCATCGTCAATAAGAAAGACAGAGGCATACAGTAAACCTGAAGTGAAGCATCGGAATCTATAACTAGTGTCACAGGAATGGTTCAAAACACAGACAGTAGGATAAGTCAGTCTTCTTGTACTTAAGTCGGCTTTGTGCCTTTTGTATTTAATTCCGATGCAATTTCTGTGTTTCATCGTCAATATGAAAGTCCAAGGGATACAGTAAACCTGAAGTCAGGCATCGGAATCTATAAGTAGTGTCACAGGAATGGTTCAAAACATAGACAGTAAGAAGAGTCAGTCGTCTTGTACTTAAGTCGGCATTGTGCCTTTTCTGTTTAATTCCGATGCAATTTCTGTGTTTCATCGTCAATAAGAAGGTCCACGGGATACAGTACACCTGAAGTGAAGCATCGGAATCTATAACTAGTGTCACTGGATGGTTCAAATCATAGACAGTAAGAAGAGTCAGTCTTCTTGTACTTAAGTCGGCATTGTGCCTTTTCTATTTAATTCCGATGCAATTTCTGTGTTTCATCATCAATAAGAAGGTCAGAGGGATACAGTAAACCTGAAGGGAAGCATCGGAGTCTATAACTAGTGTCACAGGAATGGTTCAAAGCATAGTCAGTAGGAAGAGTCAGTCTTCTTGTACTTAAGTCGGCATTGTGCCTTTCTATTTAATTCTGATGCAATATCTGCGTTTCATCGTCAATAAGAAGGTCAGAGGGATACAGTAAACCTCAAGTGAGGCATCGGAATCTATAACTAGTATCACAGGAATTTTAAAAATCATAGACAGTAAGAAGAGTCAGTCTTCTTGTACTTAAGTCGGCATTGTGCCTTTTGTATTTAATTCCGATTCAATTTCTGTGTTTCATCATCAATAAGAAGGTCCTAGGGATACAGTAAACCTAAAGTGAAGCATCGGAATCTATAACTAGTGTCACAGGAATGGTTCAAAGCACAGAAGTGTTAGTCTTCTTGTACTTAAGTCGGCATTGTGCCTTTCGTACTTAATTCTGATGCAATTTCGGTGTTTCATCGTCAATAAGGAGGTCCAAGGAATACGGTAAACCTTAAGTGAAGCATCGGAATCTATAACTAGTGTCACAGGTTCGGTTCAAAGCATAGACAGGTAGAAGAGTCAGTCCTCTTGTACTTAAGTTGTCATTGTGCCTTTTCTATTTAATTCCGATGCAATTTATGACTTTCATCATCAACAAGAAGGTCAGACGGATACAGTTAACCTGACTGGAAGCAACGGAGTCTCTTACTAGTGTCACAGGAATGGTTCATAACATAGTCAGTAGGAAGAGTCAGTCTTCTTGTACTTAAGTCGGCATTGTGCCTTATCTATTTAATTCCGATGCAATGTCTGTGTTTCATCGTCAATAAGAAGGTCAGAGGGATGCAGTAAACCTGAAGTAAGGCATCGGAATCTATAACTAGTGTCACAGGAATGGTTCAAAACATAGTCAGTAAGAGGAGTCAGTCTTCTTGTACTTAGGTCGCATTGTGCTTTTACTGTTTAATTATGTTGTAATCTCTGTGTGTCATTGTCAATAAGAAGGTCCAAGGGATGCAGTACACCTGAAGTGAAGCATCGGATTCTATAACTTGTGTCACAGGAATGGTTCAAAACACAGACAGTAAGAAGAGTAGCCTCATTGTACTTCAGTCGGCATTTTGCCTATCCTATTTATTTCCGATGCAATTTCTCTGTTTCATCTTCCACAAGAAGGTCAGAGGGATACAGTTAACCTGAAGTGAAGCATCGGAATCTATAAGTGGTGTCACAGGAATGGTTCAAAACATAGTCAGTAAGAAGAGTCAGTCTTCTTGTTCTTAAGTCGGCATTGTGACTTTCGTATTTAATTCCAATGCAATTTCGGTGTTTAATCGACAATAAGAAGGTCCAAGGGATACAGTAAACCTGAAGTGAAGCATCGGAATCTATAACTAGTGTCACTGGTTCGGATCAAAGCATAGACAGTAAGAAGAGTCAGTCTTCTTGTTCTTAAGTCGGCATTGTGCCATTTGTATTTAATTCCGATGCAATTTATGTGTTTCATCGTCTATAAAAAGGTCAGAGGGATACAGTAAACCTGAAGTGAAACATCGGAATCTATAACTAGTGTCACAGGAATGGTTCAAAACATAGACAGTAGCAAGAGTCAGTCTTCTTGTACATAAGTCGGCATTGTGCGTTTTGTATTTAATTCCCATGCAATTTCTGTTTTCCATCGTCAATAATAAGAACAGAGGGATACAGTAAACCTGAAGTGAAGAATCGGAATCTATACCTAGTGTCACAGGAATGATTCAAATCATAGACAGTAAGAAGAGTCAGTCTTCTTGTACTTAAATCGGCATTGTGCCTTTTCTATTTATTTCCGATACAATTTCTGTGTTTCATCGTCCATAAGAAGGTCAGAGGGAAACAGTAAACCTGAAGTGAAGCATCGGAACCTATAAGTGGTGTCACAGGAATGGTTCAAAATATAGTCAGTAAAAAGAGTCAGTCTTCTTGTACTTAAGTCGGCATTGTGCCTTTTCCATTTAATTCCGATGCAATTTCTGTGTTTCATCGTCAATAAGAAGGTCAAAGGGATACAGTAAACCTGAGGTGAAGCATCGGAATCTATAACTAGTGTCACAGGAATGGTTCACAGCATTGACAGTAGGAAGAGTCAGTCTTCTTGTACTTGAGTCGGCAATGTGCGTTTTGTATTTAATTCCCATGCAATTTCTGTTTTTCATCGTCAATAAGAAGGACAGAGGGTTACAGTAAACCTGAAGTGAAGCATCGGAATCTATAACTAGTGTCACTGGATGGTTCAAATCATAGACAGTAAGAAGAGTCAGTCTTCTTGTACTTAAATCGGCATTGTGCCTTTTCAATTTAATTCCGATGCAATTTCTGTGTTTCATCATCAATAAGAAGGTCAGAGGGATACAGTAAACCTGAAGGGAAGCATCGGAATCTATAACTAGTGTCACAGGAATGCTTCAATGCATAGTCAGCAAGAAGAGTCAGTCTTCTTGTACTTAAGTCGGCATTGTGCCTTTCGTATTTAATTCCTATGCAATTTCGGTGTTTCATCGTCAATAAGATGTTCCAAGGAATACAGTAAACCTGAAGTGAAGCATCGGAATCTATAACTAGTGTAACAGGAATGGTTCAAAACATAGACAGTAGGAAGAGTCAGTCTTCATGAACTTAAGTCGGCATTTTGGCCTTTGTATTTAATTCCGATGCAATATCTGTGTTTCATCGTCAACAAGAAGGTGCAAGGGTTACAGTAAACCCGAAGTGAAGCATCGGAATCTGTAACTAGTGTCACAGGAATGGTTCAAAACATAGTTAGTATGAAGAGTCAGTCTTCTTGTACTTAAGACGGCATTGTGCCTTTTCTATTTAATTCCGATGCATTTTCTGTGTTTCATCGTCAATAAGAAGGTCCAAGGGATGCAGTACACCTGAAGTGAAACATCGGGATCTATAACTAGTGTCACAGGAATGGATCAAAACATAGACAGTAAGAAGAATCAGTCTTATTGTACTTAAGTCGGCATTGTGCCTTTTCTATTTATTTCCGATACAATTTCTGTGTTTCATCGTCCATAAGAAGGTCAGAGGGATACAGTAAACCTGAAGTGAAGCATCGGAATCTATAACTAGTGTCACAGGAATGGTTCAAAACATAGACAGTAGGATGGGTCAGTCTTCTAGTACTTGATTCGGCATTGTGCGTTTTGTATTTAATTCCCATGCAATTTCTGTTTTTCATCGTCAATAAGAAAGACAGAGGCATACAGTAAACCTGAAGTGAAGCATCGGAATCTATAACTAGTGTCACAGGAATGGTTCAAAACACAGACAGTAGGATAAGTCAGTCTTCTTGTACTTAAGTCGGCTTTGTGCCTTTTGTATTTAATTCCGATGCAATTTCTGTGTTTCATCGTCAATAAGAAAGTCCAAGGGATACAGTAAACCTGAAGTCAGGCATCGGAATCTATAAGTAGTGTCACAGGAATGGTTCAAAACATAGACAGTAAGAAGAGTCAGTCGTCTTGTACTTAAGTCGGCATTGTGCCTTTTCTGTTTAATTCCGATGCAATTTCTGTGTTTCATCGTCAATAAGAAGGTCAGAGGGATACAGTAAACCTGAAGTGAAGCATCTGTATCCATAAGTGGTGTCACAAGAATTGTTCAAATCATAGTCAGTAAGAAGAGTCAGTCTTCTAGTACTTAAGTCGGCATTGTGCCTTTCGTATTTATTTCCGATGCAATTTCGGTGTTTCATCGTCAAAAAGAAGGTCCAAGGGATACAGTAAACCAGACGTGAGGCATCGGAATCTATAACTAGTGTCACAGGTTCGGTTCAAAACATAGACAGGTAAAAGAGTCAGTCTTCTTGTACTTAAGTCGGCATTGTGCCTTTTCTATTTAATTCCGATGCAATTTCTGTGTTTCATCATCAATAAGAAGGTCATAGGGATACAGTAAACCTGAGTGAAGCATCGGAGTCTATAAGTAGTGTCACAGGAATGGTTCAACACAAAGTCAGTAAGAAGAGTCAGTCTTCTTGTACTTAAGTCGGCATTGTGCCTTTTCTATTTAATTCCGATGCAATAACTGTGTTTCATCGTCAATGAGAAGGTCAGAGGGATACAGTAAGCCTGAAGTGAGGCATCGGAATCTATAACTAGTGTTACAGGAATGGTTCAAAACATAGTCAGTAAGAAGAGTCAGTCTTCTAGTACTTATGTCGGCATTGTGCCTTTTGTATTTAATTCCTATGCAATTTCTGTATTTCATCGTCAATAAGAAGGTCAGAGGGATACAGTAAACCACAAGCGAAGCATCGGAAGCTATACCCAGTGTCACAATAATGGTTCAAAGCATAGACAGTAAGATGAGTCATTCTTCTTGTACATCAGTCGGCATTGTGTCTTTTCTATTTATTTCCGATGCAATTTCTGTGTTTCATCGTCCATAAGAAGGTCAGAGGGATACAGTAAACCTGAAGTGAAGCATCGGAATCTATAAGTGGTGTCACAGGAATGGTTCAAAACATAGTCAGTATGAAGAGTCAGTCCTCTTGTACTTAAGTCGGCATTGTGCCTTTTGTATTTAATTCCGATGCAATTTCTGTGTTTCATCGTCAATAAGAAGGTCCACGGGATACAGTACACCTGAAGTGAAGCATCGGAATCTATAACTAGTGTCACTGGATGGTTCAAATCATAGACAGTAAGAAGAGTCAGTCATCTTGTACTTAAGTCGGCATTGTGCCTTTTCTATTTAATTCCGATGCAATTTCTGTGTTTCATCATCAATAAGAAGGTCAGAGGGATACAGTGAACCTGAAGGGAAGCATCGGAGTCTATAACTAGTGTCACAGGAATGGTTCAAAGCATAGTCAGTAGGAAGAGTCAGTCTTCTTGCACTTAAGTCGGCATTGTGCCTTTCTATTTAATTCTGATGCAATATCTGCGTTTCATCGTCAATAAGAAGGTCAGAGGGATACAGTAAACCTCAAGTGAGGCATCGGAATCTATAACTAGTATCACAGGAATTTTAAAAATCATAGACAGTAAGAAGAGTCAGTCTTCTTGTACTTAAGTCGGCATTGTGCCTTTTGTATTTAATTCCGATTCAATTTCTGTGTTTCATCATCAATAAGAAGGTCCTAGGGATACAGTAAACCTAAAGTGAAGCATCGGAATCTATAACTAGTGTCACAGGAATGGTTCAAAGCACAGAAGTGTTTGTCTTCTTGTACTTAAGTCGGCATTGTGCCTTTCGTATTTAATTCTGATGCAATTTCGGTGTTTCATCGTCAATAAGAAGGTCCAAGGAATACGGTAAACCTTAAGTGAAGCATCGGAATCTATAACTAGTGTCACAGGTTCGGTTCAAAGCATATACAGGTAGAAGAGTCAGTCCTCTTGTACTTAAGTTGTCATTGTGCCTTTTCTATTTAATTCCGATGCAATTTATGACTTTCATCATCAACAAGAAGGTCAGACGGATACAGTAAACCTGAGGGGAAGCAACGGAGTCTCTTACTAGTGTCACAGGAATGGTTCAAAACATAGTCAGTAGGAAGAGTCAGTCTTCTTGTACTTAAGTCGGCATTGTGCCTTATCTATTTAATTCCGATGCAATGTCTGTGTTTCATCGTCAATAAGAAGGTCAGAGGGATACAGTAAACCTGAAGTAAGGCATCGGAATCTATAACTAGTGTCACAGGAATGGTTCAAAACATAGTCAATAAGAGGAGTCAGACTTCTTGTACTTAGGTCGCATTGTGCTTTTACTATTTAATTACGTTGTAATCTCTGTGTGTCATTGTCAATAAGAATGTCCAAGGGATGCAGTACACCTGAAGTGAAGCATCGGATTCTATAACTTGTGTCACAGGAATGGTTCAAAACACAGACAGTAAGAAGAGTAGCCTCATTGTACTTCAGACGGCATTTTGCCTATCCTATTTAATTCCGATGCAATTTCTGTGTTTCATCTTCCACAAGAAGGTCAGAGGGATACAGTTAACCTGAAGTGAAGCATCGGAATCTATAAGTGGTGTCACAGGAATGGTTCAAAACATAGTCAGTAAGAAGAGTCAGTCTTCTTGTTCTTAAGTCGGCATTGTGACTTTCGTATTTAATTCCAATGCAATTTCGGTGTTTAATCGTCAATAAGAATGTCCAAGGGATACAGTAAACCTGAAGTGAAGCATCGGAATCTATAACTAGTGTCACTGGTTCGGATCAAAGCATAGACAGTAAGAAGAGTCAGTCTACTTGTACTTAAGTGGGCATTGTGCCTTTTCTATTTAATTCCGATGCAATTTCTGACTTTCATCATCAACAAGAAGGTCAGAGGGATACAGTAAACCTGAGGGGAAGCAACGGAGTCTCTTACTAGTGTCACAGGAATGGTTCAAAACATATTCAGTAAGAAGTGTCAGTCTTCTTGAACTTAAGTCGGCATTGTTAATTTACTGTTTAATTCCGATGCAATAACTGTGTTTCATCGTCAATAAGAAGGTCAGAGGTATACAGTAAACCTGAAGTGAAGCATTGGAGTCTATAACTAGTATCACAGGAATGTTAAAAAGCATAGACAGTAAGAAGAGTCAGTCTTCTTGTACTTAAGTTGGCATTGTGCCTTTTGTATTTAATTCCGATGCAATTTCTGTGTTTCATCGTCAATAAGAAGGTCCAAGGGATACAGTAAACCTAAAGTGAAGCATCGGAATCTATAACTAGTGTCACAGGAATGGTTCAAAGCAAAGTCAGTAAGAAGAGTCAGTCTTCTTGTACTTAAGTTGGCGCTGTGCCTTTTCTATTTAATTCCGATACTATTTCTGTGTTTTATCGTCAATAAGGTCAGAGGGATACAGTAAACCTGAAGTGAAGCATCCGAATCTATAACCTGTGTCACAGGGATGGTTCAAAATATAGACAGTAGAAAGAGTAAGTCTTCTTGTACTTAAGTCGGCATTGTGATTCTTGTATTTAATTCCGACGCAATTTCTGTGTTTCATCGCCAATAAGAAGGTCCAAGGGATACAGTACACCTGAAGTGAAGCATCGGAATCTATAACTAGTGTCACAGGAATGGTTCAAATGATAGACAGTAAGAAGAGTCAGTCTTCTTGTACTTAAGTCGGCATTGTGCCTTTCGTATTTAATTCCGATGTAATTTCTGTGTTTCATCGTCAACAAGAAGGTCCGAGGGATACAGTAAACCTGAAGTGAAGCATCGGAATCTATAACTAGTGTCACAGGAATGGTTCAAATCATAGACAGTAGGAAGAGTCAGTCTTCTTGTACTTCAGTCGGCATTGTGCCTTTTGTATTTAATTCCGATGCAATTTCTGTGTTTCATCGTCAATAAGAAGGTTAGAGGTTTACAGTAAACCTGAAGTGAAGCATCGGAATCTATAACTAGTGTCACACTAATGGTTCAAAACGTAGACAGTAGGAAGTGTCAGTCTTCTTGTACTTAAGTCTTCATTGTACCTTTTGTATTTAATTCCGATGCAATTTCTGTGTTTCATCATATATAAGAGGGTCAGAGGGATACAGTAAACCTGAAATGAAGCATCGGAGTCTGTAACTACTGTCACACTAATGGTTCAAAACATAGTCAGTAAGAAGAGTCAGTATTCTTGTACTTAAGTCGGCATTGTGCCTTTTGTATTTAATTCCGATGCAATATCTGTGTTTCATCGTCAATAAGAAGGTCAGAGGGATACAGTAAACCTTAAGTGAAGCATCCGAATCTATAACTAGTGTCACAGGAATGTTTCAAAACATAGACAGTAGGAAGTGTCAGTCTACTAGTACTTATGTCGGCATTGTGCCTATTCTATTTAAGTCCGATGCAATTTCTGTGTTTCATCGTCAAAAAGAAGGTCAGATGGGTACAGTAAACCTGGAGTGAAGTATCAGAATCTATAACTAGTGTCACAGGAATGGTTCATAACATAGACAGTAAGAAGAGTCAGTCCACTTGTACTTAGGTCGGCATTGTGCCTTTTGTATTTAATTCCGATGCAATTTCTGTGTTTCATCGTCAATAAGAAGGTTCAAGGGATACAGTACACCTGAAGTCAACCATCGGAATCTATAACTAGTGTCACTGGAATGGTTCAAATCATAGACAGTAAGAAGAGTCAGTCTTCTTGTAGTTAAGTCGGCATTGTGCCGTTAGTAACTAATTCCGATGCAATTTCTGTGTTTCTTCGTCAATAAGAAGGTCAGAGGGATACAGTAAACCTGAAGTGAAGCATCGGAATCTATAACTAGTGTCACAGGAATGGTTCAAAACATAGACAGTAGGAAGAGTCAGTCATCTTGTACTTGAGTCGGCATTGTGCCTTTTGTATTTAATTCCGATACAATTTCTGTGTTTCATCGTCAATAAGAAGGTCAGAGGGATACAGAAAACCTGAAGTGAAGCATCGGAATCTATAACTAGTGACACAGGAATGGTTCAAAACATAGCCAGTAGGAAGAGTCAGTCTTCTTATACTTAAGTCGGCATTGCGCCTTTTCTATTTGATTCCGATGCAATTTATTTGTTTCATCATCAATACGAAGGTCAGAGGGATACAGTAAACCTCAAGTGAAGCATCGGAGTCTATAATTAGTGTCACAGGAATGGTTCAAAACATCTTCAGTAAGAAGAGTCAGTCTTCTTGTACTTAAGTCGGCATTGTGCCTTTTGTATTTAATTCCGATGCAATATCTGTGTTTCATCGTCAATAATAAGGTCAGAGGGATACATTAAATCTGAATTGAAGCATCGGAATCTATAACTAGTGTCACAGGAATGGTTCAAAACGTAGACAGTAGGAGGAGTCAGTCTTCTTGTACATAAGTCGGCATTGTGCCTTTTGTATTTAATTCCGATGCAATTTCTGTGTTTCATCATCAATAAGAAGGTCCAAGGGATACAGTAAACCTGAAGTGAGGCATCGGGATCTATAACTAGTGTCATAGGAATGGTTCAAAACATAAACAGTAAGAAGAGGCGCCTTCTTGTACTTAAGTCGGCATTGTGCCTTTCCTATTTAATTCCGATGCAATTTCTGTGTTTCATCGTCAATAAGAAGGTCCACGCGATACAGTACAGCTGAAGTGAAGCATCGAAATCTATAACTAGTGTCACTGGAATGGTTCAAATCATAGACAGTAAGAAGAGTCAGTCTTCTTGTACATAAGTCGGCATTGTGCCTTTTGTATTTAATTCCGATGCAATTTCTGTGTTTCATCGTCAACAAGAAGGTCTGAGGGATACAGTAAACCTGAAGTGAAGCATCGGAATCTATAACTAGTGTCACAGGAATGGTTCAAATCATAGACAGTAGGAAGAGTCAGTCATCTTGTACTTCAGTCGGCATTGTGACTTTTGTATTTAATTCCGATGCAATTTCTGTGTTTCATCGTCAATAAGAAGGTCAGAGGTTTACAGTAAACCTAAAGTGAAGCATCGGAATCTATAACTAGTGTCACAGGAATGGTTCAAAACGTAGACAGGTGGAAGTGTCAGTCTTCTTGTACTTAAGTCTTCATTGTACCTTTTGTATTTAATTCCGATGCAATTTCTGTGTTTCATCGTCAAAAAGAAGGTCAGATGGATACAGTAAACCTGGAGTGAAGTATCAGAATCTATAACTAGTGTCACAGGAATGGTTCATAACATAGACAGTAAGAAGAGTCAGTCCATTTGTACTTAAGTCGGCATTGTGCCTTTTGTATTTAATTCCGATGCAATTTCTGTGTTTCATCGTCAATAAGAAGGTCCAAGGGAGACAGTACACCTGAAGTGAAGCATCGGAATCTATAACTAGTGTCAGTGGAATGGTTCAAATCATAGACAGTAAGAAGAGTCAGTCTTCTTGTAGTTAAGTCGGCATTGTGCCGTTTGTAACTAATTCCGATGCAATTTCTGTGTTTCATCGTCAATAAGAAGGTCAGATGGATACGGTAAACCTGGAGTGAAGTATCAGAATCTGTAACTAGTGTCACAGGAATGGTTCATAACATAGACAGTAAGAAGAGTCAGTCCACTTGTACTTAAGTCGGCATTGTGCCTTTTGTATTTAATTCCGATGCAATTTCTGTGTTTCATCGTCAATAAGAAGGTCCAAGGGATACAGTACACCTGAAGTGAAGCATCGGAATCTATAACTAGTGTCAGTGGAATGGTTCAAATCATAGACAGTAAGAAAAGTCAGTCTTCTTGTAGTTAAGTCGGCATTGTGCCGTTTGTATCTAATTCCGATGCAATTTCTGTGTTTCATCGTCAATAAGAAGGTCAGAGGGATACAGTAAACCTTAAGTGAAGCATCGGAATCTATAACTAGTGTCAGTGGAATGGTTCAAGTCATAGACAGTAAGAAGAGTCAGTCTTCTTGTAGTTAAGTCGGCATTGTGCCGTTTGTAACTAATTTCGATGCAATTTCTGTGTTTCATCGTCAATAAGAAGGTCAGATGGATACAGTAAACCTGGAGTGAAGTATCAGAATCTGTAACTAGTGTCACAGGAATGGTTCACAACATAGACAGTAAGAAGAGTCAGTCCACTTGTACTTAAGTCGGCATTGTGCCTTTTGTATTTAATTGCGATGCAATTTCTGTGTTTCATCGTCAATAAGAAGGTCCAAGCGATACAGTACACCTCAAGTGAAGCATCGGAATCTATAACTAGTGTCACTGGAATGGTTCAAATCATACACAGTAAGAAGAGATGCCTTCTTGTACTTGAGTCGGCATTGTGCCTTTTCTATTTAATTCCGATGCAATTTCTGTGTTTCATCGTCAATAAGGAGGTCAGAGGGACACAGTAAACCTGAAGGGAAGCATCGGAATCAATAAGTGGTGTCACAGGAATGGTTCAAAACATAGTCAGTAAGAAGAGTCAGTCTTCTTGTACTAAAGTTGGCATTGTGCCTTTTGTATTTAATTCCGATGCAATTTCTGTGTTTTATCGTCAATAAGAAGGTCCAAGGGATACAGTACACCTGAAGTGAAGCATCGGAATCTATAACTAGTGTCACTGGAATGGTTCAAATCATAGACAGTAACAAGAGTCAGTCTTCTTGTACTTAAGTCAGCATTGTGCCGTTGGTAACTAATTCCGATGCAATTTCTGTGTTTCATCGTCAATAAGAAGGTCAGAGGTATACAGTAAACCTGAAGTGTAGCATCGGAATCTATAACTAGTGTCACAGGAATGGTTCAAAACATAGACAGTAGGAAGAGTCAGTCTTCTTGTACTTGAGTCGGCATTGTGCCTTTTGTACTTAATTCCGATACAATTTCTGTGTTTCATCGTCAATAATAAGGTCAGAGGGATACAGTAAACCCGAAGTGAAGCATCGGAATCTATAACTAGTGTCACAGGAATGGTTCAAAACATAGTCAGTAAGAAGAGTCGCCTTCTTGTACTTAAGTCGGCATTGTTCCTTTTCTATTTAATTCCGATGCAATTTCTGTGTTTTATCGTCAATAAGGAGGTCAGAGGGACACAGTAAACCTGAAGGGAAGCATCGGAATCAATAAGTGGTGTCACAGGAATGGTTCAAAACATAGTCAGTAGGAAGAGTCAGTCTTCTTGTACTTAAGTCGGCATTGTGCCTTTCGTATTCAATTCCGATGCAATTTCTGTGTTTCATCATCAATAAGAAGGTCCAAGGGATACAGTAAACCTGAAGTGAGGCATCGGAATCTATAACTAGTGTCACAGGAATGGTTCAAAACATAAACAGTAAGCAGAGTCGCCTTCTTGTACTTAAGTCGGCATTGTGCCTTTTATATTTAATTCCGATGCAATTTCTGTGTTTCATCGTCAATAAGGAGGTCAGAGGGACACAGTAAACCTGATGGGAAGCATCGGAATCATCAAGTGGTGTCACAGAAATGGTTAAAAACATAGTCAGTAAGAAGAGTCAGTCTTCTTGCACTTAAGTCGGCATTGTGCCTTTCGTATTCAATTCCGATGCAATTTCGGTGATTCATCGTCAATAAGAAGTTCCATGGGATACAGGAAACCTGAAGTGAAGCATCGGAATCTATAACTAGTGTCACAGGATGGGTTCAAAACATAGACAGTAAGAAGAGTCAGTCTTCTTGTACTTAAGTCGGCATTGTGCCTTTTCTAATTAATTCCGATGCAATATCTGTGTTTCATCGTCAATACGAAGGTCCAAGGGATACATTAAACCTGAAGTCAAGCATCGGAATCTGAAACTTGTCCAACAGGAAATGTTCAAAACATACTCATTAAGAAGAGTCACTCGCCTTCTACTTAAGTCGGCGTTGTGCCCTTTCTATTTAATTCCGATGCAATTTCTGTGTTTCGTCGTCAATAAGAAGGTACAAGTAATACAGTAAATCTGAAGTGAAGCATCGGAATCTAAAACTGGTCTCACAGGCGATGTTCAAAACATAGTCAGTAAGAAGAGTCATTCTTCTTGTACTTTAGTCGGCATTGTGCCTGTTGTATATAATTCCGATGCAATTGAAGTGTATCATCGTCAATAAGAAGTTCCGAGGGATACAGGAAACCTGAAGTGAAGCATCGGAATCTATAACTAGGGTCACAGGAATGGTTCAAAACATAGACCGTAGGAAGAGTCAGTCTTCTTGTACTTCAGTCGTCATTGTTCCTTTTATATTTAATTCCGATACAATTTCTGTGTTTCATCGTCAATAAGAAGGTCAGAGGGATACAGTAAACCTGAAGTGAAGCATCGGAATCTGTAACTAGTGTCACAGGAATGGTTCAAAACATAGCCAGTAGGAAGAGTCAGTCCTCTTATACTTAA